>NC_045493.1:6031734-6349234 GCF_009650955.1 Corvus moneduloides
CAAGCCTGAGCACCTGCTTTATGCCCCAAAGCGATGCTTTTCAAGCACAGGAACTGTATCAGCTTCACTGAAGCTTCTCAAAGGATTAACCTATACTGCTTTTCAGTGCATTGCAAGTGAAAAATTACTGCCCTCAAGGAGACAGGAATCTACCACCAGCATCACTGAGTCATTACACTCCTTTGACACATACCACCAGGACCTTCACACAATAGACTAAATCCCTTGGGCAAGAAGTACCATGATGGTGCCACAAACACTGTTTTAGTGTGTTTGAGCCAGCTGATCATGGTTTGTTACAGCTTCAGTAATGCTACTCTCTAAATCGTAAATTGGGTATGTAACAGAGATACCTTTAAGCGTGGTGTGTCAGGACTGTGCCCAAGAATGCCTCAGGAATTGTTTTCTGTTGAGCTAACTAATGAAGAGCTATTCAGCTCAGTAACTGCCAATCTCAACAGACTCAAGTCTCAGTAACATAATGTAAGCCAAATGTACGCACGTGTAAAAAGACATTTATTCATTCCCGTAAGTGTCTCTCAGCAGAATTGAGAGCCATTCAACTAAAACCTCACTTCAGGGGTAAATACTTAATACACAGTGGTAAACTTCAGCAGGTGCCATTCATTCCAAAAGAGAATCAAAGTTTAGGTACAAGGTCATCAGAACATGCTTGCACCTAGAGTTTTGAAAACAAATCTACCAGGCAGGTGGCTATTACAGCCTTCTGTGTCAGTAAGGAAAAGTTTTCATACCAATACAACTTGTGCACCTTTCACATGTAACACAGAACGTTTTAGTACCCAATAAACATGCAAGTTGTAGCTCCATCAACTTCTGTGACCTTGAACCATACAGGAATAAACGATAGGCTCTTAATTCCACTGCTCTTGCTCACTTGCTCTACACCAGACAATATCCACATATTGTCACAAATGACACGTTCACGCAGCAGACACTTAAGCACTTTGATATTGAGCACATTCTGAGTCCGTCTGCCAACAGAGTACAGTCCATTGTAAGAGACTGATTAAGTATCACAAGAGTAGTCAAGAGATTTAATTGCAGCACAGCTAAGTTCCTAACTTGATTTAATTAATCTAAATCCAGATGTGTTTCCAAAGTATTGAAGCAGAAACACAGCTTTTTCAAGGTCTCTTCTCAATTAGTGTGCTTCAGTTTGACCTACTCTTCAAGAGATAGACCCTGGCCACTCATTTTGCAGAGTGAGAACCTTGAAGCATTTCCTACTTGAAGTTCAGCTTTAAACCCACCACTATTCACTCCAAAGTCTGGTCCCTGTTGAAGAAAACATTTTGGGTATCTTCACTAAAACAAGTATGATTTTGCATCACGCTCTGGTATTAAAATTTCGTGCTTTAAACTATACAAAATTTAGCAAAGGCTTCAGAAAATGTAATGCTAAATTCTGCTTTAGTATCACTGCCACCCTTATTATTAGGGAAACCCATCATATCTTTTAAAGGCTAAATGCCAGTACTGCCTAAAGGATGGTCATGTAAATACTGCAAGCCTCAGTCAATGATGACAACACTTCACAGTTTAGCAGTCTGAAAACACTGAAGACTGTTCCTACCATTAGGGGAGTGGTACATACCCTCTTGAGATATGTAAGGCAGTGTAAGAGGCATAATCCTTACTGACAGAAGAATAGGAGCAGAATCCCTCTACCATCAAATAAAGGAGCATCAGCCAGCACCACTTTTACCCTGGATGGGACAAATCTTCTACGATGATTTGAACAATGTTGTTCTAAAGCACCTTCCTACCCTTCCTCAAGCAGAAAATTAGTAGAACTTTATTACAGGAGGTAGCAAGCACTCAGCTATGTATCTTAAAAGGCCTCAGGAAAAGATGCTACAGGTCATTACCAAGGTTTGTATATATTAACTGTGATTTTCCAGTTTATTTTCACAAAGGAGTGAACAACAGGCCTCTCAACTACTACTAAATTTTCATTTTTTATTATGCTCCTTAGGCAAGCAGTACCCTCTCTCAAACTAAGGTTGTTTTCTTCTGAAAAGGAAGATTCAACACTACACAGTCATTCCAGAGGTATTTACTATGATTTCCATGATTCCATTTACCATTGTTTCCATGATTTCATCCACACTTTACTTTTGGGTAATCCAGTTAAACCCTACCAAGCACCCCCATGTAGGTTACAGCAAGCCTTGCTGTAGGGGAAAGGGTAACATTCTGTTCTACAAGTAACAGCCTAATGCCCCTCCTGCCATAACACCCATTAGCTACACACACACCATAGAACCATTTTCACCATCAGGCTGAATGAACCAGGTAACAAAGATTTTTGCTTCATAGATATCTAGTACTACTACAGGCTGCATTAGATACCATAAGACTTTAAAGCATCTTACAGATACTGAGAACTTACTGACATGGTTTGATTCTCAACATGAATGAAGACACAAAGACATTCAGGATGAAAGACCATTATTAATCTGACATTTAGTCTTTCCCCATTCTTTACCAGCATTGTACCATTTGCTAAGAAATGAAGCCAAGATGCCTTTTACACAAGAGCTCTACTAAATAGTGAGCTTTCTAATGATTTTCCCTTACTATGGAGTGCAGTGATCCAGACTGAGCCAGCATAGACCAACTCAGATACTGATACCTCTGGTCTTCAAACTAAGTCCGTTTCTCTAACGGGAAATAATTAAGCCTAACTTACAGTCTAATACTGACACTCCAGTAATTGGGACCTACCATCAGTTAAACACTGGAGTCAGAACTCTGTGAATTTAGTATCTCTCCAGAGTTCAGTAAGTATCCCGTTTCAGCTTTATGCCACGTAATTCTAGTATAAATGCTTGTTAGAGGTGATCAACTACTGTTTTTAAGGCCATTAGAAAAGACTAAGGCTCGGACAGAGGCTGCACATACCCAAATAAAAACTGCCTGCTAAAAGCATGTGTCTTTTTAAACACAACACAAACCAAGAATGCAGTAATAGTTTCCTGTAAGTATTACTCGTGACTACATAAAGTTCTAATCATCCCCCATAAGGATGGGCATGTAACTGTTGGATATCCCTGCTCAACTGCTCACCCTCACCTCATCTCCTGCTATAGTTCCCATTTTGACAGCTGAGGGACACCAAACAACTATGTAAGACCCAAAACATGCAAGACCACTGCTCTTCGCTGCAGTTGCGATTAGACTTTCATCTTAAGTGACAGTTACTCCCTACACAAAAATCTATTTCTGTATGTCTGTGATGAGGACTGGATCATCTATTGAATAAGTATCACTACCATGTGCAGGGCACTTTTGAATCCAACAAGCAAATGTGGGCTCTTCATCACTGAATAACAGAATCACGTCATAATATTTAGCCCTACCTTTTGAATACAAATCTGAAAAGTCACTTAGAGCTTGCAAATATCCTGAGTGCTTCTTAAAGTCCATATGTCCCAGCAAAGCAAACTTACGAACACCATCCAGCTCAGTCATGCCTATTGCACAACAGATAGTTATTCTGTTATTCTTAGTAAGACAAGCCAGACTATCCAAAGTGGGTTTGTCTTGAAAATGATGGAAGTCAATCTACATCCTTTATGCTTAAAACCAGGATACTTTAGCTTGTCAGCGCTGTACCAAGATGTGCAGAACCTATGTATCGAGAGTATGTCACGCACACAAGTTTTCTCACAGTAGTTGGCTGTGCTCAAGAGCCTGTATCAGTTACTGAACAGAAAGGAGGACAGTCTGTCTGTGCATTGAAGGGACGACGGCCCCAATCCTGGAACCTGAGACATTGCTTAAACGACAGTTTTCCCCATAGACAAGCAAAGATTTTTGCTAATGAAAAGCTAAAGAAAAGCTCAAAGAGGCACAAAGAGATGCTTTTAACACAAAAGCAATGACTAAGTGAAGGAAAAGTTTAATTTTAGATCAGGAACACTTTGTACACTGGATTCCAGTAGTATCGCTTCCAGTCTATGTACCAGTATATTTGGTCTTTTACTTCACTTCCATTGTAAACTACAATCCCCTTGGAAGAGGAGTTCAATTCGGTAAATAATTTATAATTCACTACTCCAACAGAAGCAGTGGAGTTAAGAACCTGATTAAATCACATTAGCTTAAGTAGCATGCACAAGTAATTCACTGCAGCAGGACTTGGCATAGTTTGCACTGCTGCAGCTGGGCAGTCACCAGACAGATAAAAACTAAGTCCTTGTTTTATTCCCCTCCCTTGCTATGAGACTTAAACGATAATATCCTCTGGGGGAAAAACGAGCAAGACGCAAGTTCTTCATGAATTTGTGAAGACTCTTAGTGACAAGAGTTCAAAACTAAAAATAACTGTTCAACTGCATTAAATAACAAACAGACTGAGTTCCTTCTACCATACCAAGCCATAGGTATCTTTTTTTCACTGCAGCTATTCTCCATCCTTCAGCTCACACAGGACTTGACCATACGAGCTGTAGCAACTCAAATTTAACATGCCCTGCGACTGGCAGTCACTCCTCCTGCACTGCTCAGTCAGAAGGATGATCAACATAAGGCAAAATGAGCTGCACAAAGAATGTAAAGTAAACAGTCTGCTGATCCCTAGCTCTACATGGACCAAGATCACTGTTTCACTTCACACTACCATTTATCCACTTCCAGCGAGAGAGAGTGGGAGAGGAGTTCAGTATTTAGCACTGCAACTTATGTTTAGCTTCTCTGGAGAGCACCTTCTGCATGGTTTAGTTCTTCTTTTAGTAAAGTACATACAACTACCTCAGGAAGACTCTGAACTTAAGGGAAATGTTTCACCAGCAACAGGCTGAACTTGGAATTAATTACAGCACTAACTGATATTCTAATCACTTAAAGCTGTATTAATTAAAAAGGCTATAGGTAGAAACAGCACACAGATTGAACGAAGGCACAGAAAGATTTAACTTAGAATCACTGAAACACAACAATTACATGGAATTGTAACTTTTTTGGCTTTATCATAAAGCAGCATAGTAGATTTGCTATACTAATTTTAAATATGATAATTTAACCATAGTAAAGACAATTTCTTGGAAGTAATGTGGGGGGGAAAAAGAGAGATTAATCTGATAGGGCTAAATACGTGTGACAGTGTAGCATTATGAATAGAAGGCCTAACGTTTTCACAAATTCTCTACCAGTCAACAACAAGCACCACGTAACATTACTTTATGACTCTAGATTCTAGTTTACAACATACAATAAGTTAGAGCTGATACAATTGTACTGCAGATATCCAGCCAGAGCAAACACTATGAGTTCCTACATTCCTTCCATTTTCCCTCCCCATTTATCCCACCATGTAGGGACAACTGCAGAAGCAGCATGAGGAGGCTACTGCATGCCTACTCCCAGCTACTACTGATCTCAATCTCTCTTTAGCAGAGTACTGCTTTAGAGCTTCTGCACTCAGCCTGGGGGAGAAGCAGGAGTGAATGCTGAAGAAGTTTGTTCCCACATGTTAGCAACGGATATCCCAGGGTTTTCTCTGCTCCTCCATGTAGCTTTCTTGCTGAGGAGAAGTGACTCAAGCACAGGATTAGCCTTTTCAATAAGATCAAACTGTTTAAGAGCAAAAGCAGGTGGTAGCAAAAAATAGAGTATGACTTCAGTACAAATCCCTCGAAAAGCAGGTGGGCAGCCCCCCACCCAAACCTGAGGTACCATAATGCTGATATTGGCAGTGTTGCAAGATGCTCAACACTGGTAATCAAAGAAACAGTCATTTAACATGCAAAGCAGCACAGGACACCTCTTGCATATTAAGTGTGATGTCCTCGCATCGCTATTGTATCGATCAAATGCAATTAGCAGGACTGGTTATACTTGCTAGTTTTAAATGGTAAGAACTATATGCTCTCTAAGGAGAGTCTGACATCAAAACCACTTTGATCCCAAGTTTCTTACTGAGACAGCTGTTCTGCAGCTCTTATGAACCTATTTGAGATTACTATAATCACTGCTATAGTGGACACTGGCAAGGAGGATGTGGAGTAGAATTCTTCACCATGTTAAACTTTCCTAACCCATGAAAACTCAGAGAACACAGGTGTGTCTCCTCCCCTGGACAGAGAGATTAGATATTTCTGGAATTCACTCCAATTACTGTTTTTTTCAAGATAGAGCTCCTTCTAGGGTCACCGGGACAGTTCTTCCAGTTAAGCAAAAACATACTTCCCAAAGGGAGCTGGAAGCGGCTGTAACCATTTCCCAAGCTGAAATGCCCAAAGTGGCATGAAGTACACACTGGGAGATGATACCCAGTTCGTATTTTGAAATGGATGCCTGATTTGACAGAAAGGGGCGGTACAGCGACAGAAGGATGACTTGCCAAGTCCACTTCCTGTTCTCTCATTCATTTAGTAAATTCCTTTAATTCCTGCTGCAAACTGCACGTTCAGAGACTGCTGTTCTCTCACTCCATTTACAACCCTCCCTCACCACCAGGTCACAAGGAAACAGATCAACCGGTTTGTCTGTGCTGCATTCCATTAGCCATGGATCTTTTCCAATGCTGGCATTACGGTTTTCACAGGATATTAAGAACAGAACCATGTCATTTTGGGGGAGGATTTTTTTAATATTGTTATGTTTGGAAGGAGAGACAGAGGCTGTGCAGCTTCCAAGTCCAAATGGTTTCTTACACCTCATCTCACCAATTCCCTCACAGCTGCACAAAAAGAGGTTCCCAGGAACCTTCGCGATCCAGGGGCTGATAGTTGTGTAGGTAAAAGGAAAAAACCAAGATCCGCCTGGAAGACTGCGGCGTCCACCCAAGCTGAGGCGGGGGAGCGCCCGCGGTGCCCGGGGCGAGCAGCACGGCTCCGGCGCGGCGCCTCCCCCTCCACGGAGCGGGAGGTCCCTCAGGCGACGAGTGACTCTGCACAAATCGCGGCCGCTCCGCACGCCGCGGGGACGCAGCTCCAGGGATAGAAGGATGGACGGACGGATGGACGAAGAGAAGCGGCAGCCCAGAGTCCGCACCGGGGGCGGGCTCGGTCCCGCGCGCCTTCCCGCGGCGCCCAGCGGGACGGCGGCGGCACTCCGGAGGGGAGGAAGGAGGGGACGGAGCGGGTCCCCTCGCGGCCTGGCCCCCTCTCCCCGCCCTCAGCGTGCCCTCGACACCCCCTCTCTGAGAGACGGTGCAAGGCAGAAGAGGGGGACCCCGACCCCACGCCTTCTCCGCTGCCCCCCCCTGCGCTCACCTGGAAGTGCTCCTGGAAGCGAATAGGCAGTATCTGGGCCATGGCTGGGGGCGAGCTCCCCAGGGCAGGGGCGCGGGGCAGGGACAGGCGGTGAAGCGGGGCGGCCGCCGGTACTCCCCTCACGGCGGCGGGAGCGGCGCAGGCGCGGAGCCCTCGCTGGGATGGCGCCCGGCACGCCCGCCACCCTCCTCGGCCTCGGCGCGGGGCCGCTCACTCGCTGGGATCACTCCGCACCTCACCAGCCTGCCAGGGTCTCCTCAAATAGTCCCTCCCCGCCGCCCTTCTTCCCCCGCCCATCGCCGCCGCCTCTCGCCCGCCATCACCCTCCCGCTTTCCTCTGCCCCTCTATCCCTCACTCCCGCTGAGGGCACGGGCTGGGAACGGGGTTCTGAGGAGCGGGTGGTCCCTGCCGCAGCTACGGCCAGCGGAGAGGGGCGGGAGGGCTTGTCAGAGTGCAGATATCCTTCCGCTGCTGCCACACACGCTCACGTGACCCGGCCCCCTCCCCGGCTCCCTCCGGCGCTGCCCCCGGCCCACCCTCACCGCGACCCCCGGGCCTGCCCCAGACCCACCCTCACACCGACCCTCGGGACTCCTCCTGACCCACCCTCATACCGACCCCGGGGTCCCTCCCGGCCCAGCCTCACACGGACCCCTGGCGCTGCCCCCCGGCCAGTCCTCACACGGACCCCCAGCGCTGTCCCCGGCCCACCCTCACACCGACCCTCGGGGCTTCTCCCTCCCCTTCCCCACAGCCGCGCGACCGCGCCGGGGCGATGCTCCCCTCAGCGCCCCGTGACTCCCGCTAGAGGTGAGGAGTAAGACAAGGAACACCCAGGAGCTGCCTGGTGGGCTCTGGAAGCCAGGAGCCGCCTGCCTGGCACCTGCCGTCGTGGCTGACTGTGCCAAAGTGCGACCCTTCTTCTCCTCCTTCTCGTCCTTCTCCTCCTTCTCCTTGGCAGCCCCAGAACGCCCAAAGGCACTGGGGTCTGGCTGGGTCAGACGGTTGCTCTTGGCTCACCACCCACCGACTTAGCCCTAGCACCATGTGGGCTTTGCTACCTGCAGTCATGGCTGAAGGTAGGCGATGGGGTTTATGACATGTTACCAGCTATGAAAACCATCCAACTGTTCTGCCCTGTTCAATTTTGAAATAGAAATAGGGCTCCTTCCCCAAGAGTTGACATTGTGAGTCGGAAGCTATTGAATAACCAAGAAGCAAAGGGTCCAACATACAAGAGATACATCAACACCTTTTTTTTTTACCCTCACTCCTAGGCATCCCATTAGCATTAGATGAGGGAGGTGAAGGTAACGTTAGTGCTATTTCTCCTAAATTACAGTAATCCTTTGAGGTGGAAATGGCTGCAGTAGTGCTAGCTCCAGCAGTTTTATCCAGAGTATTGTGTTGTTCACATTTTCCCAGAGAGCTCAGCTCTGGGAAACACAAGATTATAGGAGAATCTCTAATACAAAGCTGAACAAGGGACCCCTGAAGACTCAAAACCAGAAGGCAGATTAAAACAAGTTCAAATACATTACAATTTAAAACCTCATTATTTTCGTTTAACCTCATTCATTTTTAGTACATGGAGTTGGGAATTACCAAAACTGGGTTAAGTTTCCAAAGGAATCATAGGTGTGGCTCGCTGAGACACCTGGGTTCCTACTGGCACACACGGTTCCAGACTGCAGCCATGGGGATCCCTTGGTCACGAATGGGAGACTGAAGGTCTACAGCTGGACTGAGGAAACCCTGAACAGCCCATTGAACAGGTGGCTGAGAATGAGATGCTGCTAAAGCCCCATCCCTGCAGAGCTCTGGGATCTGTAGCTCTCCCCAGAGGACTCAGGATTGGGGTTACACACCAAGGTCTGGTCCCTCAAAAAAACAAAGCAAAAACTGGAGCTAAGGTGGAGACAACTTTTCTTTATGTGGTCCAAAGGGGTTTGAGTAGCATCTGCTCTGTAGGTTTGTTAGTTGCAGTTTAATTATGGTGGGTTATGAGTTTCTAAATGCGGGCAAGTCAGCAGTGCTGCAGAGAGAGACCACCAGTGGGACATCAGGACATATCTGTCACCAGCCCATTTTGGTGTAGTGAGCTTGTTCTGTCAACTTCCCTCCCACACATTCACTTTATGGATGCTAATTAATTATATCCAGAGCTCCTATTTTTGCTAATTTATTTCTATTTCTTAAAAAAACCAAGCCACATACTTTCATCACTTATTGTACAAATTAAGTAGTACCTCTTGTGTAGTGTACACAGTTATATATATTTTTATATCATTAATATTTTAAAGAAAATTGTGACAAAGGAGCAACAGATTTTCCTCTGAGATATTTTTATTATTAAGAATTACAAATGCACAGAAGTCACTGTGTACTGTGTGCAATCTTAATAGTCTGGCACTAAGCTGCTGCCATGAACTAGCGAGATCACTGGCTAAGGAAACCAAGGCTCTTTTAAAGTATAATTAAAATTAAAGGTCTGTTATATTTCTTCACTCCAATTTTAATAATATAATCCTTCATGCCCACTCCCAGCTGGCCAAATCCTAATTACAACATCCCATAATTTCTGTAGTAAAAAAAGTATCTCACTTTATGTAAAAGTGCTTTGCCACACTTCTGTCTGCTGATGTCTTTCTCATTTGTATCTTCTTTGCGCTGCTCTGTGTTTAAATATCTGTCCTTTCTAAGACCTGGCTTTGCTGATCCCAAGGGTTGGATTCTTTGCAAGTGTGATCAGCTCTGAAGAGTGAGCTGAGAATGTTGGACATTTTTGCACAAATCAAAAAAATGGGAAAAGTATTTTGCCATCTTTTCTCCACTTTGCGGCCTGCTGAGCTTCCACAGCTAAAGAAACTGACCTCTGTACTGTCAGCTGTGTGCATGGATGTTTTAAATATATTTGTTTTCTATATTTAGTTTGGGGTCTCTCAATGAAAAGGCACTACTGGCCTTATTTGAGGTATTTTTCCTACAGTCTGTAGTCTGTTAAAAGGGAATGTAAAAGGTCCCTAATGGTTTGCTGTGTTAATGTCCCTGTGATTAGCTGACTGCTCTCCTGCTCCTTTATACAAGGCAGAGCCACCACACTCAGTAGCTGAGAAGGGTGTAATCCCTAGCAATCCTTTAACAATGCAAATGAAAAAGCTCCTGGTAAATGTTTCTCTGTTTTTTTCAGAGGTTGCTCTCATCCAAATATTTGGGTTTCTGGCTCATCCTATGGATGGCAGCCTGATGCTCTTTTTCCAGTGTTTGAGAGGAGCCCTGAGAACAGCTGCATTTTTGTCTTGGAGGGGCTGTTATTTACACGGAAAAATGTTGTATGTATGGAAAAATGTTGTATGTATGTTCCCAGTCTTCTTCCCACAGAATCAGCCAAGGAAGTCTCACTGAAAAAATAATGTGCGCTTCTCTTAAATGTTTCTCTCAGGTTCTTGCTCAACAACATCCGTTCAAATCACTGGTTAACTACACAAGTGTTCAATTTCCAAATGTTTGGCCACTTTACTGTTTTGATACAAGAAGGTAAAAAAAGTCACTGGCACGTCTTCTGGCCTGTATGAGAAAGCATCCACTACAGGAGACCTGCCTGAGTGGGAACACTCAAACACTTGGGAGTGTTCATCAAAGTGCAGATCCAAGGAACAAGGAGTCTGTGAGTTGGACTTGCACATCCTTGTGCATGATCACTGCAAACTGCTGGGGAGCTGCTGCATGTGGCAAAGCACTAAATGCAGGATGTTGATCCACATCTGTTCCCAGCTGAATGCTGCCTGGCACTGTCACTGTTTTGCCTAACAGATAAATGCAAACCGTAGGAACGCTGGATCAGCAGTCACAGCACAAAGATGTTTTGGTGCAGCAACGACAGAGTGTCACAACAACTCCCAAAGTTCTGATTCCATCTCTCGTGGAGAAAATTTGCATTTCATGCATCTCAAGGCCCTCGCTGACTGCCCTGTTTGCTTCAGAATCCAGTTTGAAATTGTACTCCTTGTTTTTCAAACCACACCCTTGCTCCTTGGACTTCTTTCCAGCTTGTCTCTTGGAGACAGTGGCGTCGGCCCCTTTCCTCCTCTCTGTCTCTTCTCTCTCCTTCCAACAAACTCCTTGCTGCTGAGTCAAGAACTGTCTTCTGTCACTGTCTCCCATCCAGAACTGATTCTTTGTACGTGTCCTGCAATCCTTCACTTCACTGCAAAGTTCCATTCAAATAATGCTCTCTTTGCCTGGAATTCAATTATCCTTTTCCATCTGTTCTTACTGAATGCATAACTCTGGGTCATACAAAGCGCTCTGAGGCTCTGGATGAGTTTCTTCTGTTTTTTTTAAGTTATTGCGCAAGCTCCTGAGAGCAGGCTGGTAAAAATTGTAATGTGTCTGAAGAAGTTATTTGAAATGTAAAGATTATGTTGCGGAGTTGTTTAATACGTAATTGTTTAATGTCTAATTCATTCTTTGACAGGAGAATGGTGTTGTACACACTTAGCACTTAAAGAGAGTCCTGTTATGGTGGATTTTACTCTTGACATATTCTTGATAAAGGTCACTTTAGGAATTTAGTTCAGTATGTGAAGCCCCATTCTGTATTCCCTGCACATGAAAGCTCTGCTGGAGATTATCATCTCCATCTCTTCATCATCTCCATCAGCAGATTCTGATAGCATTTAATGTCAAAATGAACAGGAGTGTCTAGAGGCAGTAGCAGTGCAGGCTGGAGGTCTTAGGGTTCCCCACAGAGAATGCCACAGTGACACACAATTTACCTGTAACATGCAAACAATATGCCTGTTTTGCCTCCCAAGAGCATTTCCATCTGAAGGAGCCATTTCTGTCCATGAGCAGGACGCCGATATCAATGCTCTCTGTGCATTTGTAGAGTTGTTTACTCCTTCCCTGGACACTGGTGCTCTTCAGGCTTTGCAGCAGGTGCTGAATTCCTTGCATGGCAGTTTCTTAGCTGAAATTGCAACTCCTCCAGCCCAGCCTTGTAAAAACAGGGGTGTAGTGGTCAGTGACGCCAAGCCAGATAAAGGGCAGGGGAGTCAACGTCTGTCTTCAAAATCCTGACAGATGCATCAGGGCTGCATCCTACATCAACCCTTTTAGAAGCTGAATTCCTCCAGAGTGTTTTCTCTGGCAGCTCATTCATCAAGCAGGTAGAGAGTGAATGTGTTCTTTGAAAATCCGAGCAATGGCAAGAGATGAGGTAGCTCATATAAATCCAGTGTGCATCTCTTGCTAATTTCACTAGGTTTAGAATGACAGAAACCAAGCTATGTTTATATATAAACCAAGTAAAATTTTAGCCGAAATGGTCTGATCCTTAATTACCATTTAGGAGCATAACTAGTCAGTGTGCAGAAATAGGGAATGAGAAAGGGCTGGAAAGGACCTGGAGGGGTCTGCTGGTTATCACGGGTGTCCTATAGCAAGGCCAATGTTGTCCAGTTGCAGATTAATAGGGTGATTCGAGAAATGCTGAATTAGGGCCTTTTAGCTATTTCCTCAAGAGGGAAATCCTCAGTGTTCATTTTTTTAACATTATTATATTGTCAGGAAAGAGAATGAAGCCAAGAAAAGCAGAAACCAAGTTACATTTTAGAATGTAGTGGTAAACCACAGAGATGGTAAACAGACTTTTTATTTTCTAAAGGATATTTAGAATATATTTCCCCTTCCCCTACTCCTGGAAAGAAGTACTCAAAATTCATAAGCTATGAATTCCCCCATCCTCAGAAGGAAACAAGTCTTTATGACTGTGCTTTCCCTATGTTTGCCTGCTTCCTTTTCCCCACCACAGACTGTTTTGAGACCATTGGCCAACTTCAACCATATGTGATGGAGAGGAATAAGCCCAAAGATACTGGATTCCGGCAAGTTTCATGAAGACAGGCGGCCAGAGAATAGAGAGACTTTTATTTAGAAGGAATGGCTGAAGTGGGAGTTCAGCTTTTATTGGCAAATCTATGAAGCAGTCAGTGCAAATCATGAAAAAAAAAAAAAAAATCTTTGACCAAGGTCCGTACCTTCTTGAATTAGTTTTATTGTTCATGAAATACTTTTGTTCCCTTTCCTTATGCCCAAATTCCTGCTTTAATATGAATCTGTACCTTTGTCTGCATTAACTTTAAATATAGGTTCAGAAATCCTCTCCTGACAACACCATTATTTTCTGAACTGTGTTCTCCCCTTCAAAAACAGGTTTTTGTTAGACTCTGTAATGCTGTTTTATGTATCACAAAGGCCCTAGGTTTTTTTCTATCAGCTTATAGGACTTCAGGAAGCTGAAGATAAAAGTCACTCTCATTTTCTTACTCACTCCTGGCTTTCTGTCTGGAGTTGTTTGTGGAACAGGTTTTAATGGACATTCTCTGCATTTCTTGTTTCTTAATGACATATACAACCTGAATGCGACAGACTGGCTTTTCTGGATTTTTTTTTTTTTTTTTTTTTTTTTTTTTTTTTTTTTTTTTTTTTTTTTAGAATTTTCAAGATACAAACACAAGACAGAGATGTTTCCCAGAGAGGTTCAACATTCATACATTTACTACCTTTTAGATTATTGACAACAAGCAAGATGGCTGAGCTGGAATAAAATGTAGGCAAGCACAGGCTTACAAGCTGAAAGTCCTCATAATAAAATGTCTACCTAAAAAAAAATTCCTGTTAGTGCTCAGTGCCTACTAGGCAGAAGCAATATGTAAGCACTTTGCAACCCTGTCACTAGAATGAATTTAGATGACACAAGATGAAAACAGCCATGCCCCTTTATGCCAGAGCTTTCAGTGTAACTGATGCTACTTGTATGAGGGATGTTGAAAAAAGGGAGAAAAACTGTGCAGAGGCCTTAACAAGCACCAGAGGGAATTTACAGTGCTGTCTTTTTAGAGTATAATTAATCTTTTTAGAAAGCTCTTCCTGAATTTAAAGAGTATTTGGTACTTTCTACTTTTCTAAAGGCCTGAGGGATGCCCTGAAACATAAAAAATTACATCACACTTTTGGCAAACTGCTGTTCCAGATATGTAGTGTATCTTTAGCAAACACAAAAAAATGAAAGGGGAAGCATACAAAGGGCTAGTTAAACCATTTATTTAGCATTTTATTGCCATGTTTCTTTGCAGATTTTTGGTCCTTATCATGGAAAAAATGTGATCTAATAAAGTACTAATTTCAAAAAGAGTATATGGAGGTTGTTATGGAGTAGCTTTTAGTTGCCTCCTTCTTTCTTCACCTAGCCATACTGCATCCAGGAATAAAAGGGATGATTTCTAACCCCAGTGTCAGAATTTTCCCTCTTTCATCTTAGCTCTCCACAAGTCATTTGTTCCAACTCAGCCAGAGTCTAGTGTTTAAAATTCTGGATGGAGTAAGGCTCTAGCTACAGCACACCAAAAGTGAGTCATCTTTATGTGTTTCTACCCATTTTGTGAAGACTGAAACATGTTAATAATAAGCAGCTCTTCTTTTGTTTCTTTTGTTTCTTTGGTTATGCTGGAAGAGGCAAACTAAAGAATTAAAAGAAACAAGTTTAGTGTTAAGAAATAAGCACTTTCATGGACCCCCTCAAGATCTTTAAATATCTACATATTTCTCTTCTAGCTCAGAATGTGAGTGAGACAGCACATGATGTGTTGCCTGATGCAAGAACTATGTTCAGTTAATGCATATTGCCAAGCTCGTGTCTGCAAACAGGAGCTTGATTTGCTATATCTGGGCTGTGACTGGTCATAGTCTTTCACAAAGGCAGCAAAATAGCAGAATAAATGGTAGAATACAGGGAACTCTTGAGCATTTTGATCAATTATTCCAAAACAAGGGTAGTGAAATCTAGGCCATAGGATTAAAATGTGGTCTGAATCCACTCTAATTTGTAATATAAAGTTAAACATTTTGGAATGGTCTGTCCTTTCCCAGTCCACCCACTCATGTCGAAAAATGATGCAGTTGGATTTGCTGGTGATGCCAAGGTCGTGGCAAGCTGTGAGCATGGTCTCTGGTTAGGCAGGGCTTCCTGATGCATTCACTGGTGTGTTATCTCCTCAGCTGCTGGGTTACGAAACAACAAGGCAGCATCTATTACACTGCTGATCTCAGATATCACTTCCTCTGTCATCTCCATTCATAGTTACATATGACATGCAAAATTATTTTCAGCTCTATTTGGCTTGCATGTAGCCCAACTTTGCAGCTCCCCCCTGGACTCTGTAAATATAACAGCAGGAAGAAGCCACCTTTTGTCCCTTTGGGCCAGGAGGATATGCCAAACATCAACATGGATGTGTTCCTGAAGACGAAACTGCTTTCTGTAAATCTGCTCACAGATTTCACAATCCATCTGTTTTCTGTAAAATGCAGTTATTTACAGCAAAGTTCACTTCACAGTACAGTAGCTGCTGTTTATGTTGCTATTTCTGTTGAGGCTCAATATTGTCTATTTTTCATTATATCTCAATGCTGCCTTTAATTGCCTCTTTCCAGCAGATTTACGCATTATCCCTCCTGGCTGTTCACACACAGACTTCCCTTTACTTGGCAATCTTCCAGTCACTCCATACTACAGAGAGAGGTACTAAAACAGCAGAGCAATTGATGAGAGTTAAAATAAAACATGATCTACATGACCTACAGATGACTGAGCAATTGGACAACAGAGCATCTGAGACTCAGCAGAAGTTCTATTCCTTCTCTTGACTGTTCATTTTATACTTTTGGGCAGGTACAAAAAAAAGATGATAGAGGCTTAACAAATGTATTTTGAAATGTTATCTAATGCCTTTATTTATCACTGCTCCAGGGAAGAGTATGTTGGAATTAATGATTCTCTCAAATAACAAAAATTGTTCTCACAGGAATCAGCTTCATAAAACCCTGACACTTGAGACACGTGGGGAAGCAGAGACATTCCCTAGAGATCTGCTGGGGTCATTAACACAGCTAGGCTGACTCAGCAGTACATCTACTTGTGCCTAACTGCAAAGATATAAGGACGCTTAATGGTTCTAATGTGGTGCTCAACATAAATACACACCTATTTCCTAAATAAGTACATTCTTAATTTAAGGCTCCAGCATCTTGCTGTTTAATGCCCCAGACCTCACTGCTCTGTCATTGGCAGTAGCTGCTGGTGTCCAGTAATACACAGAAACCAGCAATGTGGGGCTGTGTCCCACAGAAGAGCTACTTTGGTTGTGCTCTTCATCCTACCTCACTTGGGCACAGGTGAAACCCTCAGGCTCCTGGCAGGCTGCCACTGTAAACCCAGCACAGCTGGCTTGAGTGGAAAGCAAGGCCTCAATATTGCATTTCAAACACTGATTAGTAAAGCAGGTGATTGAAAAAAAGGTGTTTGTTTAGCTTATGGAGATTGTGGAAAAGAAAACAGCTCCAGAAATCCAAAGCTAGAAATACTACAGCAATCAGGTACGTCAGATTCCTGTGAATGAGGTTCCCTCCCTCCACTTTCAGCTGCAAGGATGAAGGTCTTTCTCAGACAAGCACTGGACAAGCAGTTGAAATCCAGCTCGACAGAAAGCCATTCAAAAGGGTCAAGAGCAAGGATTCAGGCAGTAAAATAAATACCTGGAGATGGAAAAATCCTTATCCATTTTTCCTCCCTGGCACAATAATTCCATTTTGGAATTATTGTGCCAGGAAATTATTAAATCACACAAGTTTCAGTAATGAATGTATTACTTGGATGGCATGGGAAATTGCTGGGGGTTATAGCTAAGGAAAATAACTTTCCAAAGTCAGCAATGAAAGATCAGATAGATGAGCAGGATGACAACTTATATGGACGTCTAAAAATAGTGCTGGTATGGGAGGGTATTCTTCAAAGTAATACAAGTAAGCATTAAGAGGAGACGTGTGCATAAAAAGCAGAGGGGTCTTTGTTCAGCATTTTCTGCTGTCATTCAGCAGAAAGGTTCCCAGTGATATTTTGGTTTATCTGGGAAGACTCTGACACCTAATTAGGAGAGGGACAAATCAGATCTGCACTTCTGTATCTAAAAGGCCGTGTTTAAGCCTTGAGAACAAGGCTACATTACAAATGCCAGTTCAGGGCATGCCAGAGTTGTTCTGTGGCTCGATAAGGTTGGTGCCTTCATAAGAGGCCCCTCAGGAGCTTGTTTTCTCACCTGCTTAATGTTGCAATTCAGTTTCAGGTCATTCAACAAAAATTAACCCGTGACTGAACTATTGCAACTATGTCATTTAGGAAAGAACACCCTTCTCTCCATGTGCTGATGAATATTTTCTACCTGGCTCAGTCACACCTGCACAGGGAGCATGTGGAGAAGAGGTGGGAGGTGGCAGTGGCAGTTTGGGTATAGCAAAGTGGGCTCTGCATTGTCGCTAACTGCGCCTGCCTTGCATTCTGAGCACATGTGGGGAGGATCCCAAAAGCACCCACAAACCCTCCTAGCTCCTATCCATGCTGTATGAATGTGTGGAGCTTTAGGAACAAGATAAATGCCAGAAATGTCAACAGCTTTAACAACAATGTGCAATGAAGCAGATAAAATGACTCAGGTCTCCTCTGCAGTGCTGTTAGCAGCCTATACATTATTTTCAGGGCAGAAGGCTGCAGAACTTTGAATCTGGAATTGTCTGAGTCTCCATCAAAATCCTGCCTTTTAAGAGTTCTTGGCTTTCCACAAAAGTCAAATTACAAGTAGTAAGTCCTTGGGCATTCAGTCCTGGTCATCCTGCTTGCATTATTCCAGGAAGAAAAATACAAGCTGATGTCCTTCCTCACAAACCTTTCTCCATGGGTAGATGCAATCAGGTTTCAACCTTTGCTTTGTTACATGACCTATTTATATTGAACTGCTGGATTTCTTGGCTGCCTCTCTACCCAGTCTTCACTCAAAGAGGAAAGGAACATCCTGTCATCATCATCCAAGAGGATCAGTGGGCAGAGATGTAAACAGGTTGGCCAATCCAGGCACAAGGAAATGATGAAAATAGGGCCATAAAGTTAAGACTTTCAAGACCTGAGGTTGGGAGCAGTGGTATGCAGTAACCCAGCACCGACATTACTGTGGATCTTACTGGGAGCCAAGAGCCGACTGCACCACCACCCTTTGCAGTTGCTTCACACAAGGCAATTCCTGCAGGAATTTTTCTTCAAAGGCACCCAGTTGACAAACATTACATGCAAAGAAAGAGCACAGAAATTCTAAGAGAAATCTGGGGCTCAAATTTTAGGGCAAGCAGGTCAGGTTTTACAACCTACATAATTCGAACTCAATTAGAGCTGGCAAAAACCAGTCAACCGATGAGGGCATACTGAAGGAAAACTCTTCTCTTAGCTATTTCTTTCCCATAGGAGGAGACTGGGTGAATTTTGTGAAGTAAAATCAATGAAGAAATTTTTTGGAGTAAAATCAAAGGAAGATTAACTGTGTAATTCTTCCCAACTGCCCTAACATGGTAGATCTGAAATTATAAACTCCTTTGGGCAGTGGCTCCTACTCTAGGGCTGTCAGCACCTGACATACCCTTTCCTAACTATCATCTTTCTGCACTGGAGGGTTAACGCCCAAAGCGTGGCCTTGGTGGCACACTCCATACTCTTGCTGCCCTCGCTGGCGCTGTGAGGCTGTGAGACACCCCAGGGCTGGCCAAAGGTTTGTTCTTTCAAGTGACAGAAATTCAGCAGCTCTTCAGAGTGCTGGCCTGGGGTAGAGCTCAGCGCTGGCCAGTGACTGCTGTCCATTAACAGAGAGAGCAGATTTACAGTTAATGTGGAGGGAAAAGGAGAGTCATCTTGAATTGAGAGGCCCACTGTTCTCCACAAAATACCCACAGCTAGAGCTGGAAGTCCATTTTGTAGAAGGTTCTGCCTCACCAACAGCAAAGTCACAGTCCATCTAGACTTTTTATAGTGGAGGCAGGGCTGCACAGTCACTGTATTTAGTAAACCCTGCCTGGCATTCAGGGATCCTCCCAATTTGGCAGCCTGCTTATTCTGGAGGCACCACCCTGCTTGCTTTCAACTGAGCTCTACCAACCCCTCGGTTCTAGCCCCAGTGGGGTTGTGCTTCATATTTTCCCAGTCTGGGAATTTGTAATAAATTTATTTGGAAGCAAACCAACCAACCAAAAAGAAATTAAAATCGTAGAACTCCCTCTTAAAGCCAAATCTCTTTTCAGAAGCAGGGAGAGGGGCAGGCAGAACCATGGAGTCCTTCATTCCAACAGCCCCTGCTCTGCCTGGTGTTAAGTACTTGGATGAGCATCCTTTACCTCCCCTTCCCCTCACTCATTCCCCAGGAAGGCAGGGACTGCACTGTAAGCAAGGAAGTCCTTGAGAATACACAAAGGGTTGAAATGCCTGACCAGCCATAAAAAACCAGCTGTCTGAGAAATACCCTGAAGAGTCTGAAACTGATTCTCATGCCAGCAGAGCAAGCAAACTATTAATATTCCTAGCAGAGATCCAGAATCGACTGCACTGCTCCGTTCTCTATCATCTCCCACTGTGCTCTTTGTACTATTTTGATTTTTCTATATGCAACAATCACGTGCAGAGACAGAAGGGCTCTCAATTCCCATTTGTTGAAGAACTCTCAGCAAAAAGGCAGCAAACCAAAGTTATCTGAATTTTTTAAAAATCTGTCAGTCTCTCTATTAACTTTCCCTTTTCAGAGCTTTTGTAATAAATAGCACTTCTGAATCTCTGCTTTACAGGATCAAACAAAATTAAACTCTACTGCAAAAAAAAAAATTCAGAAGCCAAGTTCCTCCCTTCATTTTCTTACAGTAAGAACCTACCTGAAGGTCAAGACATTCAAAGATTTTTCTACCATCACCCAATTTGGGACCACACAAATATCACAAGAAGGTTTTCAAGATGGTTTGTATCTTTTTTTGCCTTACACCTGTTTCACCTGCCTTGTTCATGCATACATCCAGTTATTGATATTCCTGATAATACCAAGCACTATGGCAAGGTTACTTTTTAAGCAACATCTGGAATTATTTTATCATCAAAAATAATTTTTTTGCAAAAATAAATGCTGGTTTACATTCCTCTCTCAGGATCTAAGAGGATCTGCTCAAGAATAACATAGAAATGTCATACCCTCTTTTTATTCTTAGAAAACAAAACCCACCAGCTGCAAACTTACGTCCATGCTAGCACAAACCTGATAGAGTAGGTCCTGCATTTTAACAGATATTATGAAGGAAAAATATCAACGAAGTTGTAATAAAAAAATAAATGCAACAACTCTTTATTAACAACAAACACCTTTTATTTACTGTCTTACCATTCAACACTCATTCCATTCAATCTCTTAAATTGCTGAACTACAGTTCAGTTTAGCATTTAAATAAAAGAGAATGCAATTTGACTTGTACAAAAAGTGTTATACCTGGGTGGCACAGAATTAAAAGTTCTATTTTAAAAAGCCATAGACACAAATAATTTTAAATCACACCTGTGATTTAAAAATTAAGTCCTATGTATTTCAAAGTAAAAATTAACACATATCCTCCATATGTTGTTATGCTTGTAAAAATGCCTACAAAAATCTGTTTGTTCAGAAGGCAGAGTGGTTGGAAAGTATCTTCTATTTCACCATTTAACAAAAGACATCACAAAAACTACTAGGCAGCAAAATACTTCAGGTGAATTTCACACATTAAAAGAACCCCTGACACCATTGTGTCCCAACAATTTCAGTAGGGCCAATACAGCCAGCACAGCAACAGAATCTGTGTAGTATGGACTAACATTCAGCACATATCATTTGTTACAAGATTTAATTCAATGCTCAGGAAATTTAAAATTCAAATACACCTAGGAGTCTAGTCATCAGATACTGGTTATTCCCATTTTTTTCCCTTGCTGCTTTTAGAATTTTTTGTCTGTGTTATGAAGGGTATATACTACTTCCCCAGTGTTTAAAATCTCTTCAAAATTGATTAGCAAACTTTTTGAGAAACTGACAAATTGCCTTTTATAAAGAATACTTAAAATATTTTTTTGCCATCTTCTTCTGACCTTATTAAACTTCTACCCAAGCCAATAAAATTAACCAGAGCTGTTTTGCTGCAAGAACACCAGCTTATATGCCAACATGAATATGTAGGCAAAATAATTTATTTTACTACATAAGTGCAAATTAAACTTCTTCTGAAAGTCCTGGACTCTACACAGTTTAAGTTTTTCAACAGTATCCAAGAAGAAATAAAATGCCATCTCAGGAAACACTAAGTAAAGCTACTGAAGTAAATCCTTCATTACACATGCAAACTGGCATTTCCTGGAAAAGCAAAAATCATGTGGTTATTTTTCTTTAAATTTCGTTTTCCTGTAGGATGGAAAATTATTCCAAGAGAAAAAAAAATCATCACTATTACAAAATAGTGGTGTCTCCTCATGTCAGTTATGTTTGTTATCAGCAAAAATCAGTGTGAAAGCAGACACAAGCAATTCAGTTTGTAGCAGAAATTCTTTTATATCCATGCACCATCTTTTTCCCCCTGCAAAAGAAATCCAGTGTGGGAAATGATCCTTTAAAACAAGGCCATTAAAACAAAACAAAAGTAATAAAGAGAGCAGGAAAACCTAAGCAAAGGCAGGCATACATTACTGAGGCAGTGAATGGGATTGTTAGAAGACATGAGAAGTTAGACCTCTGTATAAATTCCACATGGCTGAAATCCTGGGTTTCTACTCTGCTTGGATCAGGGCATTCTCAAAGCACAAACAGGGATTTATTTTTTATTCCCAAAGCAGAAATAGGGATTTATTTTTTTATTCCCCTTCCCTGCCCATGTTTTTAAAGGCACCAAAGATATCCAGGATGCAGTGAACATTTCATAAAACCAATACAACTACACATTTGCTCAAAAACTTGAAGTTATTTTGTGAAATAATTTAGACTAAAAAGGGAATAGCTTACATCAGAAAGGCAGTACGCTTCACCCTTAAGTCAACGATTTTTGCTTGGATTCAAGCTCCAGACTTCTTGCTACACATAACACAACTGGGTCCTCCAGTGACATTTTTCCTCCATTTGCCACACCTTACTCAAGAAAATCTCAGTGTCCATCCTTGTTATCAGAGTCTTACCTTAGCAGTAAAACACTGAGTTGTGACAGTTGCTTACAGGTGAAGGCAGACTTCACACTAAAAGGAGTGTTATTAAAACAAGTAAGAAACAAAACCAGGTATAATAAAAATTTCAATCTTCCTTCACTGAGGTACTTAACATATGAATACTAACAATTGCATAATTTACTAAGTAAATGTATCAACTGTCTTGAGACATCAAATCATATAATTAACAAATATTCTAACAGAGTAAGAGAATTAATCAGGGTATAAACTCAGACAGTAAAATGATACATTAATATTAATAGGCTATTTATAGTTCTAAATGAGCATAAATGATACACACTGAAAAATTAAAAAGCAATTAAAGGTACTTAATAGCTCTTAAAGTTTTATGTCCCTGCAAAACAGATTTTTTGGGGAGGGATTGAAATCAATGCCATCAGTAACAAAGGAAACAAAGGCTCACCTAAAATCTAATTCACAACTCAACCCTGCTAGCAATGCCAGGAATAGTATTTTTTCCACAATACTATGTCCATTAAGTGTAGTGGTTTTAGTGATTTCTTTTTCTACAAGTGAACTTTCAGGAGACAAAGTAAAAGAAGAAAGTCTCAAGTTCTCTTATCTCCTTAACAATTGGATGCACCTTGTGGCAAGTGAGCTCAAGGTAACAAATCCCTTGAAAAAGGAACAAGGGGGGTGTGAATGGGACATCTGTGAAGGGGACAAGTTTGATAGCACAGAACACCAAGGTCTTTAATTCATAAGGCAATGTGGCATTTTCAAAAGTAACAATCTCTTCCTAGCCACACACTGTCACTTGTGATGTTCCAACACTGACACAGGTCCCCTGGCCTCTCCAAACAGGAGCAACTTGCTTGTTTTCAAGACAGACAGCAAGTTCTCACTTGTCTCACTGTCATGTCTTCAGGCTGGAGCAGAATTTTGATTATTTTGTTCTACAGTGACCCTTACAAAAGAACAAAACAAAGTGAAAGGCCCAAATTCTAGCTGGAAGACTCAAAAATGGTTTTGGGCTTTTCCTCATTTGCAGGAATTTTTCATACCTGCTAAGCCAGTGCAGATGTATGTGAACCACAATGGGGTTTCTTAACAGTCACATTACTTAGCAAAACACAGCATCTGCTCCATCCCTAATCAGATCTGAAATAAATGCTAAAGAACAATCTTCTACAATCTGTTTGTGCACTATCAGATCAACTCTCCATTTCTAAAATGGAAGCTATTTTTTCAAATAACCACCTAAATGAATAAGCTGAGAAACAGCAGAAAATTAAAAACAGATGGTGACCATTTCTGCAGAAGAATCTTCAAGAGCACATACATTTAAGTCCTGATTTTGTTACCCAAACTTTTTGGGTCACTGTCAATGAACATTTCTTGCAGACCATAAGATACCCTTAGAGATCTTTACTGACAAGACTGTTAAGGCAATAGTATTTAGTTACCCAAACATAAAAACCACAATTTGTGGATGCACCATTTGGGCAAAGTCATCTTAGGAAAGGGAACGCACACAGGATATTACCATAACTGCATGACACCCTTGATATTTTACAACGTCCACAGAACAGCTTTCCTTAAGCTCCAGAAATGCCACAGAACAGTCACTTAAAAATATTTTTACAGCTGGAAATCAGCCTTTTTTCAGAATTTAACATATCTGTAGGTAAACAGAATTAGCAACATTTGCTCCGAACAAAGCAGCACATTCTGTTCCCCCTGCCCGTTCCCCAAAACAGAGGCAAAAATGCAGTTCTTTTTCTCATCCCAGGCCAAGGACACCGCAGCTCTGTGGAGTGCGAATTCCTCTGCGCACATGACGCAGTTACACAACTGAGCAGGGCATCCTGACCCAATGCTGAGATTTTACTCCACATGCCCTTTTCCTGTGTAGACTAAGAGGAAATGTAAATTATTGTGCTGACTTAAAACTACGTAATTTTAATGACAACAAAACCAGTAACACAGCAGAAAAAAAAGAGAAACAGACACCACCCAAGATTTTTTAAGAGATCGGTTGAGATGAGGCGTTCAGGATGAACCAACACTGGACAAAAGAAATTCTAAAAATCCTTTAAAGTTGTCGGACTTTCCTATCAGTGTTTTTGATGTTGACATCCAGTGTCTCTACTTTCTTTGTAAGCCGATCCAACATATCATCCTGCTCTTCTATTTCAGTCTGCAGGCCAAGAGCAAGGCTCTTCAGGCGACTCAGCCCAGAAGACATCTCATCTGTCAGGGTAGAGAGGGACCATAAGGAATCAAAGTACTATAACACATACTGTTTAAATGGACACTATCAGGATTCCTTCTTCTCCAAACCCCTGGGTTAGAAAACATTAAGATACAATTCCTCAAGTCTTGAGCGTTCCTCTGAAATAGAGGAAGGATGGATATATTCATACTTGTACTGTTACTACCAGAAATGGTAACTTCCTTCTTTCTTACATTATAACGGCAAATGCTTAACACCAAATTGGATCTTTATCAAATGACATACCCTGTAATGTAGTTTTTACCTTTTTTTTTAATGTATCTCATAGAAAATTTGGTACATATTTTCCCTGCTCAGCATACACACAGTATGCTCACTAGCTCAATTGTTTTTCTTTAAACTTCATGCAGAGATGATATCAATGTGCTGGAAATCTAAGCAGTTATTTATCATAGATGAAAAACTCCCATTTCCAGATTTCCTAATTGACCAAAAGGTGATTATTTCATTGCATGATTGAATGGTATAAATGCTTCTCGAGGTTAGTAAGTTTTCCACAGCTTGTGAATAGAACAAATGGGCTTCCACTAGATCTTATGACTGACTATTTCTCTTTGATTTATTCCTTTCTGATTTTTTTTCAATCTCTTCTTTCTAGGTCAGCTACACAGTGACACATGTAAGCAAACAGGCACTTTGTCTATATGCTACAGAACAAAGGAAGGCAAACTCAGCTGAATGGTTTTGAGAAGTAATAAAAGAAGTGCAGCAAATCCACAAATTAAATATTCAGTGCCTTTCAATTCTTCTATTTTTGGCAAAACATGTTTATTTCAAAAGCTGTGCATAGCTTTAAATTATTTTGGTTCAAACTGATGTACCATGTGGATAGTTTTGAAATGCAAATACAAGCAAATTTTTTTTAAATTATCATCAAATTTTGCATGTTAACTAAACAAAAAAGTGTTGGCAATATATCACTTAGTAATTTTATCTGGTTTAGGAGTCAAAAATTCACAATTGTATGACATTAGCTTCACTTTCTTCACTCACCTAAGTTGTTATCAATCTTCTGGTGGTAAGCTCGCAATTGTTGGTTCTTTGGGTAGGCATCCCTTTGCACTGAAGAAACTAAATCTACTTTGTTGAAATCATTGTCTGTTAAGAGTACAGAATATTATATAATGAAAAAGCTTGTGAGAAGAGGCTTTGAACTTTTAGAACGACTGTTAAAAATTAGTTTGAACACAGCTGCCAGGTAAACACATAACCAGAGTACCAGGAGTAGTCCAGCACCACTGTCTATAGGCCAGCTTTCAAGATGAACACTTAAGCTACAATTATTCTCTTTTGGGCTGCCACTTGTAGTTCTAGTAGGGAGTTGAGAGAGAAAAGCAAACCCAGCCCGCCCGCGAACGTCCAGGGGGGACAAAGGGGAGGGACGGTCACCGGGACCCGCAGGGAGCCGCCCCAGCTGAGGCCGCCGGAGCCGCTCTGGCCTCTGCTGGACAGACCTCGGCACTACATGGAGTGGGATGGGGATCGAAGTCCCCGAAGCCTTCCTTACTCACACAACATCATCGATATCCTGCTGCTTTCCCACTCTTACTGTGTTAAATAACCGAGGCTCACTTCATAAAGAAACAGTTATTTGGTATGAAAAAGCCCTCACAGAAGTTAACGGATTGAGAGAAGGAGGAACAAGGCCAAACTCCATACACCACCTTCTGAGAATCAAGAAATGACTTCAGTATGAAGGGTTAGAATCCATGTTTGAAATAACAAGGAAAATGTATCTGAAAACTACGACAAATGATGGTTAAAAGGAGGACCTCTGAACTTGTAACATTATGGCAAACCTGGGGAAACCCTGTCTGCACACTGTGTACACTCTCAATGCAAATATAAGCACTGGATGTGTTTAGACTTTAGTAGTATAACATCTTCACTATGGATATAAAGAGTTTAATAGAAACAATTCCCTAGAATTCAAAGCATGAAGGCTGGGATACAAATCTCAAGATATTAGGCAGCAATGTAAGTCAGCAGCTGGGCAGGCTGAAGAGTCTCTGCCTTCTGCAAGTTTGCCCCACATGAATGACAGGCGTTGAGTGTAAAATAAAGTTAACAAACCTGAATTATCTAGCTTCCTTAAATTTGGATGGCTTTCCTGGTATTTTGACTCTTGTTCTTTACTAGACGTCATTGCTTCTTTTAACCTAGTAAAAAAAAAAAAAAAGAAAGCATTGCTATTGACCTTGGCATTGAAGAAATACGGTAGATAGACCATCTCAGGAGTTCACAGGAATTTGAAAGAATCAATAGATGTTTTATATTCTGATTTTCTGGTGACATTTCAGAGATGCTGTGGGAGACAAGTCCCAGATAAAAAGTTTATGTTACTTGCCTGCTGTTAGCATAATATTCAGGGGCTCCATTCTGCTCTGGCTTGCTCTCTGGAGGTTTGGCTTTGAAGTAGTTTACCAAGCCCCCCCAAACACTCTTGATGCTGTTTATGTGCCTTTGACTCGTCTTCAAGTCCTGGTCCATTTTATCCACCATCTGCTCCGTGCGCTTCAGTGCCTCTCCCTGACGGATGAGCTCCTAAGAGGCATTGACAGAGAAAAGCAGATCATAAAGCCAGGATAAACTGAGACATCAAAGAATTAACAGATACCCTAAAGAAAAAATAACAATGTTCCTTCATCTGTGCAGACTGTTTCTGAGGGCAAACAGCTTCTTCTTTCAGTCCTCTTCCTCCAGGACATTTCAGTCAAGAATTGCTTGTCAGCCACAGCATTAACCAGCTGTAAAATCCTCATCTCTGCGACGTGCCAGCTTCCTGGCACCTACCACAAACAGCATCCAGGAGTTTTCTGCACTGGCCTTTTGTCAGGCTGACATTTGCATCTATGGCTGATCACCACATGGGTGATGAGGAAATGCACAGGTTTATGGCAGGGGAATGAGCAAGCAGGACAATTTCTAGTTACGAACAGCACCTTCATTGGGAAGGGATTCTATTTTCACCTTACTGGGATGTCTCTGATAATTTACAAACAGAATAACCAAACGAAATAAACACAAACGTAATTTCTTCAGGCTTCAGGAATATTTCAGTTAATTCTAACACTGCAGGATTTAGGAATTTTTATAAGTACAAGTACATTATTTTCTAATTCAGCAGCACAAACACTATTCCAAAGTAATCCAAAGATTAATGCTGGAAGGAAAGTTGCCTGCAGCTACCACCAGTGCAAAACAAAGAACTTGTGTTCATATTCTTGCTAAACTCTGCGAAGTTTTAGCTGAATTTTCTTCTTTTCTCCCTCTCTCAATAAAGCAGCAAACACACAGACTTCAAGTTTTACCATAGGCCCTGTGTCAAGCCTGAATTCTTGATTCCTCACTTGTGATTTCCTGGACAAACAAATCACGAGTCTGAAAATTCACAGAAGTCCCACCAAGAACCCTCTGAGCCTAAGGACTGGCTGCATCTTGGGGATGCTCTGGGGTTAATTTAGGCAACCACATCACCCAAGGACCATCCCATGAGCAGGTGACACAATAGACAAATGCTGAAACAGGGCCTGAGGAATGAAGGAAATGATTAATCACGGTGAACCGAAGCACATCACAAACAACTAACAAGGCAGGCCCTTCATCTAACCAAGAGGACTGCTGAAAACTTTCTAGTCAGATAAAAATTAGTAAGAATGGTTGAAAGGAGCTGAAGACACGGCCGAGTCCCAGCCTCAGACAGACAGGCTGTAACTGGGATTTTTCCCTCAAAACCTAAACGCCACCACCCAGAAAACACAGGGACAGGCTGCCTGGAGAACACCGAGTAACCCTAAGGAGGAACTTTTCAGGAGACTGTCTGGAGGAAGGGAGAACAAGACTCCGGTCCCAGAGGTCTGAGCGAAGGGGGAGCGCTCGGGCCCTGCGGCGGCTCTTCCCCAGCGGCCCGGGGGTGAAGGCTCCGCTCCCGGCCCCGACCCACCTCGGAGGCGGCCACGCCGATGCGCTCAGACTCGTAGAGGAGCGACAGCGAGCGGGTGGTGCTGTCGGCAGTGGCGGCGGAGCGGCGCAGCACCTCCTGCTGCAGGAACCGCTGCCGGTCCGCGCCGCCCGCCCCGCCGGGACCCGCCGGCGCCACATCCTCGTCGTCGTCCTCCGCGAACGGGTTGTAGCTCCTCGGGAGCGCCGACATAGCAGCGCCGACCGCAGGAACGTCCGCGAGGAGCCCCAGCCCCTCACGGACAGCCCCCAAGCCCCTGCCTCGGGCCGCGGCCGCTCCGCTGCTTCCGCCCACGGCACCGAGCGCCGGGCGGAAGCGCCGGGCGGAGCCACCGAGCGCACTCCCCTCCGCGGGGCGGGGCGAGCGGCCGCAGCGGCGCTGGGGAACGGGCGGCTGCTAGGCGAGACCACTGAGACGGGGGGCGCGGGGGGGATGGTGGCGCTGGGCGCGCCTGCTTGAAGGGAGGGCGGAGCAGCGGGCGGAAGTGAAGCCGCGCTAGGCGCTGCCATCTTTGTGGCGTGATTGGTGCGCCGTGCTCCCGCGGGAGGCGCAGATCTCGCGGGCGGGGGCGGGGCGGGGCGAGCTGGCCGGCGGCGTTCCCGCACAACATGGCGGCCGCGGCGGTGGCGGCGGCAGCGGCGGCTGCGGCCACGGCGGCCACGGCGGCGGCGGCCGGGACGGCGGCCGCCACGGCCGGGACCGCCGCGGCTCCCTCCGCGGGCTCCGCGGGGCGCGGGAGTAGCGCGGCCACCGCTCGCGGCTTCTACTTCAACACGGTGCTGTCGCTGGCGCGGTCGCTGGCGGTGCAGAATCCTGCGCCTCTGGAGAAGGTGAGGGGCGTCTGTGGGGAGCGGCCGTCACGGGTGGGGGCTGCGTGTGGGGCGCTGCGTGTGTGCGGACTGCGGGGTTGTCACGCGTGGAAGCCGCGTGTGGCGGGGGGGCCGTGCCGCGGGAGGGGTGGCCCCTGTGTGCACAGGACACACGAGAAACCCGGTCGGCGCCGTGTGTGGCCCCTTCTGTCACTGTTTTTTGTGCTATGTGTGGGGTGTCTGGTCGCCCCCTTGGCACTGTCACGCGTAGGGACCCGTGTCGCCCGCGGGAAGCAGGTCAGGGGCCGCGGGCGTGCCCGCGGGCCGGGAGATGTCTCGAGGGACGCGGCTCTGCCCGGGTGGGGCTGTCTGTGGGCTCTGAGCGGGTTCTGCCCCCCCAGCTTCGTCCTTCTCTGCGTTCGGGGCAGTTAGGCCTCAGGGATGCTCGTGTGGGCCGGCTTGACCCAAAAAGTCGGGTCAGCAGCGCACTCTCGGAGCAAGGAACTGGATCTTACTGCGTGTTCCCCAAGTCTGTGAAATATGGTTTTGTGGGAGTAGTTAGTCTCAACCTGATTAGGGCTGGTTGCTTTCCTCCACGTATCTGGTTAAATCTAGGCGACGTAATCAGTGACGGGTAAAATGTGGGTGAGATAAAGCTCTGCTGAAGGGAGAACTCCCGGGAATCCGTGCCTGGGCAGTGCCCCCGAGGGCTGCCCCGCTGCCCGGGGCAGGGAGGACAGCCTGGTGTGCTGGGACTGGGCACGAAGTGATAGCGTGTCCGAATTGCATCAGGCAATAATAGTGACTGAATAGCTGAAAAGCACCGCTCTGTGTTGGTGAAAGCTATAGGGCTTGTTCTGGGCCAGCTGTTGTAGTGTTCTTTCCTTACTTCTTGTTCTGAAATGTACCACTGGTGTGGCAATCAACGGTGAATAATTTTTCTAAGCCCTGCTGTTGGTTCACAAATATCCGGGATTTTTTTTTTTTTCAGTTTGATAGAATACAGCAGGAGTTCAATGATAGTTCATATCTAGCTAAAGTTGCTCACTCATGTTATTGCAAATGTACCCTGATGTGGAATACAGATATCGTCAGTCATTTTCCAAAGTTCATATTTCCTCTACTGTATTTTATGTGGCGCAAGAGGATTATCTGTGTTGTGTTACAGGTCTTGTAATTAGGAGGTCTGGCAGTTGAAGGACCAGAATCTTGAATTCCACTGAGCATCCAGTCAATTCTTCTAATCTTCTAGGGAAGTTGCTTCTTGCTTTAGAAATTTCAAGGTGGGGTGTTCAGAGAGTTCTCTAAATAGGAAGTGACTTGGCATTCAAACATAGGTGAGTCAAACATTTATTATGAAGGCCCTTTTTAGATAGTGTTTATTAACTTCAAGGAAATGTATAAGAAGACAACATGCTTGTTACATTTTCCATTTAGTAACAGTTTTCTAGAAGAATGAAGTATTTGGGAGGTCTGATGTATTCTTTAAACGTGTGTTTGTTAAGTATGGAGTGAAGTAATAGGTACATAGTCAGAAAATAATAGTCCTGAAAACTTAATCTGTTATGTTGAAAGGGTTTGAGCGAAAGTCATACACAGGTTGATAGCAGATAATTGTTCAGTGCTGTATATGTAGAAGGCATTGGTGCAGCTGTAACTGAAGCTCCATCTGCCTATTTTTTGTTTACAGGAATTGAGTAAATTTAATAAAAGTGCCTGCTGCAGGTTTCCTGCACAGTGAAGTAGTGGAATGAAGGCTTTATCGTACTTTAACATTTTGATCAAGTGTTGAAGAGAACCTTTAAATCGACCCCTGTTATAGTAAAAATGTTTGACATCTACCTGAGATTTTTCTTTTTCTGGTTTCTGTGATTCTTCACTCTTTCCTTGCCCTTGGATGTTCTCAATAAGATTGAGGACTAAAGGAGGGTAATGTGGCCAAATGTCTTCCAGAAGATGGAGAGACCACTGTGCACTTCAAACAAGCTTCAATTTGGTTTTCAATCTTGTTCCACTGTTCTTTCCCTCTGCTGTTTTTCAGGTACAAAAGCTGCTCTGTATGTGTCCAGTGGATTTCCACGGGATTTTCCAGTTGGATGAGCGTCGCAGGGATGCAGTTATTGCTTTAGGAATCTTCCTAATTGAATCTGACCTTCAGGTATTTTTCGCACTTAGGCTACCTATTTGCCTTCAAAGATCTTGGATTAATTCAAGTTTAGTTGTTCAATGAATGAAAAGTTGGTATTTGCTCTTTATGAAATTAGATGAAAAGATCAGAGATAAAGGATGGATGCAGTCAGGAGAGCAAGGAAATACTGATAAGTGTGATAGGCTGTAGCCATGGCACTGCCACAGCCAAACTGCTGCTGTGTTTTCTGGTCATCATGGCTTAAGCAGAGAAAGGAAAGAATATTCAGGAGGATTTGCTTAAGCCAGATGTGTCTTTGCATGTTCTTCCCCACATGCTCCTGACTGACAGGGATGCTCCGGTGCACTCCTGAAGGCCAGGTCTGCAATAGGCCCTTTCATGCCAGGATAAACAGACAGGGCACACAGGCTGCATTGTACACAAGCATCCCTTCTGTGTCTGCCAGCAGGGCCAGGACAAGCTGGTTCTCTTCCCTTTGACTGCTGGGCCTGGTATTGTTCTGTGCAGGGGAGAGGAAGCATGGACACAGTCCCAGGTCCAATGCTATTAGACCTCACTTTAAATTCTTTCACATTGTTAAGGTTTGCATCAGGCCTGAATTGCCTCCTGTTTAGTATCCATGTGCTATGGTACAGCTTGCATGGATATTAGGTACCTTGTTCTTTTTTCTTTTTGTGTTTGAGGTTTGTTATAAGGCAGCTGTGTTGGGCTTTGATTTGCAGGTGAGGGAGCTGAAGTGTTACACGGATGTGCTAAGTGACTTGCATAAGGCTGTGGGATGCATCACATGTACTGAATTGGCACTGGCACTCTGAATTTCTAGCTGTCTTAAAATTATTTTGGGAGCTTGCTGTCAATTAATAAATTGTCTGGGGTTAGGTACTGTTCTGGAACTCTTTTCTCCAGCTTTTACAGAGAATGAACTGTTGTCTAGAATGAAGGGCTTGGATTTAAGGGACTGAATTGGGTTACTTTCATTTGCTTGTTTTGAAATCAGTTTTGCAGTAGTCAAGAAGCCTGCGGAGTAATCATTAGAAACAAGTTCTGTGTGTGCTAATGTAACTTTACCATATCTCTAAAATATCTTGAGATTATATGGTTCAGCTTTTCTTCTCCATTTTGAATAGAATCTTTTCTCCTTTAGCACAAGGATAATGTGGTTCCTTACCTTCTCCGGCTCCTGAAGGGTCTTCCCAAAGTTCAGTGGATAGAAGAAAGCAATGCACGGAAAGGCAGAGGTGATGTTTGGGTTTTTTGATCTTTCTCATGGAACGCCAGCCAGGAAATAGAAATAGCGAAGGTTGTTTGGGACATGGTTCAAGGGGAGCGGAGAGGTCCTGTTAGGTTCTTACTTAGCTCCTGGCTTGACAGCCTTTAGTATTGATTTTCTTTAGAAGCCAAAGGTAGTTGAATAGATCCCTGTTTTCCTGCTTGGCTGCTTTTTGATGAATTGCACTTTACAAATAGTTCCGTGTTCAATATATTTTGTTACTAAACTGGAGAAGATTGTGTAGTAGTTAGAGAAGTGGAACATGAGATTTATATGCTCTACTTTTAGCTCTGATGCTTAGTTGCTGTTTAAACCACTTCATTTTTTGCTCCCTTAATGCCTCTTAAAATTAATATAAGAATACTTTTATATAGTATTATATAATTAAAGTTTATTTGCAATTAGTTGAAAGCCTGGGAAAGTTTTTAATTATTCTTATTTTTCTTTAAACATTTATGCTGAAATGATGATGTTTAGAGTGCTTCTAAATTTTTTATGTAATACTATTTTTGTTTACAGTCAGTCTCAGAACTTTAAGACATGGGAGTCACTTATGTCTTCTTGCTTTATTATAATTTGCTCTTTCTATGTTGGTTCTCTCTAACAAGGCTTAAGTGGCTGATTTTCTCTCCATTACTTTGCAGGTTTGCTTCCAGTGGCAGAAAACTTCAGCTTCTGCTTGGTGACGTTGTTGTCTGACGTGGCTTACAGGGATGCATCTCTCAGAGAGCAGGTGGAGTTTGAGTTTGTGCTGTTGTATTACCCAGTCCTCCAATACTGCAATCCTGACTAATATCTGGAGAGGAGCTTAGCTGCTCCCTGTCAGCAAGGGGCTGATTGCTTTAGCATGTGCACTGATGCATTAATTTGCTTGTGTTAATAGTCAAGTATCTAGAGGAAATTCATAGGTCTGCAGTTACTTTTGGGTGTCATTTGCTGAGCCCAGAGTTTTAGAATTCCAGTTTTGATACTGAGGTTGGGAGTGCTGCAGTTTCACTGTATAGTACTTGCAGCTCATTGCAGACTTTACAAGAGAAGCTCTGTAACCTGAGTGAGGGCAATGTAATTTAGTCACACAGCATCAAGAAACCTTCACAGAGGTGCTTACATTAATGTTGACAAGTTTCATTTGTTCTAATGATCTGGTGTAAGATAATGATATCCCTTTACCAAAAGATATTTTTGTATGTCTGTCTTGATGACTTTAGATTTTGGATGCTGTTCTACAAGTAATGCAGTTCCTGTTGGGAATGTGCCAGACGCCGCAAATGCATGATAAAGGTAGTGATAAAATACTTACTGTATTTGTATCTCCTGTCCTCTGAACTTCTCTTGTGTTTGTTTGCTGGTTACCAGGATCAGTCCTGAAAAATGAGTTTTGTCTTTCAGCTCCCCTTAGCACTTCTCTATTCTATTTGTTGCTGACTGGTAAATAGAGAAGCAGAAGTATAGTAATTTGTGATACTTTCATGGTTTTTCCTCTGCTTGTACAAATCAGTTGTTGTAAAGCAGTTTAGGCCGAAACAGTTCAGTGAAGTGGTAGCAAAACCATGAAGAGGAAGTTCTAAGTTACTGTTAATGTGCTGTTACATGTGGTTTTCTTTTCCAGAATATTTATGCAAGTATGCTGTGCCCTGCCTGCTAGGAATTTCTCGAGCCTTTGGTCGCTATAGCAATTCAGAGGAGGCTCTCCTTTCAAAGCTTTTTCCTAAAATTCCCCCACATTCCCTGAGAGTTCCAGAAGAGCTTGAAGGAATTCGCCGGCGATCCTTTAATGATTTCAGATCAATTCTTCCCAGTTCTCTGCTCACTGTTTGCCAGGAAGGAACACTAAAGAGAAAGGCTAGCAGTGTGTCCAGCATCACACAGGTTTGTATGACTTGCTCTGTGTTGGAGTCAGTGCTGAGATGATTTGTTGGTCTCAGTGGAGTTAACACTTAAGCCTGGATATGCAGAGAGTTTCTTAATACATTGTTTGACCAAATACAAGTATCTTTATTTTGGTTCCACAGCTGAGCTTCAAAATAGTTTTGTGTTTTCTGAATTACAGAACAATCAGTGACAGTTAAAGTAGCAACTGTACTAGAAGTCTTCATATGGAGCATTTGGCAAATCCCATTCCGTGTGTTATTATCATTAAAACCATTGTAATGTGTATCTGTAGAATTGGGAAGCTGGCACCTAGTGGCTGAAGTTTTAATAAGAGGATACAGGAGCTCTTCCTGGTTTCATCAGGAGCTGTGGATGTTCATTGTCTTGGGGGAAGACTGGATTCAGATGCTGGGTTTGAAGCTGCAGATTGTTATTGGCATAGTTTCATACAGCAGAGGAGTCATCATTCTGACCTCTTCCCTTTAGTCAAAAGCACTGAACTGGCATTTTTTAACTTCCCATTTTTGGCTGGAATTGAGCTGTTAGACCCAGCAATATGTAGTTCCTGTTAGTTTTGCTTGAAGCTGTGTTTCATTTTAAAGTGTACAAACTATTCCCTGACAGGTTTTAAAATGTTTTATAAATATTTTCTAAAATACGGCTTTTGTGCAATGTTTCAGGTTAGTCCTGAACGTGGGATTCCCCCTCCCAGCTCTCCTGGAGGATCTGCAATTCATTACTTTGAAGGTAGATTACCTTGCAAGGAACAGTCTGTGATTTAGGGGTTTTGTTGCTATTTATAGAAAATTGAAAACAAAAAACCTTTTGACCCCTTTCTCTGCCCTTTAGAATTCTTATAGGAATTCAGTGGCACATGCCGGGTAGGGTTTTTTAAAAAATTGTGGTTTAAAGACAGTAGGAAGTAATTATTAACACCACTAATTTTTCACTTGTTTCTTGATTCCCTTCCTGCTAGGCAGTGCCTGGTACTGGAGAGCTTAATTCAGCTAGGCCAAAAATATTTCAGGAGATTAGGCTGAGTAACTTTGAGGAACAAGTGTTAATATTGTGCTTCAGTGGACAACTACGTTGTAGGTCTAGGGTCTGGAATTTTGAGGCTTGTGGCACATTGTATAAGTCCAAAACAACTGCTCCATTTGGAGTAAGTGTGATGTGGGTCATTGTGTAAGACCCAGTAATTTGCTGACACAAGAAATACTAAAGGAGACACTGGGGTTTTTCACTAATGTGCATTAATTTCTGTATCATAAAAGGCCAAAACGTGAGAAAGTTTCATGAATTAACATACAAACTCTTAACCACTGAGTTGTGGTAGAGCTCCAGCTGTGAGTTCTAAGTCAAAGCAGGGCTTAGAAATAAGCTCTCCTTCATGAATCATGTGGAGGACTAGCTCTGCATCTGAGCTGTTTTGGTGTCTCTGGTTTTGTCTGGCCCTTTGAGGTTTTTAACAGTTTGAACTTGCTCTGTTCCTGGGCCATTCTCCTCTTTCAAACCCTGGCTTAAATTAATTTCTTCCACATTGCTTTTCTTTTTCCTTCACATTGTTATTTCTGGAGGCATCTCTTTCTCAGTCATATAATGGGATTGCAGGGTAATTCTTAAATTGCCAAGTAGGAACACACCTGTTTATCTTCTGTTTACCGTGTGGAACCAATGTTGTGGTTCTTCAATGGTTTGAATTAAAAAAATAAACAAAAGCCAAGGCTGCAGGTTAGAGAGATGCTGTAGTAGAACAGAAATAATCTTAAATCTGTAGGTGAATAGTGGAGAACTTTGTAAAATTTTTGGAATTATATTTTGGAATTATTTTAGTTGTCTTTCTGTTGGTAGAGTTATGATTTTTCCAGTCAGGATTTTATTTTCAGTACTAACTTCTACCAAATATTTTGGCTACAGTCAGTCCTTGTATTACTTCTGTTGATATAGGTTGTGATAGTCTTGCCTTCTGAAGATGAGTAGTGACCTTGGTTTTATTCTGGCCAAGGCTAACAGCTTAAAAAAAAGAACCAAGGACTTTCTTTTTTGTTGTCAATAAATAGTCTTGCTTGAAAGCCTGTTAATCACAAGAACATTACTCTAGCACAGCCAGCTGAGCACTTCAGAAAGGCATGAGATGTAATTTCTCAAGAGGAAACAGAGCCAAGAGCAGTTTGCTGAGCAAGTTGTTTGCTTAATAGAGTATTTCAATCTGAAAAATAATTTGATTCTCTTTGCTTTCAAATTGCAGTGGTGAATTGGTGCCTATTCTAAGATGAACACTGTGCCATGTGTTCATTTCATCTAATAGAGGGGAAAACCTTGCAAGATAGTTTTGGCTTAACCTGTTCTTTGCATTTCTGTGCTTCTGATCTAAAGGGCATTTGCAAATGTTTTCAGGTAGATGCACATCAGTAGTGTGGAAAGATTTGTCAGAAGTATCTCTGACCTGCACACGCATTATTGTAATGAATTCTCTGTTGTGATAGTAAACTTCTAATGACAATTGTATCATAGTTTTCTCTCTTGATTTACCAGCAGCTGAGCTCAAATGCACCTCTGTCAAGTTAGACTGTGTTGGAAAGAACTCTTTTGTAGTGGCTAAATGTTTCCATTAAAGAAAATTAATATCCTTTCTCTCCTCAAACTTGTATTTCCATTATTTTTTTCTGATCAGGTTCATATCTTCCTGATGGGAGTGCACTGGATCCTGATTATTACTTCTCCACAATCAGCTCCAGCTTTTCAGTTTCTCCTCTCTTCAATGGTATTAACAATAAAGAGTTTAACATCCCACTGGAGATGCTCCGACAGCTGTTGAACATGGTACGTGATGGCTCCTTATGTAGACTGCAGTGACACTGTGTTCTAGAAATAGATGCAGTTTAAATTTAAGCTTTTAGAATTGCAAGTAAAACGACAGCCTTTGTCTCTCAAGCTTTGTGTAATGTTATTTTTATGGCATTTAATGTCACGCTTCAATAGCGTTCCTGAAAAGCTCTCATATAAACCGGGCAGAATTTGGAAAATTAAGTAAGCTTATGTCAACTGCTTCCTGCTTGAGTCTTGCAGACCACTTGTTCTGGTGTAACCTGCATAATGCTAGTTGCTGAAATAGAAGATTGGGTTTTGCTGTTAGAGTGAGACTCGTCCTGAAGGGTTTGTTTGCTGGGAATTCACACAAGTGACAGAAGCTGCAGGCTCTGTCCGCTTCTGGCATCAGCTATTCTGGAACAGCAGAGAGGCTCAAATGTTCCTATTGCAGCCTTAATTTCATCTGATGCATTGTAGTGAAGTGACTTGTGTTTTCTGTGCATATGCAAAATTGTATTAAATGATACTCTCCTCCTATCTAGAGTCACTAACTCTAGGAAGCACTACAGGAAACTAACAGGAAACATGCTGTTTTAGTTTGATTTTTTTTCCTCCATAGGTAAAACAGATCGTTGAGGATTCTCTTCTGAAGACCTTAGATGCAGTTATAGCTGAAGTTACAGAGGTATGTTTTTACCTTCCTCCTTTAATTACTTTAATGCTTCATTTTTTGCTTTATTACTTGCAAAATTAGTATTTTACCTATGTAAGGTATGCCTTTGCTTTGCAAAATGATACTAATTTCCTTTTTTGACCAGTTCTTTCAGTGGTTTAAATCTAGCCTTGGACTGTGTAAAAATGGTGAAGGGAGGTGACACTTTTCACTAACGTTGGAGGAAATAGTTCTTTTCCTGCATTAGCTCTGTTGTCCTAATAAATTACAGCATTGGTTGCCCCAAACTGGTTTACTGTAGACTAAGGTTGTTCTTGCATATTGCAGTAACTTTTTTTCACATATATGAAATGCATTGGTTGTTTTCACTTTGTGGCTTGGAAATCAGTGCTGCTCTTCAAGGTGCCATTACTGAGTTTGTCAGTGTTGCAGTTCATGAACTTTTACTTGCAGAGGTGGCAGACTTGGTTCTTTAGGTCTGTGAGTCTTCGTTTCAGAACAAGGACTTGTTTCTTGTTCTCCCCTCCCCTGGGTGCAGTTCTGTCACAGCCTCCACCACATTTTATGGAGTTTGCCTCATTTCCTCAGGGCATAAAGCTCTGGTGAAAGGGGTGTGTGCTGAAATGTGTGCAGAAATGACTCTGCTCTGCTCTCAGCCTCCCATCGAGCACTGCCGCATTCGAAATGTAGGTCTGAGTGGAGAGCTTCAGCCTCTCTTTCTGCTATCTCAGTAAAATGAGAGCTTGGAATCCCCCCCTTTTTTCCCCTTTTTTGTTTTTAGCCCCATTGTTAGAGAAACAGACGTGCTCTTCAAATCAAACAGACTGAATCTTGTTTAATGCACTGAATAGCTGTACTTTTTCTTTTGTTAAAAGTAAAGGGGGAAAAGCTGAGGTTTCTTCTTGTACCTGTTTTAAAGGCTTGTTTACATTGTAGAGGTGGAGTGAGATTTATTTATTGATATAATGGAGAATACTTTGTTTTGAATCTAGCAGATTGCTTCTTTTCTCTTTCAGACTGGTACTAGTACAGATCTCTATTACAAGGCTTTCAGTGACCCTCTTTACCTTGCTCAGTTTAAAATGCTGAGAGACACACTATACTATATGAAAGGTATAGTACTTGTCATTTTTTAAAATTTATCCTTCATTATGTTTAGGATTACAAACCATCATCTGCTTTGTATTGAGTGCTTGAACACTGGGTTTGCACTTCCTGGGAACTCTACTTACGGTATTAAATTTGTATTCTGAAATGTTTCCATATTAAAAGGTGCTATGAAAGTAAGAAAAAAATATTATGAGCGCCATTAAAAGGATTAATAGATGGCATTTGAATTGTCTGTTCGCTGGTGGACTTTGTTATGAAGTTTATCTTTTAGACAGGACATAAACTTGATTAAATAATATCATCTATAATGTAGCAATGAATTTTATATATGCTGTTATTCTGATACACTGACTTCCATCTTTCCAGGATAATGTTGTTTCCTTTTCTTTCTTTAGACCTTCCCAACTCATTTGTGAAGGAAGTCCATGATTTTGTGCTGGAGCAATTCAACAGCAGCCAGTCAGAACTTCAGAAAATCCTCCACGATGTGGATCGACTGCACAATGAACTGAGCCCTTTAAAACTGCGCTGTCAGGCCAATGCTGCCTGCGTGGATCTCATGGTGTGGGCTGTGAAAGATGAGCAAAGTAAAAATGCTCTTTGGTCTCTGCAGTGTCTGTCTGTTGTGTTCTAAGTTGTAGAAATACTTACAGAGTAGATGGTGCTCAGAGAAATATTAAATTTCAGTGGAATACTTTCTGCTTTTAGAATACTAGAGTAAAATTTCCATCAAAAGGTTGTCAGATTAGTTGGCTGGGTAGTTAGACATTTCTTTATAGAAATGGAGACAGAAACTTCCTATTACTTCTCTCAAGGGGATGCTATAAATGCTGAATTGCATACAGCTATTTATTTTCTAGTTTCTGTTTTATATATTGCTCTTAATGTCTTAAATATTTCTCAGTGGTTCTTTTAAAGAAAACACTTTTTCTCCATTGCTAGCAAGATTGGGAAGCTCTTTCTCACTTTTCCTCTATTTTCTTTCTGTTATAAATCTTACATCCAGTGAATATGTGAAGGATTTTTTTCCTTTGGACATTACAATATTTGATTTCTGTTCAGTGTGAAGTATGCTCAAAATCAGCTTTAAGTACTGTCATTCTTTCAGTCAGTGTTTGACTGAGCTGTTTGGTGCAGCTACTAAGTTTCTAAAACTGTTTTTGCAGAAACAGCACTAAGTCTTATACTACAAGATTGATGCTTATAAATTCTCTCCGTTTTTTTAGAAATTCCAGTAAGCACTGAGTTGTGTGTGGCCTAATAACAAATCTAAGATAAATTTTTCTGTTGGATTTTTTAATTTAAGGTGCAGAAAACCTGTGCATCAAGTTATCAGAGAAGCTGCAGTCAAAAACCTCAAGCAAAGTCATAATTGCTCACTTGCCACTGCTAATTTGCTGCTTGCAGGTCTGTCTTCACAGTATTTGTCATTAATTACTGTAATTACTCACCGTATCAGTGAGTGAGAGTTTGGGGAGTTCTATGGGCTGCTAGAACACTTTACCTGCTATTTTTATTATTTTCATCACTGTCTTCTACATTTGCATTTCAGAGATGTGGTGTGAAAACAACTGCTTTTAGAATTTTCTTAACTCAACTACTTCTTGAAGAATAATATCTATGAGGGCTTTTTAACCAGTATTTAATTTCTGAACTATTTAGCTCCTTAGTCCATTACACAAATAGTTAAAATATTGGGACTGGCAGGTCACTGAGGTTTTAGACTAAGAAAGCCTTGGTTATTCTAATTTTTGTGTCTTCTTATTGGGCACTTACCCATAGTTGTACAAATTTGTTTTTTTACACCACATAAGTAGTAAGTTGTCAGGTTCCTTCAAATGTTGGAACTTGTACAGTAATTTTGTTTTTGGAGAGTACAGTTCCTTTCATGTAACTCCTGTGAAAACACCGAGGAAGAGAGCAGCCAGGCTTGACTGGTATATGACACACTCTAGAATAACCTAGAACAGTTAGAGGCTTAAAATGTCTAAATCTTCTGCTAAAAATTGAATCTCTCAAAACTATGTAGGATTTGGGTTTTTTTCTGTTTTTTTGTATTGAGCTCAAGTTGCAAGCTTGCAGCTGAAATAAAAATAGTGCTGTTTTATTCTAAAGCTATGTTTTGTTGGGTTTGTCTTGTTTTGGTTTTTTTTTCCTTTTTAGGGTCTAGGTCGTTTGTGTGAGAGGTTCCCTGTTGTGGTTCACTCTGTCAATCCATCATTGAGAGACTTTCTTGTGATACCTTCCCCAGTGCTTGTGAAACTTTACAAATACCACAGCCAGTATCACACAGGTAAAGGAAAAAAGCCTCTGCTCCAGAGTGATTGTTTTTCAACTTGTGTGGCTTTTTCATACTTTTTGGTATTTTGTGGTGATACAGCTGCAGGTGGAAATGGAGATGGAATTGAGTAATTCTTTTTTTGGAGAGGAGGAAAGCAAATGAAATTCTGGTAGAGGTGTATCTAAGGGTAAGCAGTAGAACTGCTGGGTCTCTTGTGCTTGCACTGAGTGCTTCTGTCTTGAATGAGGCTCTGCAGCCAGAACCAGCACATAATTATCCTCACAGGGAGGGAAAAGAAATCACATACCCAGTTGGAACTGCCCTTGTTTCAAGCTGAGGCTGTTGTGTCTAATTCTCCTACAAAGGCTGCTTCTGTCTGCCCTGTAGCCTGCTTTGTACTTTGGGAGGCAGCCACTGGGTCTGTCCAAAGCTGCCTCTTCTCCACAGTGAACTAGATCACGTACTTCCAACTCCCCATACACATCTTGTGCTCCAGCCAGTGGCTGTCTTGACATTTGGCAGATTTTTGTTGTTGTTTTTAAACCTTAATATCAAGTTATGATTTCCAGAAGAAAAATGTTTAATTCTAATCACTTGCTGATGCAAAAGCAGTATTGTAATGCTAAAGCAGTACAGTAAAGTAGTAACTGACTAAATTTAGGAATAATTTAGGAATAGTCAAAGGCAGTAATGGCTTGTATAGCTCATCACGTGGTGTTGATTTCTGTTCTCCCATGTTCTTAGTAGGTGGGAATGACATCAAGATTAGTGTCACCAATGAGCATTCAGAGTCCACTCTAAATGTAATGCCTGGCAAGAAAGGTCAGCCATCCATGTATGAGCAACTGCGTGACATTGCCATAGACAACATCTGCAGGTAAGAGGGGGACTGGCACCATGCTGAACATGTGCTGTTTCCCTGGCAGAAAAGTGCTGTGCCCATTTAGAAGGTGCTGCTCTGTGCTGCCATGAAGTCTTTGTGCCTTGTTTGGTCATGACTTCATTTTCCTTCAGGCATCTCTTGGTTCTGTTTATGTCCTAATTGTAAAATAGTAATTCAGTCTTATTGTTTTGCTTCCCACATCTGCTAGTCACCATTTTCAGTAGGTAAATGTTTTTGTAGATACTCAGTAGGTTTTTTTTTTTTGTTTTGAGCTTAGATTATCACCTTGAGTGAGCCTCCTGTAACAGAAGGATTGTCACACACTTGTGTGCACAGTGGTTATTCTTCCCTTTTAGACAACTACAGAGAGCTAGAGGGAAGACAAATAGTTGGTGACTAGAGACAAGGAATTAAAGTTTCAAAGTAGTGGACTCCGAATTTACCTTATTGCATATTCCCATCTTTATTGTTTCTGGAGAAAGCAGAAGTAGAAACTCGGCTCAGTTTTTAAAATGTATCTGCAGTGTTCCTTGACAATCAGTTCTTACTCTTCAGTATAAACCTGCTTCCCTTATATATAGATGCATTTACAGTAATTAAAAGTGGTATGTTTTATTGATGCATTGTGTTTTTTCTGTCCATTGTTACTCCAGGTGCTTGAAAGCTGGCTTGACTATAGATTCAGTGATTGTTGAGGCCTTTCTTGCCAGTTTATCCAACCGTCTGTACATCTCTCAGGAGAGTGATAAGTAAGTTGTCAGTCATCAAACCAATTTTTCTTTCACTCAGTGAATCTGAGACTTACTCTAAGATATAAGTACTGGCATTATTTTAGAATTGAATGTCTCTGAGATTAATGGGCTTGTGTGTTGGGTCAAGATCTTCCCATGCCAAGTCTTTGCAGAGCTGAGCCCCTGTTTTCATACTGAGAGGTATGGATTCAGTTTTAGCTGATTGAGTCAACAGATCTTTGGTGAATATTAGCCAATTTTGAGTCCTCAACTGAGTGATGGTTTCTCTTTCGGCTTCAGCTGTCTTTTTTTTGTCTAGACATACCATGTCACTTGTGGCATTTGACTTGCTCTGCTCTTAAGAGACTCACCAACCAAGAAGTCTCATGGAGGGGCTTCTGTAGTAGCTGGTCTGACTGTCTTAGTATTTTGCCCATCATTTTTGCCTCTTTTTGTTGTTATTTTTAGAACAGTTTGTTCATGGATTAGTGTGGATTTCTTCAATAATGAGTTTGGGAGAGGTAATTTTTTATTTTGAAAATCAACTTGTGCAAATATATCATCTAATGTGGCAGTATTAAAGCTGTTAGTGATGTATAGGAGCTGTTACTTCCTTATATGAAATGTGACCGAGGTCTTGACAACTGTTGAACAGTTACATTTGTCACATTGGGGTTCTTTGTTTTCCTAACAGGGAAGCTCATTTGATTCCTGACCACACAATTCGTGCTCTAGGGCACATTGCAGTGGCACTGAGGGACACCCCAAAAATGATGGAACCCATCCTGCAGATCTTACAGCAGAAGTTTTGCCAGCCACCTTCTCATCTTGACGTACTCATCATTGATCAGCTCGGCTGCTTGGTCATCACTGGAAATGTAAGGAAAGAATTGGCCAAGAGAATGTCAGTTCATGATCCCTTTCCTTTAGTTAAATGGAGTTGTATTTTAGGAACTGCATTTGCAGAAGGCTTTTAAAGCTTTCCTTTTCTTCACCACAGGTAGACACTTGTACAGTCTTTGTGATACCAGAAAACAAAAGCTGTGATAACATGTAAAGTGCTGTCCCTATAAAGAAGATGACTCCCCATAGAAAATAAAAGTCTTTTTAAAAAGAAGACTATAAAGCCCACCAAACTCAATGTCTTCAAAAGTTATTAGGTTTTTAAACTTGCTCTATCCCAAATAAGTGGGGAGTATTTTCTTTTTGTATCAGTAATTAACTTTCAAAGTCTTGTAGGTTCATACATTTGAAAGTGTGGAAGATTGTCGTCTTCAGTTATACAAAGATTAACTGACCTTTTCCAAATGTCATTTGTGCCTCTGAACAAGTAATTAATTGCCAGAACTCAGAAGTCTGAAAAAACGGTTTCCATCAGGAAGGCAGAGTTAAAGAGCATAATAAATTTTGTAACATTTGTTCAATTAAAAACATTCACAAAAGCACTTTTGCTGTTTGTTTCTTGGAAGCTGAAACCATTACTCAGGCTGTGGCTGCACACCTATTGGAAGAACGTGGTAAAACTTAGAATTTACAGGGCTGTTCTTTAGAGAGATTGTATTGAATTTACTTAGGGATTTGGTTTTGGTTTTTTGCAGCAATACATTTACGGTGAGGTGTGGAATCTATTTCAGCAAATCAGTGTTAAAGCAAGCTCAGTTGTTTACTCTGCCACAAAAGACTGTAAGGACCATGGATACAGGTAACACTTAGCTGTGTCCCTTAAATGTATGAAAACTATATCAAATACCCTTTGTGATGCTTTGGGGTTTTTCCCACTATGAAATTTGCATTTTTTACAACTTTGAAGGTTGTAAATTGTACTGTTCTTTGTTCTTTCATGTTAAAAAGAAATAGATTAATTAAAAAATAATAGCACTTCAATATGCAGAGGTTCCTGAAAATGCTCCTCACTACAGGTAGCATTGATAACTTTTACTTCTGTAAGGAGTCAGTGTTTGTAAAAGATAATTGACATTGATAACTTATGTTATCTGTAATTACAGTAATTAATCTCTTAGCCCAGAAAATCTGAGAGTGTAGTTTGTTTCGTTTTTTGTGGTCCTGGTACTTGTTAGGGATTAAATGCAAACCATTAAGAATATAATTCTTTGTACGTAAGTTATGCATTGTTGTCCCCGCTAGATGATTATTACTGACTCTGTTGGTAGTTGGGGTAGGCTGGATACCTTTCAGTGCAGTGTGGGAGTAGCTGAGAGGACTGTTCCTGTCAGTATCTTTTAACAAGGCAATCTCAAGCTTCAACAACTGATATGAGTTCTGATTCTTCTGCTCAAGAGCTTTCCCAAAACAGAAACACTGCCCTTGGCTGCTTTTTGTCTGCCACAGGAAAGTACTTTCCTTGTGGCTATGACAGCATCATAAATGGAACATCCTCAAAGGCACAACTTAAAAATAGTTTTTCACTTAAATACCAATTGCATTTCAATTGTCAGTAAAGTGATGTGCTGCTCATAAAAACAGCAAGAAGAAAACCTGGGTGAAAATATGTCAGCAGCCTTATTATAAGAGTTACTATCAATATTATGAAGAAAGCACTGAAAATATAAAACCTGAGGAATTGCTTGTTCATAAGTGTTTTTTCTCCTCAGGCACTGTTCCTTAGCAGTCATTAACGCCCTGGCCAACATTGCTGCCAACATCCAGGAAGAGCACCTTGTGGATGAACTGCTGATGAACTTGCTGGAGCTGTTTGTTCAGCTTGGGCTGGAAGGAAAGAGAGCTAGTGAGAGAGCAAGTGAGAAAGGACCAGCGCTGAAGGTCAGATACGTGCTGGTTTTTAATTGTGTGCAGCTGTGCTTTACGTGGGTTGCACTGCTAAACACACCCTTAGACACGTAGGGAAAACCCACGCCATGCTAAGCCTGAGAGTGAGTTCTGCTCCTGGAGTGTGAATGCAGGTCTAGAATGCCTTCAGACACCTGACTGATCGGTGTGGAGTGTCCCAGATAAAGCAGGGGCTAGCTGCAGTTCAGCTGAGACTGCCTGAACTGGAGTGTCAGAGGCAGAGCTGCAAAGGGAAACACGGGATGCTTTGGAATCAGTATGGGAGACAAACTGCTGCACTGACTTAAAGCTGTGCAATTCTGCAAGTGGAGAAATGACAGATTTCAGATGGATTGAGGTAGGAGGCAGTGTTTCTTTAGTGTGAAGATACTGAGAGCAGTTCTCACTAGAGCATCTACTCAGTGCAGAGTAAAAGTTATGAAAGGTGTTCTGAAGATGGGGTTACTTCATTTTCAAGAGATAAAGAGGGTAGAACACTGCATGTGCTGCACTCCTCAAACAAAAGCAGTTTTTTCTTTCCTAGTTTGCCTGTGTCTCTTCTTCTCAGCACACTAAAATTTGCTTGATAACCATTAAAATGTTCAGTGAGATAACCATTGAAATGTTCAGTGATTTATTTGTTCTATTTTCAGCCATTCAGAAGTGATTTCTGTGAGGAGAAATAAAAGCATGGTGGTTTTTTTTTTTTCTTTTGCTATTCCTAGTAGTTGACATGAATATCTCCTGAGTGTGCCCAGGAATGGAAGTCATTCCATATTCTTCACTCTCAGTGCCATGTATTATTATGAAGAGGCTGGTATTTAATTTTTTGTAACAAAGCAGAACAGAAAAGTTTTCTGTAGTTCTGTTGGTGCCTAGTTCTGGCTATTGCAGTTAGTTTGCATCTCTGCTCTGACTCTGAAGCAGTGAGTCACATGCGGTGGATTGTCCTGAATTTAACAAAAATACCATGCTGACTTTCTCCAGTTGTCCCTACCCCTTAGAGTGTCTTGTGTGCTGTTGTTTTATTCCCTTCAAAAATATTTTAAGACCCATCTTTTGTTTTGTTTTATCTTGACTCTCCAGGAAAGATAACTGGAGTTTGTTTGAGTTGGGTTGTGCCATTATTGTTTCATCTGAAGACTATTTGGCTTTGTGTCTCTATGGCTCTCTTCTTTCCTTCTTCGTTTTTGCTTTTTTTAATTGCTTCCTTTTGGTTTATTCCACTTCATGCAAAGCTGTATCCTGTTAGCACATCTTCCCTGCCTCTTCCCTGTGGGGCCAGCAGTCTCTCTCTTGTAAGGAGGGAGCTGGAGCATTCCCTCTTTCCCAAATCCAGTGTGGAGGAATATGGGAGGTTGGGAAAGACTTTAGAGAGGAGATGTCTCAGTGTGGTGTCTGTGCCATCACTGTTTGCCTGATCAGAAAAGGTGAGAAATGATGTGCTGTGCTCAGTGAATGTTTTTAGTTCTTAAATACTCTACTTGGCCAGAGCAAACACACTTGTATAGCATGCAATTTAAAAAGTCCTAAAAAGTCCAAGGAAATATGTATTTTCCTTATGCTTCTTATATTTCAATGGAAAAGGCTGCTCCTTCTGCTTAAATAAATTCTTGAAAATCCTGTCTTTTTACTGGCTTGTTATTTTTGGCTTCATTTTGATAGTAAAATGAAACTTCTGGTAAACATTTGACACTTGTTTGTGGCCACCCATTTAAAGTTACCATTTTTCTAGCAGTTATTGAATATCTGCAGACTGTGTGCTGACAGCGGAAAAAATCCCTTCAATAGTCCATGCGGAAAACCTGAAAAGCTTTGTTAAAGGATTCCAGGGTGTGTTCAGTCCTGTGGATTTTGTGGGTGCTCTCTTGACCATCTTGTGCACATCTCTTTGCAAGACACAGAGTTGTAATTGTTTGATGCTTGAAATATGTCTTATAGCAAGTACTTTAGAAATGCTTTTGTACATGTTTTGATCATTTCCTTTTTCTTCTCCAGGCCTCCAGTAGTGCAGGGAACCTGGGTGTGCTTATTCCTGTCATTGCTGTGGTGAGTATCCAGTGGTTGGGTTGTTGCAAACGATAATTTTTCTTGTATTAATCAAACATTGGTGCTATTTCAAGTAAAATGGTTTGATTGACAGCTAGTGCAGGGTTACCATCCAGGAGAACTGTAGTAATACTGTAAAATAATACACCTTGCTCTAAGGGGGGGAAACATTTGTTTAATAATGATAAATCTCTGAAAATAAAGAATCTTTTGTGATTTGGGGTTAGATTGTTTCAAGCCATGAATTCAGGTGATCCTTGAGCTAAATAATACTGCAGGGAGTATTACTTTGAATAGTGTTTGGCATGCATTGTAATAAACAGCACATATCTGTGGCCTGAGGAGAAGTAAGAAACAAAAGTTAATAGAAGCAGTGAAAAATAAGTCTTAGTTTGGTGGCACAGTGAATTCTGCTTCATAAAAGGAAAAAAAAAAAGAAAAATGTTGATAAAGAAGGGGGTAAGTGTCCTGTGTCTTCTGAAATGAGAACTGACTGTCAGGCTGAAAGCATTTTAGGAAATGTGCAAGGACACTGATGTCCATGCCAGACTCATTTATTCTGAAGCATATTTGTGTTCAGTCTTGGATGTCATTTTTTTCTGGAGAAAAAACATTTAACAAAGTAGAAGTGCTAATTCAGGAAAAAATTGTAGATGTAGATCTCCAACGGAAAATTTGATACGTCCAAGGTGTGTTACCAGGTCGGTAGGACTATTTGCCTAACTGCTGTAGCTTTTACAAAAAAAAAGTCATGTCTAAAAGATCCATAGAGAAACTTCCTGAAGGACAAAAGATTCCATGCTACTTTTTTTCCTCTTGAAGCTGAATTGTTCTGTGGAACTTTTCCTGCGCAGCTGGTGGGACAAAAGGGGAAAATGTATCCCATGCTTGCAGTAGGGATGCCTGCTTGTAACTTGTTCATACTGCACATCCATTAACAAGCAGGAAAAAAGCATTCATTTCATACTCTGCCCCCACAGACCTCTTCACTGAAGCTTGTCAAAGAGAAGAGTCTAAAATTAGCACTAGATCAAAGGACTGTTCCTTTCCTTCCTGTCTATTCCAGTGGTCTCCTACATAAGCCCTCCCCAAATTCAGCAGTGATCACAAGGACCAGTTCCTAACTTTACAGAAATGTGTTTATAAAAGTCTTGGATCACTGTTATTCAATAGTTGCTCAGTTTTTGCATGAGCCAGCTAGTCCTGCATTGTGAGAGATGTTCTAGTGGGTGGCATTTTTCACCTCTCAGTGATGCTGATTTGAGTGAAAGCAGGACCATTGCTTGCATAGTGAGAGAAGATTGGTGCTTGTTAGAGACTTAATGTAAAAGTTGTGGAAGTACTTTTCTGTTTCAAGTTTTTATTGATGATATATTTGTTCTGAATAGCTGGGGATAACTGCATTTTTCTTAACCAATGTGACCTTTAAATGCAGTCAGATAGTGCCAGAATCTGAAGCAAGAGTTAATGGTTACATTATGGTTGTTGAAGCAAATATTTGACTTTCTTGCACAATGTATGAAGATCATGAGTTTCCAGCAGTAGCTGATTTGCTTTTCTGCTTGACCTCTTTGCCTTGAATAATTGTCTTTACTTAAGTCCCAAAACCCCGTATTGCAGATGCTCCAGCTCATTCAATCATTGATAAACTACTTAAACCTAGGGCATGAATATTTAATCTTTTGCATATGTTTTTCTCTTTTGTATGTGCTTTCCTTTTTGAATACAGATAAAACAATAAAGTGTGTATATGAATGTTAATAATTTCTGTTGTGCACTTCAGTACTGAAAATTGTCCATCCCACAGTGGACTTAAAAGACAGGAATTGGGGGAAACATCTGCATTTCCTATTCAGTATCAGCTCTTCATCATTTCATCATCTAATACCAGTATTTCACTGGCTGACAGGTTAAAAAGCTGTGTGTATGCAGCATATAATTGGAGTAGATGCAAAATTACAAACAGCAGTATATAAAAGCAAAATTAAATCAACAAGTTAATATTGGAAAAACACCTTCTTAAGAAAAATAGTTCTTAAAATAACTGTTGGTTTATAGGTTATATGTGCATTTTTGCTTAGATAAGACAAATTTATAATGTATATAGATTGATACAGTATTTGGTGCTGCAAAAAGTGATAAAAATACTCTCACTGGATTATGAGGCATATTTCTTAAAAGGTATGAGGTAAATGAAGGTATGCAGAGGTGGGTATGTTCATTCACATTTGAATGTGTGGTACAGCTCTGTTCCTTGTACCAGGTAGACAGCAATATTCTACAGAGTGTGGGTAAGTAACATAATTTGAAATGGTGACACATTTGAACACCATTTTTGTTGTTACTAGAATGATTCAGAAAGTTTGCAGTGACTTGAAAGGTTTTGTCCATTAAATCAGGTGTGGAGAGTGCATTGGAATATTAACAGAGTCATTGCTATAAATGGCTTTTTTTGTGGAGAGGATTAGGTGATACTGAGCCAGTGAAAAGAGCATTTTGCTGACTGCTTTCCCTCTAAAGGGTATTCTGAGGATATTTATATCACTTACTAGGCTGGTGTAATTCTGATACCTCTTGTTCCAGTGAAGATCAGAGAAAGTATTGAAGCAATACAAGTTAGATTGGGGAAGAGTAGTGGGTCCCATAGTATTTCCTTCCTCCAAGACATTTCTGTCTCCTCTTACTTGGTACACTAGTCCATGATGCTTATTGTGTCTATCAGTCTGAATGTTTATACACATTGTGTGTATTCACTGAATATTAAATGATACAAGCAAAAGAAAGAATGGAGACATCAGATCTTTTTCAAGTTAGATTGTATAAAATGACCAGGAGAGACTTAGGCATCTCTGCCTGGTCAGGTATTCAGGTTTTCCTTAGTCCTATTTATCATAAACAGACATCCTAGCACAAATTTAGAGCTAAATTTCAAGAATCCAGATAGTCTAAATACTTTATTGATTACATTTTATACACTGATGCAAAACACAAAGTGTAAGTTACTTTGTGATTTTTTTTTTTTTTTTTCTAGTAATACACTTATATCAATGCATGGCACTAACCATTTTAAATTGCAGTCAAATTATCTACTGCTGTGAGTCCATTCATGAGAAACTACCTGTAGATAATATGTTTTCTTTTGATACCAGCGGCTTTTGTATTGGCTAATATGACAATAAATTTTCCTTTATGATACTGGTATTTTAACTTGTAATTATACAGCCCATGTGTAACAGAGTGTTGGAGGGTCTTCTCTGCTTTTAAGATGTGGCTGGGTTGGCAACTCTGCCCATGAACAGAAGGCAGCTGGTGCGGTGTTCGTAGATCAGGAACAAAAAGGGGTGGTCGATGACAAAGCGGGTCTGAGTGGAGAGAGGCATGAACCCCACGGTGGTGATTGCTGCAGCCTCTGTGCCCTCCTCATTCACTGTGATTGTGCCTTGGTGATTGAACTGTTCAAACAAACAAAACAGGAAAACAAAAGTGAAATTGAGGCTCTCCTAAGTACACTTGAATGATGTGCTCACGGCCTTCCCTGCTCCACATCCCACACCCTTGCTGGCAACACCTACGCAGCACCAATCCTTGGGGTTTTGTTTTGTGGAGAAGCCTGTTCCTGACTGACCACAACACTCTTAGTGCCTTTGACATCTGATTAAACACTCTCTTCATTATGTGAGTAGACAAGGACAAACCCACAACCCTCCCTCCTATGTCCTCCAGAAAAGATGAGGAAAAAATATTTTTTTAGCTTACTGTGCAATATTGTTACTGTGCTGCCATGTTACAAGGTGATAGAGTTTAGTCAGAGAGGAGGTGAAATGAGGAGTAAGTACCCTGTCAATGGTGACCTTCTCATCTGATATACCAGAGTAGTCGCCTTTTCCATTGAACAGTTCTTCTATTCCCATGGATCTCAGATAGTCAATCAAATTATAAGTCTTCTCCAGCTTAAATTTAGGAAGAACCACTTCTCTTGTTCTAATAAAAATAAACACAAAAAGGAAAAATCATTGAGCAGATATGCATGTGCATGACTCCTTTGCTTTACAGACCTGTTGTGGTTTGGTTTTTTTGCTGTCTTCAGCAAGCAGGACACAGAGATACACAGGACTGTACTTTTGCTTTCAAAACTTGAGCATCGTGACTTTTAAAACTGTGCTTTAAAAAATTAATTCCCCTGCAAAAACTGTTAGTTTGTCAATTTGATATTTCATTTATAATGGTTCACATTATTTATGTGTATAAGATATGTGACTTTGAGCAGTTCATTGCATGCTTGTAATAAGTGTCGAGCTGTCAGATTCTCTGAAATACTAAACTGGAGATTTGTCACTTCTTGTGTACAATGGAAATAGGTTGAATTCCTGGATAGCACATCAAATCATCTCTTTTTATCAAGTCTGAAGACAGATACACACCTACTCTGCCACCTTCCTCAAGGGAGGCTTTATGACTTTATTGTTTTTCCTCTCCCATAATTCTGATGTTCTTTGTTGATTATGGAATGTGTTCCTTTACACGCAGCTCTGTTGTAATGCTCAGTGCTGAACTGAACGTAGGCTGATGTGACCAAGATTATTCTGCACCAATAATCTGTTATTTTCACAGTTCTGTTTTTCCTTCTTACTGAAAGCTTTTATCAGTAAGAACTTTTTCTTTAAATCTGCATCATTAAATAATCAATAGAAAGAATTTTGGAACTTCATTCCAATTTTCTGTCTCAATCATCCTCGATTTCTTGACGGAATTTAAATTTTGAGAGCTCACCGGTCCTGATTTTTAATGCAATAAATCCAATTTTGGAGGTTTTGTTTAGGTTTAGTATTTTTTTATCAGAATATAATATATTATCCCCTGCATGCTTTACTTACCCTTGTCAATCTTATCAAGAAAATACATTAAGACTTTAACAAGATGTGCTTTTCAGCAGATACCTGTTTGTCATGCTCTTCTGCCACTTTTCTACCACTTGAGGTGTGATTTGCTTTTCAAGGGCTTTCACTCCAGACAGTTTGTGTGGGAGCACCACGAGCATGCTGATGTTGCCTACGAAGGGCAGCTGGATGATGCTGCAGTCCAGCTCAGTGTCGGCGGCAGCCAGGAAGGTGCCCTTGGTCTGCATCATCGGCACCTTCACTGTCTGCTTCTCGTTCAGCCGGAAACTTCTCTTTGTGGTCATTTCCACTGGAAACTTATTCTCCCAAGTTCCTGTTAATACAATGCAGAAGACAGATAAAACTCTGCATCAGGTCCCTGTTTAATCAAATGTTCCCAGAATAGGTTTACACTAAGCTTTAAGTCACATGAATTGGGAATTACTGTAGGAGATTGTTGATTTCAGTGAAGCCTGAGTTAGAAGACAGGTTTTAAAGTGACTTCAAAATTCTTGGCTTTATAACTTAACATTTGTCTGATTTGAGTGTTCCAAATTGCAGAAACAGGTGAACACAAACCAGAAATATGAATGTGGTTGGTGTGTATTGTTTTTCCCTGTGAGGAACCTAGAAATTTAAACAGATGCAGAGTATTTTTTAGGGTTTGCCTCTAGCAGAGCACCTGACCCAGCTGTATTTTCTGAGAGATGGGATGCTTGAATCCAGTTCTGAAGGCACCTTCGGAGAATGTTAGTGGTGTATCAAGCTAAGCAAGGGCTGGTTTCATTTTGCATTAGGTTGTAGAAGATGGTCTGCTGAAGGCATTACCTTACCTTAGTCCATTCAGACTGGTTCATTTTCTGTCTTAACCTGAAGACCTGGGGTGTTGACTGCTTAATTCTGTCATCCAGTTTGATGTGGTAACAGGCTCCTGTAGATTTGCTGAAATCTGACAGGTTTATGCCCAAATAATGCAGTCCAACACATTTTGCAGCCCAGAAAGCTTTGCCATCAGGGTTTGAAGCTTTTTATATGGAGATACTCTGGATGCCAGAAATATTTATTAACTATTTGAAAGAAGGTTTTTTTAAATACAGTGTTCTGTTGGTCTTTTTCTAGAACTGTGGCTCTGGAATAAACATAATTTCTTAAGGGGCAGACAAAGCTAGACAATTATAGTGGAAATAAGGTTACCAGTATTTCCTGTAAAAACTCAGGAATTTAGGTCATTATTGGCAAGCAAGTATGTGAGGAATGTGACTGTGTGGAGAGCCTACAATATAACCTTAATTGGTTCCTTAGTCTGACTTTGCCAGATTGACTGTGAATAAGCCTTTTTCTTTCTTAAGTCCAACTTTCATTCTAATAGTTCCTTCACATGTCAGGCTGATGTGGACCAGTTTGAGAAGCAGTCAGACTGTGGTTAATAGTCTGAAAGGTATGGGGTATAAAATGGATGATGCTATTCCCAAACAAATTGTCTCACTTCTAAGGAAAACCCGGTATCTGGCTGTTCTTCAGGGAGCAGAATTCACAGGCGTAGGACTCCAGCTGGCCGATGACATGGGGCTGCTGTGGGCCAGGGCAGCTTCAGCAGCACTGCCATCCACTGAGGGATGGGAGACATAATCAGCTCTTCCTAGTGAAAGATAGGAGCTGGGGAACATTTTTCTTGGATTTGGTTTTGCAAATGCATTTGTCTTGGGGTAGAATACTGATCCCCAGCAGGAGCTACGTGGCCAGCTGAAACTAGCTGGGGCTTAATGACTTCTGTGACTTTCTGTTTTGAATCTTCCCCCAAGATGTCTTTTGGATCCATCCGTGGTGGCAGATGTTGTCTCCATTGAGTGACTCCTCTTTTGCATTTGTGACCAGAATCTCAGAAAAAATCAGGACATTTTGGACCTGTCAACATTTGTCAGTTACCAAAACTGCCATGGCTAAAATAACCAGCTCCTACTTGATAGGAAGCTCATAAATGATTGCTGTGCAAAATGGGGGGTAGACTGGACATCTGTACAAGATAAAATGTACTTCTTACCAGCATAAATAGTTTCCAATAGTTTCTTGGTGGTCTTTAATATAAAAGGAGCTTGAAGCCTCATAGTGTTTGTCAAGTGTCCCACTACTCAGTATCACTTAAACTGAATATCTCTATATCTGAAAATGCTTATAGGTTTCTTAGTTCTGAGGGCTTAATAGAGCTTCTCTGCAGTGGTGCAAACAGTGCAAATGGAAAGATGTGGACAAAATTTGACATGTTAGGAGGAGTAGCGGGGAAACTAAGAAACTCAGGAGCAGAACTTGCTTTTAAAAAGTTCAGTTCCACTCAAAATAGAATTCCCAGGAGACTGTCACTGTAAGACAAAAGAATGAGAGATAGCAATAGAGAATTGATCTTCTTTGTTTTGAGGGTTGTAAATTACAGCCTTCAGCAGATGGCACCAAGGCAGTTTGGACTAACAGGACTTCATGGGCAGAAGAAAAAGCCAAGTCTTTTTGATCTTGATAACTGGAGAGTTTCAATACCACAGCTATCTGTTTTTGTGGTGTTTTTGTTATTTTGAGGTAGCACAAGTATTTAATAATTTTGGAGTGAAACAAAAGGCTATTTCAAATTTGACCAAATTATGAAAAAAGCCCCTTCACTTTGTATAGTTTCACTTTGTATAGTCCTTTTCTTAGGGTGGTCTGACAGACAGTAAAGCCTTGTATTTAGTATGATGTGATCATCAGAGATGCAGTCAAGGATACAGGTAAGTGCCTGTTGGATGGTACCTGAGAATAGGAGATTATTTGGATTTTGCTAATGATTGCTTCAGATTCTCGTAGAGATAAGTGGCATTATTCAGGGAAGTAATTCCTTGCAAGTGAGTGGGAAAAGGTACGTTTATAGGAATGTTGCTTCTGTAACCTGCTGAGATGGCAGGTGTAAGAGAGGCCTTTGTTTCTTGGAAGTAGGGACATAACTGGGGAAAAATAAACTCCTTCATGAATTAGGGAAAGGAGTGTGTTGTACTTGCAAACACTTACCTTTTTGGGCTAATCTGTCTTTCCTTACCCGTGTTTTAAGTCACCTTTGTCTGATTTTCATCTTAAACGGTCAGTAACAGATTTCCTTTCATCCTCAGTTCTTCTTTCATTGGCACCTCCCACCTCTTGCTCATTTAATATAATTTTAAAAATTTGTTGAAAAGCTAAGAAACTTTCAACCTGAGGCAGATAACTTATGTTGAAAATCTCACCACAGGCTCTTAGTTTGAATGTAAAGATATTGAAAATAAGGGTTTATAATAATAATATATTGCACAGGCTACTTCAAGCCTCTTTAACTGTTCAGCCTATACTAATACATGAAGAAGCCTATATCAGCAGACAGTTCATGCTGAATTAACTGAAATATTCCATGCAGTGAATGTGTGTGGTTTTAGTTGTAGAAGAACAGTGTTTGTTTTGGTTATTCTCTTAGGGCCCCTGCATGGGCTTGTTGACAAGGATCATGCTCTGATCGTATGAAAAAATTGCATCCTTCAAGCTGAAATTCTTTGTGGTCGTTCACATGTATCCTAAATACTTAAGAAATGTTTAAGTGCTTTAACTGAAATCAGTCTGTACCATTTCAGTGATGCCAGGTCTGAATGTGACTAATAACTTGCAAATGCATTTATACCTCCCCATCTGAGACTTCTACACAGCTCATGATCTCTGGGGCTATTCTGCATTCATACGTTGTTTTTCTGTCTCGCTGTGAAGTAGTAAGCATTTGCTCTCTGTATACAATACCTACTAACTTCAGACCATGACTAGAACATTGTTGTACTACAGAAGCAGGCAAAAATGGGCTAATAATAGAGATTCTTTGTGAGGGAGTCAGTGGGTTTTTTATAGTGTAGATTAGACTTAAATTCCATTTTGGCTTTCTTATGACATACAGTATGGCATTGCGAACTGAGAAAATCCTTCACTAAGATTGAAATAACAGATTCTTACCTTTAAAGTAAAGACAATTAAGAATCATCATCAGTGTTGTAGGGTTTATATTCACGAGAGCTTCCTTTATTAATCCCTTGGTCAGCTTCAGGATGCGTTCGTTGGTTTTGGCTATGAAGCTGGGATCTGAGAAATCAGCTGGTTGGGCATCAGCAAAGTAGTATGTTTTCATATTGTTTTTGAAATCATTCAGAATAGAAAAGTCCTTATGAATATAAAGGTCATTGACAGACCTCAGTGTGTAGCCAAAGTTGCGCCTGAAGAGCCGATGGGTGAGTTTGCGGAAGAGGTTGTGAACGGTCATGAGCTCATATTTGCTGCTGGCATTAATGAAGTCTTGAAAGCCCAGAACGGATAACACTTCCTGCTGGGTTTGATCCTTCAGACCCAGGGAAATCATAGCCATTGCAGTGGAAATACCAACAGGAGCCATGATAATATTGTCTGAGGAGCTGGCCTTGTCTGCCACACTGCGGTAAAGGTTGAAGGCAAAGTTTGCATTGAGGATATTGAGGCGCTGGATTCTAGTTTTGCCCTGAAATAGTTCAAGAATATTTCCTTGCTGAACTTCAGAAACCATGTGTGGGGCAGCATCAATAACATCACTGTAGTCATCTTCACTCAGTATCTTGTCGAGGTCTAGATAATCCTCTTCCTCCTCCTCTTCAGGAATCAAGTCATTAGTGATGGTGTTTTCTCTGTGGAACTCGAGTGGCAGGTTTGGCACGTAAGTCCCGTTTTCGTGTGACTGTGCACCTTTAAGGCTTTCAAAATGCTCGGTGACATCCTTGACTCCACAAAATGTGGAGGTTATGATGAGAGCAAGGGCAAGCAATTGAAATAGGAACTTCATACTGACAGGTGAAAGCCTGGAAGACAACACAGTTGAGAGGACCGAGGGTAATTGAATTTAGTTATCTATTCCCTGATTTTAGGTCCATGCTGATTTCTGTCACAGCAGAAGGTCTATAGTCACCTTATTCAACAGCATTGTTTTTTAGTGGAACACATCAATTAGAAGGATAAGTCTGTTTTATTGGTAATTGGTTTTGCTTACACAATGCCTCCAGCTTGCCAAAGAATTGGTTGACCTTCTTCCATACAAATAGTCATTACTGGCATATTTAAACAGTAACAAACTCATTATGCAAAATATATGGGACTCTTTATTTATAAACTGTTAAACTGTGCACTAGCTGTGCTAGTAGTGTGTGCTGAAAATACAATGTCAAGTTAAGTTTGAAGATTTGAGCTTGGTAAGCAGAAGAGGGACTCCTGATCCAGTCCCTGGCAGGAGCATGCCAGAAGGCTGAGATGTACTGAAAAATTTGAAAAACAAACATCCTGTAGCTACAACAAAAATGGAAGTTTTGTGGGAGTATTTTGGAAAAGCAAGGCAGCAATCTGGTGAATAAAGGAGATCTAGGCATGTAGAAAGATGTATATTTGCACTGAGTACCATTAGTGGGACTGCAGTGGGGGAAGTGTTGGGCATAAACATCTGTCCTGCTCTGCTCATGGCCTTACTCAGGCATGTTACTCAATGTCTGTGCACCCTTTCTGCAGCTCTCTGTCCTCATCTGCCACTCTTGTGATTGATTGGCTTGATTCTGCTTTTGGCTTAGTTACGTTTTGTTTCACTTTACTTTGTGAGCACTGCAGAACTCGTAGTGCTCTCTGTTTTCTTCATGATGTGAAGTCTTTGTGAGCTCCCTTCAGAACTTTGTTTCTCTAGGCTTACTGTGATCCCAGTTCTAGATTCGTAACCTCACCTGTTTTGTTTGAAAATACATTTAAGTAGAACCTGCATTTTTCTAATGGAAACTTAATCTCTTAATGTACTGAGTATTGGACTGTTGCATTTTTAAATTATTTTTAAAATCAAAAATTTTCTTCGGTATGTATTTGAAGAGAATACATCAGACTTACTCAGCTGTAAAACCCTTTACCAAGAAGTGGGTCTGAGAGACTTTTCACCATAATATTGGGTGCAGTAATTACAGTGATATTAAAAAGATATGAAAAAGTGTAATTCCCTCCTGTGACAGTCAGAGATCAAAATGTAAGTGTTCAATGGCTCTGTCAGCTGAAACTGAATGGGTGTCTGAATGCCAGGCCTTGGGTTTTTCTCACACTTAATTATAAAGTTACTTCATGAATTTATAAGGTTAATTTCAATTGACACACTTTTTTGAGTAAAAAGGCAGTTATTTACAATATAAGGACAAAATACTGAATACAGTTAAAACAAAAATCTTACTAAGGTGTTGATTAAAATGCTTTTTAAATTAGGAAAGAGAGCTGTTCTATAAAGTATGAAGGTTCACATACTTGTACCTGTTCACTGACCTGTATTTCAGTGAATAAAACCTTAAAGGAAAATATTTTCAAACATGTTGTAACAGGATTGAAGTAACTGAGCTGATAGTTTAATTTTTGAAACTCTCCCCCAGACTAATCTGCTTTAAATCCTGAAACCATTTAAGGTGATCCTCCCATGTAAAAGAATACATCGTTCTGCAAAAATGAAGGATCCAAAGAAGATGCTTATGAAGTTGTTTTAGACTGTGACTGAACATCTCGAGTCCATCTTTTTCTTACTGTTCCTTCATAAATTCATTAGATTTTTCCCCGCCCCCAGAAGTCAGGCCCTTAGGGCTGAGATACTTTGTCCAGTAACCACTGATAAACATTTTCTGCTCTTGGCACAGCAGAATTTGCTGTCCGTATTCCCAGCTTTACATTCTCATCTTCATCAAAGTTCAGTTATTGTTTAGCTGCACTTACACAGGCAAAATGTCCCCCTTCTCTGCAGTATGCATGCCTTTGGTGAGATCTACCTAAAGTAACAGGAGAGGTAAATGAAGCTTACCTTTAAGCCACTGTACGGGAAGGATGTGTTGAAAAGCTCAAGTAAAGGGAACGGCAGGGTTTAAATCTGAACTTTGACGCTGGTTTTTTGTGTATCTCCCAAAGTAAACATTCTCTAAACCAAACACTGCTAAACTTACTTCGTCAGCCAAAATCCCTCCCTTGCCTAGTGATCTTTGCTGAATTCTCTGTTGTTTGTTGAACTACTTTTATGGCTTTGCAGGTACTTGTTCCCTTTTGAGGAAGATCTTTGAGCAAAAATCAGTGTGTATGTGAAGTTTCAAAGTCAAGCACACACATAAACTTGACTGTTAATTTCAAGAAAAGCCATGTAGCTGCTATTTTGTGCTGAAATGGGGGATGGGGGGAGCATCTTAGTGCAAATGTGTTTGAGGCCTCTGTGGTTGTGATGGGGCTTCTTCAGCTGGTGTTATATTGGTGCAAAGATTTCCATTGCACAAACAACTTTCTACCGTAGTGCTGTTCACCAGCTTAAACTCAGACTGATTTTATTAAAATAGAGGGATTTTTTCATGCTTTTCTTTTTTGAATGACTAATCTCCCTCATGATTTACAAATGCATCCAAAGTTGGCTTTATGTAAGGTTTCACTGAAGTACTGCTGGCTCTGATACCTAGAGAGAATTATTGTGGTTAGAGAAAACTTCTTCAAGCTAGATTAGAATGTAACATTTTGTTAACAAAATTTACAGTAGTAATATACAGTCATATTGAATAAAGCTTGCAGTTTAATGGACGATTTCTTTCACTTTTCATACACTGCCTGTGCTTTAGCTCTTTTTAGGATAATACACTATGATCTCTGTTATATAAATATATCTAAAATTGTATATTATGTTGGCTGGGAGGATATAGTGCTCTTCCGGTGGTAGCAGCTGTTTGTGCAAAAAGTATCAGAGAATTTTAATAAATGTGTTGAAAATAATGCTCTTTTACTTGCTTGTTTAGATAGTAAATTCTTCAGAACTGATGTCATTCTGTGCGTGGGTGCAAACAATGAAAGATCCCCAATTGGTGCCTCAGTGTATTTCCACAAAGCTAATAAACAATAGCAACCAGAAGCATTTTTGACTAATATTTATTTAGTTTGGAGTTCCTTTACACTGAAGCAAAGCTGCATGGCATTGTCTTCAGCACAATTTAAAGGATCACGTGGTTTCTTCCTCCCTGCAGTGGATAGTATACTAATATTATGTATTCTCCTTAGAGGTTACTGTATCAGCATGGCGTTATTCCTGTGTAAAACAAAGGAAATTCTTACTTCAGGCATCTCAAAAAGTTAGCCTTTCAGCTTTCAAAAACGAACTTAATTCCTTCAATGTAACAATAGCAGTATAATACTAGTTTTCATAGGTGACAAAGAATATTACCTTTGTAAATCATAGTAAAGAAGGTGCATGAATTGATTCCTTAGTGTGGAATTAAGTTATTCTAACTCCCACCATTTTCAAATGTTAATTTTTATTTCTTTGGTAGCTCACTAGACGCTTGCCACCCATCAAGGAGGCCAAACCCAGGCTGCAGAAGCTGTTCCGCGATTTCTGGCTGTATTCGGTGCTGATGGGATTTGCTGTGGAAGGATCAGGTACTGGACATTCTAAGAGGACAGCGTTGCCTTTTGATGAATGTAAATACAACTATATGGAAGTTATTCACAGTAGCTGGAAGAAAAATTACAGGCATAAAGACACTTCAAAGCAAACAGCTTACATGACAGTTCTCTGGTAGGATTTCTTTAAATCTTTGCAGGTTTGTTATCAGATGCAGCATAGTACAACTTGTACTTAGTTTTATTCCTAAGTTAATAGTCTTAGTTATAAGTTTTGATAGCCAGGTTCCTGAAATGGAAGATCAGACACATGGAGTACAATGGTAATTAAGTAGAAACTTCTTATCCAATGAGAAACTTCACCTAAACATACTAAATTTGGAACATGGATCATGTGTTTTGAGTGTCTGTGCTTAAGAGCATGAAAAATCTGCTCTAGGAAGTAGTGCAAAGCTTGGTAATGCGAGTAACTCTGTGAAACTTATTTTTTTATAATGCCTCATTCCACCTTCCTCTTTCTACTTCTGTTCCAGGTCTTTGGCCAGAAGAATGGTATGAAGGTGTGTGTGAAATTGCCACCAAGTCTCCATTACTCACATTTCCCAGCAAAGAGCCGCTTCGATCTGTTCTGCAGTACAATTCTGCCATGAAGAATGACACCGTGACTTCTGTAGGAATTCATTTCTTCTATTAGCTCCTTCCATAATGTCTGCCAGTGTTAAATGACATGATATCTGTGATATATTGAAATAGCACGACACCCCTTTAACCTGCCTCCTATTAGTGGAAAGCAGCTGTTTTACACTATTCTTCTGACAGCAGGATGCATAAGTGACTTGAAGTCAGTTTTATGTAGCGTTAATATAAGTGTTATGGGGGGAAGCTACACCACCTTAATTAGGTGTAGAAACCAAGTCTTTGTGGAGATGGAAGCCTCTTAGTACTTTTTCATCCATTTTGTAGCCGACAAAACTTCCATTGTTTAAAAAAAGAAAATCAACAAAGTTTGAAAGGAAACAATACATTCAGTCTTTCAAAGAAGTGTTAAATTTACTCTGGCTTGATACTGGTATTCTCTCTCCTTCGTGTTTGTAGGATAGATTTAGCAGGACAGATTTTGCCCAAGGGCTCTTTTTGGCTTATGAAATCTCTTTGGCTCCCAAATAATACAGAAATCTGCATTGTGCCTTGATACATAGTTCTGTGGCACCAAAGACTGGCACAACAAGTTGTCCATGAAATTTCAGGAGCTGGGTAGTGCTGATGTTGGTTGAACTTTTATGCATTTAGTGTAGGAATTGTATTTCTTCATTGGTATAACTGCATGGAAATTAGCAGTTATTTCTGCCAGGAGCTTGATTCCAGATGTAATTCTGTTCTGTATTTGAAGCATTGTGACTTGCTGATTCAGGGGAGGTTGGTTTGAGTCTGCAGGCAGAAGCATCCTCTGACATATCTGTGAAGGTTGAAACGTTAACAGAGTAATAGCTGAATGCATGTTTGAGGACACAAGCAAATACAGGACTCCCACTTAAGATAACTTCATGTATTCATCTCTAGGCTGAATTAAATGAATTACGGAGTACCATAATCAATCTCTTGGATCCTCCTCCAGAAGTGTCAGCATTGATCAATAAGTTGGACTTTGCCATGTCTACCTATCTCCTTTCTGTTTACCGCCTAGAGTATATGAGGTATATGTATAGATATTTACTTCTTTTCACTGATGAAACAGCAAAAAAACCCCTGAAACAAAACAGTCAATAAATCCCTGAAAGAAACGTAATCTAAACCAAACAAAACCTGAAATAAAAAACCCCAAAACACCCCAGCTTACAAAACTCTCCTTCCCTAGGGTGCTGCGTTCAACTGATCAAGATCGCTTCCAAGTTATGTTTTGCTATTTCGAAGATAAAGCAATTCAAAAAGACAAATCTGGTAAGATTTACCTGCCAAGGTTTTCTTTCAACTTGAGATTTGAGGAAATTATCGTCAGGCCTGCAAAGCAGAAACAAATCAAGCAGCTATATAACAAAATGAATCATGTTCACCAGATTGCTCCTGCTTTATTCTTGCCAAGAACACTGGTTTTGTTTTGAAACAGGTTCAGTATTGGCTGAGTAAACATAAACACTTTTTAACTGTTAAGCATGGTTTATAAAACAAATGTGGTTTTGACAATCAAACCTGTCACTTCTCTCCATTCCTCAGGCATGATGCAGTGTGTGATAGCTGTTGCTGATAAGGTGTTTGAAGCTTTCCTGTCAATGATGGCTGATAAAGTAGGTAACCTGGAAACTAAAACTTGGAATTTGTATTAAAGTTCTCATTTCAGTTTATGAAAGTGAGTTTGTCTTTTCCTTTAAGAGCCTCATACTTTGGCATGTTTTTTAGCCTAAAACTAAGGAGAATGAAGAAGAGCTGGAGAGACATGCTCAGTTCTTGCTGGTGAATTTCAACCACATTCACAAGAGAATCAGGAGAGTTGCGGACAAATACTTATCTGGACTGGTAGACAAGTGAGTACAGATTTCATGTTTCTCTTTTCACAGTGACTATTTAGTGGTTCCTTAGGCACTTGGTGACACTGGTCAAGTGGATCTTGGCTGCTACTTCTGCTGAAACATCTCCTTGAAAAATAACAGTCAGTAGTATTTTTAGCCTGAGCTCTGAAACTTAAAATGGGTTAAAATGTATGTTGGCTTAGTATTCCCATGGGTGGAGCAAAGCAAAGTGCCCATGATAGAAATGCAATCTCAGCTCCTATGAAATAGCTCTCCTCATCTTTTGGCTCTGGATTAAGCCATGAGCCATGGCAGGCTTTGTGGCTTCTGTTGAGTGTGAGCTTACCTAGGGGCGTATAAAACGGGCTGTTTGATTAGCTCCCTTGATAAAATAATGTCCTTCCTCAGCTCTCCCTGGTTATTGTGTTTCTGAATTCTGTCTTGCTCTAGATTTCCTCACTTGCTGTGGAGTGGAACTGTGCTGAAGACTATGCTAGATATTCTGCAGACATTGTCTCTGTCTCTTAGTGCAGTAAGTACTTTTTCTTTCCTGGAACTTTTTTTTTCCTTTTTGCTTTGTTCTGCATTTATTTGATACTTAATTGAGTTTGTAATTTGGTTTTCCTAAGATTGATAAAATCTTAATTTTAAATTCAGTGAAGCAAGAACTATCTTCACAACCCTATTTCATAAGTAGCAAAACTAGTGCTAAAAAGTTGTTGTCAGATGTGGTTTATAATTGTTGAAATGTCTCATTTGAAATAAAAATTCGGTGGTGTTTTTCTGGTTTGTGGTTTGTTTGGTCTTCTATAACTGATGGTTTTTAGATTGTATTCTCTCCAGTCTGTGTATGTGTATCCATATTTCTTGAATCTATTACATGCTAGAATTTTTGAAGAAGAAAATGCTTTATAGAGTTTTATTTTTGTACTAAATGTTGAGGAGAGTGCTTTGAATTTTTGAAATTATTTATTCTAAAAACTGGAATACAAACAGTTTCTTCTAGAGCTGTTCAAATTGACTTGGGGAGCAAAGGCTAACAAATAGGTTTGGTACTTGTAGTGTTAATGTCAAGTGATGATGAATTTTGCCTGAGAGCTGATAATTGTTTCTGTTTAGGACATTCACAAGGACCAACCATACTATGACATTCCTGATGCTCCATACAGAATAACAGTCCCTGACACGCATGAAGCCAGAGAGGTGGGTGGCCTTCCGTGATTTATCAAAGAATGAAATAATACCTCATTTCATAGCTTGGAGATAAATTAGTGAGCTGCTCTGAATGGTCATTTTTTAAAAATACTTCCCTAGGTGAGATTTTTCTAATAGGATATGACACTCGGTATTTATGTTTTTCTGAATTTTACTATTTTACTTGACTTAAAGTGTGACAGTTCTTTTCTAATCAAGGTCACATTTAACTGTTACAGAAGATTTTAACTGTGTCATGTTGCTGCAATTGTCTTGCTCCCTATGTTACTTACTACACCATTAAAACTAGTGCCTCATGCTAAATGTCCTGTATTTTACTGATTGTGTTGATGCTTTTTGTTCTAGAGTATAGTCAAGGACTTCGCTGCACGTTGTGGGATGATTCTGCAAGAGGCAATGAAATGGGCTCCCTCTGTTACAAAATCTCATCTACAGGTAATGGGCCTGCTTCTGTGAGAATTGGATTTTTGCAGATACTGGACACTGCAAATCTACCTGAAGTTTGTATTTCCTTTCCTAAAAAAAGAGTCTCAAGGGTTTCTATCCTTGTGCGAAAGGACAACTAATTATATTCCTTTCTTCCATATAGTCCAAAACAGTTCATCTCATAAGGTTTTTTTGTCAGAAGTGATTCTTTTAAGAAAGATCTCAGCCTTCAAGCATTTATGTTGATAACTTCATTCATTTTCAATACAGAAGGAGTCTTTGTGTATTTAGGAGGACATTCAGAAAATCTTATTGCCAGGGGAGCAATGCCTGAAAGAGATGAGTAGGGACAGTCTTTTGTCATGTATGTGTATAGTTTAAGTTTCCCATAGTTTGCAGTGATGAGCTTTTGCATTGCTTATGTTTTTGTAAGCATAGTTTGCTTATGAGCTGCCTTGTTCTGAAGATAATCAAGTATTTTGGGGTTTGGGGTTTTTTTTTTCAGGAGTACCTAAACAAACATCAGAACTGGGTATCGGGGTTGTCCCAGCACACTGGACTGGCCATGGCTACGGAGAGCGTTTTGCACTTTGCAGGCTACAACAGGCAGAACACCACTCTGGGCGTGAGTATTGTTTGTTCCTTTGTGCACCTGCAGAGAGACCTTGACAAATTAGAGGGCTGAGGAGAGGCTTCATTGCTGCCTGCAACTTGCTCACAAGGGGCAGCAGAGTGCCGGCACTGATCTCCTCTGGTGACCAGAGATAGGACTCGAGGCAATGGCATGAAGCTGAATCGGTGGAGGTTTAAGGTTGGGTATTAGGAAAAGGTTCTTCATTCAGAGGGTAGCTGGGCACGGGGACAGGTTCCCCTGGGAAGTGGTTACTGCACCAAGCCTGACAGAGCTCAAGAAGTGCTTGGACAATGCTCTCAATGGTGTGGTGTGATTGTTGGGTTTGTCCTGTGCAGGAGTTAGACTCAATGATTCCTGTAGGTCCCTTCTAACTCAGTATATTCTATGATCCTGTATCCATGGAAAAGATACACATACTCCTTATTTGATTTTTATCAGTCCTGGTGCTGTTGTACATAACAGTCCTGATACTACTCTGATTATAAGCATAAGGAAATTTAAAACATATGTGAAGGAATACAAAGATAGAGGGACAAGTGGTTTGATATGAAGAGTATAAACACCTTGTGGTCTGGTCACAGGCAACCCAGCTAACTGAAAGACCAACTTGTGTGAAGAAGGACTACTCCAACTTCATGGCTTCTCTTAACTTGCGCAACCGTTATGCAGGAGAGGTAAGTACAGGATTTCTCATGAATGTGGGGTGTCCACAAGCTCTGGCATCACTTCTCAGGGGATGATGTCCTTCCAGCCTATACTGGTATATGGGTCTATGTTACATGAAGCATAGTCTCTAAATCCCTTCAGGATAAAGAGTATAATTTTCCTAGGTTATTAAACAGATCATTTTACTGTTGGTCTTGCAGATAAAGCTAAAGATTAGATAAAGCTACAGATTAGATTGCAGATAAAGCTAAAGATTTGGTAAAGTAGTAACAAAAGATGCCTCTGTTTGTGGAGCTCCCTACTCAGCACATGACCAATACTAAACTGGATTCCTGAAAATACTGTTCTCTGTTGAAAACCCCCTTAAATTTTACAGGTTTCTGGAATGATTCAGTTCTCAAATGCCACAGGACGAACATCTGACCTGAATAAACTGATGGTCAAAGAGCTGAATGCTGCTCTTGAATCAAGCAATACTGAATTCTACACCCAGGCCATGTTTAAGTTGACTGCACTGCTAATAAGCAGCAAAGGTAATGAAAACCAAATGGGAGTTCTGCTTTCTGACAGTGAATGCCAAGAAAAACAAACTACAAAAACTATCCATATACCAACCCAGTATGCATCAACTTGAAGCAAAACTGTGTTTTGAATTTTTTCAATTAGGCCTATATTGGGGAAAAGCCTCCTTAAACTAGAAGCTATTTATTATTAGGAGCTGATTATTACCTACGGTGCACACCAATGTCATGCTGATGTGGAAAGCAGTTGTTCTGTTGGAGAAATCTGTGTGAATGTTTATTTTCAGACTGTGATCCCCAGCTCCTTCATCATCTGTGTTGGGGACCCCTGCGAATGTTCAACGAACATGGCATGGAAACAGCAATTGCTTGCTGGGAGTGGCTGCTTGCTGCCAAGAATGGAATCGAAGTGCCGGTAGGAAGCGATTTAACTACTCGTTCTCTGCCCCTGCGAGGGGGAAGAGAGAAGATTTTGAGAGATTCACAGATAATGCGAATCTGTCTCAAGGGTGTTTAAATGCACTGTCAATCACTTCAGCCTGCCAGGAAGTCTCTGTTCCTGTATTGTTGGAAGTCTGAGCACCCTCACGAGGTGGACTATGGGAAGCAGATCTTTCTCAAGAGCATGAGCATTACAGCAAAAGAAACCTGTTAGAATCTCAGCTATAGAATTTACTTTGATGATGAGAGGCCTGAGCTGTTAATGAATGACTCTATACTATCAAAAACTACAGAATGGTGTTTTAAAACAAAGAGAAATCAGTGTCCCTGCTCATTAATCAGGCTCTGGTATCTGGTATTGCACTATTACATAAAAACATAGGCTCGCAAGTGTCCTAATCCTGTAGCAGGCTAAACCAGTTGTATTTTGTGAGATTAGGATCAATGTAATAGTAATAAAGCAACTCAGCATGGTGTAGTGACAGTTCACATAGCTGAGAAAGCGGCCTCTGGTAATTGCTTTGCTTAGGGAGCACCAAGTGTTTCACTTGCTGGAGATAATCACCCATCTGAATTTACTTAGTTGAGTTTATGTGCAGGTTTCAGTGGTTAATTTCTTGAGCATCAAGGTCATTTTTTTCCATTGGGCATTTGGGCAAATGTCTTTGTATCTTGTTGAGGAGAACAGAGAAACACCCATGGTTGCTTGGCCCCCTTGGTACAGAGGATGCTGCTCCTAAGAGCAGGATCAGCAAAACTGAATTATGTACCATCTTTATGTTGTGCTTGATCAGCTAGGGTGTGCTCAGTGTTCTCAGGGGCCAAACGTGTCCTGCAGGTCATGGGTACCTGGCATGTGCTTGTCTCTGCTGGGCTTGTGTGAGAGGTAGCAACCTTTAGTAGAGCAGGAGGATGGATGGCATGGGCTAATCTGACAATTCAGTCAACAAAGTCTCCTCAACAAAATGCAGTGCCTGGCTACTGCTGCCTTTAGTCTTTCTGTTACTAGCTAAGATTCTGGGGGAGTCTCTCTTCTTTTTGTAATTTAGGAAGTGAAAGAAGCATTTTCTTTCAGGTGGGATGTATAGACTTGTCTGCCTCTCCGTCAGCACTGCAGTGAATTTTAATTGTTGTAGTAGGTTCTTGTGTGTGCTGTGGGGAAAGATTGTGTTTTCCATATAAGAAGATGCTCTTGAAACAAGAAGCACTGTCACCTTCCTTTCTGCAGTTCATGCGGGAAATGGCAGGAGCCTGGCAAATGACAGTGGAGCAGAAAGTTGGGCTATTTTCTGCAGAGCAGAAAGAAGCAGATCCATTAGCAGCCTCGGAGGAGAGCCAGCCAAGGCCCTGTCCACCAGAGGTGACCCCACATTACATCTGGATAGAGGTGTGTATTTCTTCTGGAATGTCTCACCTGTGGCAGTCTGCACTTCCTGTGATTTGGGAAAGGACTGGAGTCATGTGCTCACAGCCACGAGACACACTCTGTTTAGATGAGCATAATCATTGAGGGGGAGAAAGGTGTTTGAAACAGAGAAGTCTGGTGGTGAGGTTTGGAATTCAAAAAGGTCAAAGGAGGCATGGTATGTCTGTCTCTTTTTCTCAGTTTTTGGTGCAGAGGTTTGAAATAGCCAAATACTGCAGTTCTGACCAAATCGAGATCTTCTCCAGCCTGCTCCAGCGGTCCCTGTCCCTGAACATCGGCGGAGCGAAAGGCAGCTTGAATCGGCACGTGGCAGCCATTGGGCCCAGATTTAAGTGAGTGCTTTTGGGTTTTTCCTTGGTGGAATCACAGAAATAAGAAATAAGATTATAGGGAGAAGAAATAAGGTTATAGGGAGATGGAAGAAAACAACTAAACACTTCATGTTTAACTTGTCCTTGGCTTCAAGTAATGAAGATTGCTTTAAAAGCCTGCAATGATGTGGTCTAAGCTCTGTTTTCAAAGCAGAAGTTGATCGCTTCAGCTTGAAAATAATCTTTTGGTGTTTCAGGAAATTTCGTGGGATGATTTCATATAGTGAATTGCCCACATCATGGATCTAGTCTTTGCTTCATCAGTTATTTCCACCTGTTGTGACTTGAAGGCTTTCACTTTCTGTGGTTCAGCAGTCACAGCTTTGGGAATAGACTGATAATGTGAGCAGATTGCCAGGAGCTCTGAAACAGACACTTCTCAGGCTACAGTTACAGCTGTAGCTGTGGTTTGCATGGTGGTGTATTGGTCACCATTTTGGGAGAGCCAACATTTCCATTCTCTATTTTGCTTATTAGGTTGCTGACCCTGGGTTTGTCTTTGCTGCATGCTGATGTGGTTCCAAATGCAACTATCCGAAATGTTTTGAGAGAAAAGATTTATTCAACTGCCTTTGATTATTTCAGGTACTCCTTTATTTGAAACGACTCGCTGAAAATGTGGTTGTGTTTTTCCTGAACCTTCAGTGATACTTCAAAGTAGCAGCTGTCTTTCTCTTCTAGTGATTTTTCTTCCTTTCCTTTTTTTACCCACTTTAACCGAAACTTGTCTTGTGCTTTAGTATCGTTCATACACTGTCTCAAAGAGGCTTAGATATTAGTTTCAGATTTTATGTGTGGTTTAAAAAGCAGGAATGTTTCTGTTCTTTTCCATTTTTCCTTATTTTGAAGTTTATTCAGTGCTCAAAATTGTATCTAGATTTATAAGGTTTAAAGAACTGCTCTTAGAGTGTATGTGGCTGAAATACAGTTTCATTGTTTTGAAAATACGGCCACACTGAATCTGATTATTTCAACATTTGATACAGGCGCAAAAGAAAATTTAATTGATAGGAATGTCTGAATGTGAGGAGGTCAGTCAGTCCTAATATTAACTTTCAAATGAATCCAGTATGCTGACAGAGTGCTGCCTTAATTTTCAGTTGTAATTGGAAGTTTGTACTCTTCAGTCAGACATAATAAAGCCATGAGGATAAAATGCAGTGATGTGTGGTCTCATCCTTGTAGATTTCAGTCAGAATAAAAAATATTACTTGATTAGGTTGGTGAGGGTTTTTGACTGCTGGGAGTTTTTTCCCCCTAAGGCACTCAACATCGCATTATTTGTGTGATTTCTTCAAGTTGTCCTTCAAAGTTCCCTACACAAGGGGAAAAGAGGCTCCGTGAGGATATTACTGTATTGATCAAGTTTTGGACAGCAATGTTCTCAGACAAGAAGTATCTGACTGCCAGCCAACTTGTGCCACCTGGTGAGTTCCTTTAAGAGCTGTTTTAAAAGCTTCTGGTTTCTTTGATTGGATTCTACATCAGATTTGTGCTCTATTCTTAGATAATCAAGACACCAGGAGCAACCTGGATATCAATGTTGGATCTCGGCAACAGGCTACACAAGGATGGATAAATACTTACCCTTTGTCCAGTGGCATGTCAACTATATCTAAAAAGTCAGGTATATTTTTGATTGTAACCAGCTCATTACTGCCAATTTTATGGCATAGTTTATGTTCAGATATTTAAAGAAAATATTTACCTTTAACATTAGGCTCGTATTCTGGCAGGGTATTTAATTACCAGTGCCAAACTCTGAAAAAAGAAGGCAGAAAAAAATCTCACTGGTAACAAGCAGGAAAGTTCTGAAATCACCTTAGCTTTTTGATAGAATGTTCAATTCTGTAGTGCAGGAGAAATAAGACTGGAGGAGGTCAAGATGCATTGAACTCCTGTAAAGAAATTTCTTGCTTTGTGTAAACATGCCTCTAGTGCTTTTTGGGGACAGCAGAGTGACATTAGATCGTGGACTGTGTTTTTGTACAGTTTTAAAACTACATGCTCTTCCTTTTTAGTTGACTGTCGTGTTCCTAAAGTCAGTGCACTGCTGGCTGCAATGATATATCCCTGTAGCCTGTTGTACTCACAATGAGTGGCTGCGGTGCTGACTTCTGCTGCCACTCTGATCTAAGTTAGAGGTGTCCTGTGGTTACTCAGTTCTTCTGTGTTAATGTTTCCAGGTGTGGACAGTTTGAAAATACAGTTTAACTTAACTGAACAAAAGCCACTGAAAACTTTTTTTATCCTTTTCTCCAGGAATGTCCAAGAAGACAAACAGGGGGACACAGCTGCACAAGTACTACATGAAGCGCAGGACATTACTGCTCTCACTGCTGGTGAGTCATCAGAAGGATGGGAAAACTGCATAAATTTCTAAGACCCTGGATATATCAACTAAAGAATGAGATTGGGAGTGTTTTGCTTCTTCCAGAAAACCCTTGTATTTCCTGTTTCCCTCAGGCTACTGAGATTGAACGCTTGATCACATGGTACAATCCACTGTCTTCCCCTGAGCTAGAGTTGGATCAAACTGGAGAGAGCAGTGTAGCAAACTGGAGGTCTAAATACATCAGTCTTAGTGAGAAGCAGTGGAAGGATAATGTAAATCTGGCTTGGAGCATTTCTCCTCATCTTGCTGTGCAGCTGCCTACCAGGTGAGATATTTCAAAAGAAACAACTGATACAATTACTGCTGCCTTAGAAGTTGAGTGAGTATTTACAGTAAGTACTGATAGCACTTGCTGCTGGTTGCAGCCTCTTGCATACTGTCACAGCTGTTTGAGACCCTGAAAAGAACTAGATTACTTAATAGACTCATTTGGCTCAGTCACTAATGAAGTCCAACTGCCTTTCCTACCACCTGCTCTTTGCCAGTGTTGCACTTAGCATTTGATTCAGAAGAAATCAGGTTTGTTTTTTAATAGCATTCAGCCCATTAGCAAGCATAGCATTTAAGCAGTGCAGTGTTTTAGCTAGATATTGGCTTGCACTTTAATAAGTATTACAGGAGAATTAGCATAGTTGGCTATGGAAGGGAAAGGAAATTCTTTCCCCCTTACGACAGTGATGGTTTTTGCCAAGTAGAGTTTTGTGCTCTGGTTGCTGTAGAATCCCAGATGGAATATTTCAGCCAAGAATCCACTAGTGGAAGTGGGCTGGGATACAACTGGTTTATACAAAAGCACTGGATGAGGACCAGTTGTTTCAGAATCCTCTTCCACACCATGTTGGTGTACATTATTTCATAGTTGGAGTATTTGTTTATTGAGCATACGGTTTTTTGCCTTTTGCTGCCCTCATCTTCACATAAATAGAAGAAGCCATCAAAATTTTCTAATTATGTTATTGTATTCCTGGTTATACTTAGGTTTAAGAACACTGAAGCTATTGGAACAGAAGTGACCCGTCTGGTCCGGTTGGACCCGGGAGCTGTTAGTGATGTTCCTGAGGCAATAAAGGTACCTGTGAACATTTTTATGGTTACAGGGCCCCAGTAGGCCCATTTCATTCAGATATATTGGAAAATACAGTCTTGACTTACCAGTGTTTGTTCTAGTGCTACCCATATTTCTGGTAGGACAGAATGACAGAACAGCTGTGGAAATGGGGTGCTGAGGGGAGAATCACAGCAGTAAGAGGAGGTAGCCAGTTAGCTAAAGGTGCCTTTTGCTTCTGGGTATTCTCACTGTACACAAAATGGCTCAAAACCCGTCACTTGCAGTACAGCCACCATTTCTATTTCTTTGGCATAATTAGTGAAAAGATCACTGGACCAAGCCATGGTGAGTGCTGCTGCTGAAGTTATTTCAAGCATAACCTTTTCCGTGTATCAAAAGGCCAAGGTCTGGAAGTGAGGGAGGCTCATCATGCTGATCTGCAGTGAAGCACTTTAGTCCTGTGAGGGACAGTCTTGTCAGAGCTGTGTTCTATACATCACCTGTGAAAAAGATGGCAGGAAAACTGAACCTTTTTTGACCCTTTCAAAATGACTCATCCTTTCTCCCTGTGCTAGAGCTCCTGGATTATGCTTTTAGTAACTTCATTTGGTGTTCTGAGAGGTGATTCCAACAGCTAGGTTTCCATGGAAAAAATGCATTAGATAAAACAGCCATGGTTTTGTAAAAGAAAATGTCCCATATTTCACTTGCCCTGCTGGAGGAAGCTAGATGACAGCATTATTGTCTGATGTGTAGTACCCACACATCAGTGAGTGCTACAAGCCCTAATGTGTCTGGCCTGCTTTTTCAGTACCTGGTTACCTGGCACACGATTGATGCTGATGCACCTGAGCTCAGCCATGTTCTGTGCTGGGCACCCACAGATCCACCAACTGGCCTGTCCTACTTCTCAAGCATGTATCCACCTCATCCTCTGACAGCCCAGTATGGAGTTAAAGTCCTGCGATCTTTCCCTCCGGTAAGAAGAGTTCCAAGAAATCCTTAACACTCCAGGGGAAGTTATGGCCTTGGTCATTGTGGCCACAGGCTTCATTTCAGTGCCCTGGAGAGAGGTGTGCTAAATGGGTGCAGCACATGGCAGAATGTGCACAGAGTGGGATGGAAACTTGAAGTTGATTGTTCCATGTAAAACTGGCTCATATATTTGCAGCTTTGTTGTTGTAAGTGACACTAAGCTGAATTCTTCAGTTTGCCCTTCTCAAATCATCTCTTTTGCATCTTTTGTCAGTGACAAAGTTGTTTCTTTTAAGGCAGCAGAAAGCTGGTTTTTAGCACTTGTGAGACTTCTGTTAGGACTGTGAAATACATGATTATTAATTATATTTTTTAAGGGAGTAACTAAACAGAATAGTACTTTGATTTGAGGGAGTTGTATACGTAGTTTAAAATAAAAAGGCAGTGGGATTTTGTTTATCGCCTAACTGAAAGGAGCTTTTCTCTGTGTATGTGACTCATCTTCCCTTCTGACTGCCAAAACAAAGCAGTAAAACCCTGCCATCCCTTCTCTTTCAGGATGCCATTTTATTCTACATTCCACAGATTGTTCAGGCACTGCGGTATGACAAGGTGAGATTATGAATCAGCTGCATGTGAACAAAACAGATTTTTAATGGAGCTTTAAGATTTAAAGCAGTAAATAAAACAAAAATAAGCATAATCTAATCCTGCTTCTTATTATCCTATATCTAATACATAGAAGAAAAATTATTGTCTCTAGAGGCTAGCTTGCTTTGGATACACCTCTTTTATGAATAGGTAAACTAGCTCATCTGTCAGGAAACAGATTTTGTTATGGGAAGCCCCAGGTGAGGACTCTGTTTGAATAAAGCTTTTGGAGGTCTGCATGAGACAACCAGTAATGAAATTAAATCATTACCCTTAACCATTTTGCTGTGGAGTTAACCAAAGAAGACATACAGAGGTGTCTTGTGCTCCATCACGTGTATGAAATGAGATCTCAGCCTCATCTTGCAGAAGCCAAAGTAAAGCTTGACAACCAAGTTCAGAGTTCATTAATGTGAGATCATTTTACCTGCCAGCGAGGCAGTGAACTCTGGTCAGTGCTTTATTTTCAGGTGAACATATTCCCATCCCATAGTGTAGGTGACTGTGTATAGTTATTCTTTGAGAGCTCTGCAGTGCAGAGCAAAAACATCAGACACCTGTCTGTTAATATCAGTCAAACACAGGAGCACCTATAGACTACAAAAGTAGTTGTGAGTAAAGGAAAGGGAAATGCAGCTGCTGGAAGGAGTGTGATTTTCTTGGACACTTCAACTTTATAAGTGTCTTCTTACTTTCCAGAATTTCAGTGGAACTGTGCCAGCACATGCAGTTCTTGCCACCGAACTGTACAGTCCATATGACACTGTGTAGATTTCTGGTAGTACAGGAGCACGTAGTGATGCCAGGCAAGACCAACGCCCCTGTTATGTATTGTGCTTTTTACCCATACTAGAAGATGCTCTGAGCTCAAAGAGATTTGAAATCCAAATAGAACAGATGGAAAATTACATAGAGGTGAGGAAAGGCTGATTAGAGTAACAGAATAGGTCAGTAACAAAGCTGAAAACAGTCTAGATCAGTTCATTATCTATTAAAATACACTGTCATTCATGTCTTTTTAGCAGAGTGAGTGAGAGTGCAGAGGTCTTCTTTCCATCCCTTTAACACTTTCTGGGTTTGAAGAACATCTGTTAGAAGCAGTAATATTGAGTCTGAGAGTTGTAATGAACTTTGATCCTTACTAGTCTGCATATGGTTGCAGATGGGTTACGTTAGGGAATACATCCTGTGGGCAGCTTCCAAATCCCAGCTCTTGGCTCACCAGTTCATCTGGAACATGAAAACTAATATCTACCTGGATGAAGAAGGACATCAGAAAGATCGTGAGTACTTTAAAATATAATCTTGACTTGACTACTTTCCTTTTCTCAGTCCAGACTAAATCTCCTTCCTGCTTCTTTCTTGTAAGGAAGAATCTTTTTAGCTGGGATTTTCTCTTTTATTTGTAGAGGTAGGGCCCATTCTGCATCAGTGCTTGATAGAGTGTTATCAGGAGAAACACGGTGCTGGTTCCCTCAGTACCTTTTTGTGAATACTATCCAAAGGTGCTTATTTCCATCACCCATATCATTTCACTTTCTGAAATAAGCTGCTGACACAGGTGCTTCCTTTTTTCACATGCAGCTGACATTGGAGAACTTCTGGAGCAGTTAGTGGAGGAGATAACTGGCTCATTGTCTGGCCCAGCCAAAGAGTTCTACCAACGGGAGTTTGATTTCTTCAATAAAATCACCAATGTTTCAGCCATTATCAAGTAAGTATTATACTTCAGGAATTGTGCTCTGTTTGTATGTTTGAAACAAATTTGAGGCTAGTGTATAGAGTAATACATAATATGCAGATAAATTAAAGATCATTTGTCTTTCTAGGCCATTCCCTAAAGGAGATGAAAGAAAAAAAGCTTGTTTGAGTGCTCTGTCTGAGGTGAAAGTGCAGCCTGGTAAGAAGTGATTTAGTAGTATAAAACTGTGGACTTTTGCATTCAACATGACTATTTATTTTCTGCAAGCAAATCTTGAAATCCCTGTGAGTGGCAGCTTGTAGAGATTTCAGTTTTGGTGCTGGTGGCTGTTCTTCTGTTGTAGTTTAGTTGTTTCTCTCTTGAAAAAAAAATCAAATATTTTTGCCCATCCAATGATTCCTATATGGTGCATCAAAACTTACCCAAAAGCAATTTAGATAATGCATATCATGGATAAAAGTGAGAGTGTATGTCTGAAGAGGAAGGATTTGCTTTCTACCACCTTCTTTTTAAAAAAGACGTGGCGTTTTTGAGAAATTTTGTTATCTCAAGAATGAAGCATGTCCAGTTCCTTTCATTCTGTCTCCCATCAGGCATTCCCTTGAAATGTCATTATCTGAGGATCCTTTCAAATCTTGAACATAAGTTTTCCCAGCCTGAATCTTCTCTTTGAAATGGAGTTTGATGAAAGCTTTTCCTGATCTCTAACAGGACCTTCTACCATGTATTGGTGGCTGAGGGCACTCCCCAGTGCACTGGGACTGCTGCCACATCTAATCTGGGACTGTTGTAAGAGATGTCCTCTCTGTACCTTTCTGTGGTACAGGTTCTGCAGTATTAGCTCAAAACTGTATTTTACTAGTTTCTGGCAATCTCTCACTAGTGCAAAGGATACCACATCCTTCATGGCTCACAGACTGTAATCTCCAGTTTCTCTCTAACATTAATTCAGAACTACATACTGAAGTTGTAGACACTGACATCAGTTATTGTCCAGCTTGCATTGTCTCACTAGCCAGTGGATTTGTTCTCAGCTGTCTGCTCTGTTTTGCAGGCTGTTACTTGCCCAGCAATCCTGAAGCAATTGTTCTGGATATTGATTACAAATCAGGAACTCCTATGCAGAGGTACCATGTTCTTCTTATATTCATTTTTTAATATGTGTGTGTATTTATATGTGTGTGTGTGTGTATTTTTATTTATTTATGTTTGTTAAGTTAATGATATTCAGGTATTTTTCTATACATTTTTGTTTGACTAATTGCACTCATCATCTTTGTTTTTATTGTAATTTAGTGCAGCAAAAGCACCCTATCTGGCCAAATTTAAAGTGAAACGATGTGGAGTCAGTGAGCTTGAAAAAGAAGGTTAGTAACTGCAACTTAATCATTGATACTACTAATTAAGAGTCAGCAATTCCTTTAAAATTTCTTGCTTTTAGTGACCTGTACCACTGCAGAAAATTATTTCCATGTTGAACTTTATCTGCCGTGGTTCAGATGAGAAAAGAAACTGTATCAAAGGAAGAGTGAAGAAAACTTAAATCCTTTTTTAATTCCCAAGAAGCAAGCCACATAGGGCTCTTGAAGAAATTATAACAGTTACTTTAGACTAAAGTAGAAATTGATGGCCTTTTCTGGGTTTCTAGAGAGTGGCAAACTCCAGGTTTTGGCAGTTTTTCTCTCAGAATAAGACATTTTGTGACAGTCTCTGGCTGACTAACTCAGTGCAATGCAGGCATTTATCTGGTAAATCACGAACACTGGTTTGAGGTGTTTTATTTCCAGTAGACAAAGGGAACTATCTTATGATAATTACCTTGTAAGGCAGAAATATCTGTAGTGCACCTGCAGTGAAATGCTGTGGGTTTGAGTGCAGAGGGCTTGTCATGATAAAAAGTTACTAATTAAAGTCCATGCCTGGGTTTTGCTTTGTTCACTTGTTGCAGGTCTGCGTTGTCGCTCTGACTCCATCGATGAAAGCGCAGAAGAGGATGAGGACAGTAAGAAAATCTGCTGGCAGGCAGCAATCTTTAAAGTGGGCGATGACTGCAGACAGGTAAAAGCGGTCGGGCTTTGCACTTAGAGGAGACAGATTTGTAGGTGATAATGCATAAGAAGAAAATAATTTTAGTATAGAAATATTTTTCTTTGGAACTTTGTTATGGAACTGAGTTATGGACTGAGGGGGAGAACTGAGTCGTACCCCTAGAATTCTGGTTCGGAAATAAAGGCCATTCTGTCAAGACAGGTTTACCAAGCCTTAAAAATTTTTTTGCAGAGTTCATTTTTCAGTTGAACTATTGGTAACATAGCAGTAGCTCCTGAGGTGGGATCGTGTACATTGAAGTTTGATTGATTAAGAGGGAATGCTGGTTATTATCCCTGGAGTTATTAAGTAGCCCTTTATCAAAGGGGGATAGGAAATTTGTTCTTAGGTCAGCAATTAAATCATCAGCGTTGCTTGCTGCCCACTCACACAGCATTTATCAGTTCCCTTTTTGATTTCCCCCATAGTGCATGCACAAGCACACATCTGCAGACCTGCTTTACTGAATATGCACTTCAGAGTTCTTCAGAGCATTTTTATAATCCAGTTTATGACCTGTAACCCCTGTAATATTTGTGCAATTTTTTTCTTGTCTGACAGGACATGTTAGCCTTACAAATCATTGATCTCTTCAAGAACATATTTCAGCTGGTAGGCCTGGATCTTTTTGTGTTTCCATACAGAGTAGTGGCCACAGCTCCTGGGGTAAGTGGACAATTAACTGTAGTGCTGTAGAAAATCATTCCTAATGCAAAAATTCTTTCAGCACACATGAAATTCCATGCTACAAGGAAGTACTGTCCACGTCACTTCTGCCAAATATTTGGAGTACCAGCAATAGAAAGAGTCTTTCCTCTCCTGCTTCCTGCTTTTCTAAAGCCTTTGGCTCTGAAATTTTGCTGCTTGCAAATGTTTGTTGTTTGATTTTTGGGACTACATTGTGCAAAGCAGTGGAAAGTCACAGAGCTTGTCCTACATTGCGTGGAAATCCTAAAAGAGGATATACCTTTTTTTATGAATAACTAGAAATTCTGTATTTGGTGATCTATAAAGCGGCTTCCCCGCATTTCCCAGAGGACCTGTATGACTGCCAAGAGCCATGAACAAAATATATTTTGGGAGCATGCTTTACAGACCTGCTTCTCTTCTTTCCCTCCAGTGTGGTGTTATTGAGTGCATTCCTGACTGCACATCCCGTGACCAGCTGGGCAGGCAGACAGACTTTGGGATGTATGATTATTTTACAAGGCAATATGGAGATGAGTCTACCCTTGCATTCCAGAAGGTAAAATATCAGTGGGCAAGCACAGCAAAATATCAACTGCAAAACATTCTAGTTATAAGAAATAATGACAAATAATTGCATAATGAATACTATAATGCTGTACTCTGGTTCCTGATGCTGATAATCCATTTTTAGCAATTAGTGCGTTAGCTAAAGAAGTAATTGCAGCTATAGATGTATGGAGAATATCACTGAACATCACTTCAAACCAATCATGAATGGAAAAAAGAAAAAAAACTTTGTTCATCTGTCTCATCTCCTGATGGAGAGTTATGAAAGTCTGTAAGTTGTTCTGATTTGTTTTAACTTGTTGTTTGTACAGGCTCGCTATAACTTTATCCGCAGTATGGCTGCCTATAGTCTGCTCCTGTTCCTGCTCCAGATTAAAGACAGGCACAATGGCAACATCATGCTGGACAAAAAGGGACACATCATTCATATTGGTCAGTTGTATGCATCTCTGAATATCAGTTATTACCGTTACTTTCTGCTGTTAAGTATTGCTGATAATAGACAATAAGCCATTTCCCCTTTGATATCCATCTGTATACTGATTTCACAGTTTGTAAACATACATGGAAGTTTTTCATGCTTGTTAAGTGTTGTGTATTTGCGTTGGGTGCTTCTGTGTAAGTTCAGCTCTGCAAAGTTTTGTCAGGTTCCATACACATATGTATGGATGACACGTGTATATGTACTCATGCCTGGGTACATGCGTGTATGTGTGTAATTATAGAAATGTGTCTTTCGATTCCTTTCATCACTGCAAGGATTAAATTATGAATTAAATTATTATTTATTATTAAATTATGAATTAAACTTGATAAGTAAATTTATATCATTGTGTGAGGCTGTAACCTCTACTTTAGCTTTGCTTTTCTGGAACTGCACAAATATTTCAGCAGTTTATTTGATATCACCATTCTTACATCTATTCTCATGTCATGGTGATGATGCTTTTGTTGGTATTCTTACACTTCACCAAAGCTTTTTTCCAGTTGGAGTTAAAATGTCTGTGTTAATACATGTAATCCACCTCTCTTGCTTCTTTCAGCTTTAACAGCACACAATTAACCCAAAGTTTATGAGGCAGTTTATCTTTTGTGCACAGATTTTGGATTCATGTTTGAAAGCTCGCCTGGTGGAAACTTGGGCTGGGAGCCTGACATTAAACTGACTGATGAGATGGTGATGATAATGGGAGGGAAAATGGAGGCAACGCCATTCAAATGGTTTATGGAGATGTGTGTCAGAGGCTATCTGGCAGTCAGGTAAGATATTCTTAGCTGCTCAAACTGGAAGCTCTTGCATGCCCAAAACCAGATGAGAAGATAAATAATAACAAAGTTGATTTTTAGGGAGTCTGAGCCTGTTGACTGTCCTGGTATTTCTTGCAAACTTTGAAACAATGTAATAATCCTGCTATTTTACATCTTATCTTTGTGGTATTTTTTCTGTTCTTATGTTATATTTTAAAATTTTATATTTTCAATTTATAATTGTGATGTTTCACACATTTCCTCACACGATTTAGTGCACTGTTAATACAGTAAGAAACTACTGTCTTGGAGTCAAGGCCATTTTGGTTCCTTGGGGGGAAATAGTCTGGACAAAATTTTTGTGGCAAGGCAAATGTGTCACTCAAGTAGCAGAATAATAGCTTGGTAGATAATAAATGTTCTGAGCAAGAGGACAGGAAGGAGAAGGGAAGCTGGGCTGATGTAGCAAAGAACTACACAGGGTAATTAAGATTAAAAGATAATATGTTCCTGTGGTGTTGCTGGTTTCAGCCTTTTATACTGTTTTGGTGCACTGCTTCACCTTTCTGATGCCAAAGAAATGTTGTTTGCTAAAGCATTACTTTGCATAATCCTTCTCGAGACTTCATCTTGCAGCATTCTGAGTATCTGACAGTCCAACATAAAGGAGTGACATTTAATTAAAGTGACAGATTGCAAGCAATGGTGTAGCTTCACCAGCAAATGTAAGAGGATTTTCTGTGTTGATTTAATTACAGAAAAAGGTGTGATCCAGCTCGTTGAACTCCTCAGCTTGCCTGCTTTACCTGCTAAGGCTGCAGGAGTGCTCTGATGTTTTTGTCCTCTTTTTCTCTAGGCCTTACATGGATGCTGTGGTCTCACTGGTTACACTGATGTTGGATACAGGGCTGCCCTGTTTCCGAGGGCAGACAATCAAGCTGTTGAAGTAAGTCAGCAATATGTGTGAACTGGAAAATGCTTTTATTGAAATGGTACGTAATTTGTACGAAGTGGTCTCACAAGAACCAGGTACTTGCAGCAAGTGAAATCACACCTGGCTGAGCTTGTGCAAAGACACATTTGTACCATGTTCAAAGGAAAACTCACTAATTTTCTCTTATTTTATTGTGATTTTCTGCATATAGACATAGGTTCAGCCCCAACATGACTGAACGGGAGGCTGCAACTTTCATCATCAAGATCATCCAGAATTGTTTCCTCAGCAACAGGTTTGGCATCTATGCATGTCTTCTCCGTATGGCTGAAGGAAGGTCATCAGGCTTTGAGCAGAGCTGAAAAGTAGTGTTTTATCAGTCAGATACCAAAAATTTTTGAATTGTTGATATTCAGATAGTGCAGGATAGCAACTTTTTTTCTGAATGTGCTGCATCTCCTCTGTTTTGTGCTGGGAAGGAAGACTTAGGTCCAGGCTGGTCAAATAGCAAGGCTGGTTAGTCTAAATAAATGTAATAGTTAAACATCTTAAGTGCATGTTTTATTATGCTAGATAATACAGACTTTGGGGGACATATAGGAGAGCCTAATACAAACTCTTGTGTAGTTCCATATGGGGTCAGCTTGAGACCAGTACCACTCACTGGCTCAGATACAGCCCCACTAAAATGGATGTTCCAGTGCTTGCTGGTGCACCTGCTCAGAATGAGAGATTAATATTGGGGGGGCTGAAGGCAGTGACACTGCTATGTGAATGCTCAGAGCCATCTTAGTTTTGACAAGCTTGAGCTTTTCTACCTGTGGCATGGTTAATCTGTGACCTGAATAAGCTCTGCCCATGGATAATTGAGTTATCTGTAACAAGCTGAGATTCGTTTGCTCAGTCACTCATTTGAGATGCTGCTATTAATGCTGTTATTTCCCCTGCACTTTTATTTTCATTATTAGCATTTTCCTTAATTAAGGTGACTTTTATTTCCACATAATTCTGTCTCCATGCAGCCTTGATGATCTTGATTCATTCATTATGCATTTCCTTCTCCTAAAACAAACTGCAAGTGCCGTGTGATGTGCCTTGTGGCTTATCCAAACACAGGATCCAAGCTGCTGATGCTGTTGCCACACTGAGAAGTGTGGAAATACTTGTTTACACTAGTTTAAACAAGAGCAGGATGTTTTGTGCTGTCCATAATAGTAGCTGGGCCTTCACAATGCCTTCAAAGAGTGGAGGGCTAGTTTTGATTAGCAGCTGATTTCCTTCACTCATGTTTTGTCTCTGTGGGATCCTGGTGAATGTTTCTTGACAATGGGTGCAGTGTTTTTTTAAACTTTTACTTACCTCTGGCTTTGCTTTTCTTCTGTAGGAGTAGGACATACGACATGATCCAGTACTACCAGAATGACATCCCCTACTAGACACTAGAGATCCACTGCCGAAGTGAAATGTGCAACCCCGTGCCCTCACTCCAAACTTGTGACAAACAGGAGATGCTCTGTCACACCTCGCTATCTTCCACCCTCTGTGTATGTGTGTGTACATGTTGGGTACATGTTTCCTGGACATTGCAACAATCAGTTCTGATTCATTCCTTTCTCTATACCAGGTTATGTATGTTACTGTTTTTCCCTGGATTTTTGGAGTTGGGTTGCAATCACAATAAAAATTGTATTATGATTATGAATGTGTGAAAGTGGTAAAGCTTGAGGAGTTTGATATTTTTTCATGCAATGCAAGGATTTTGTAATATCTTTAAGAAGTAAATTAAACCCTTTCCTGCACAATCCCACAAAATGCCATGGAAGGGAAGGGTATGGGTTTCTCTTTGGAAACAGAAATGTTAACTTGTTCCAGTTTTACTGTAGAAAAAAGCTTGATAATCATCCAAGGTGGTGATGTCTGTGTAGCTGTGTTCATACTTTGCACTGTACATGGTCCCTGCTATGTGGTCAGTATTTCATATGTACATGAAGAATGTATTTTTTCCTTTTGTGTGTTTTAAAAAGAGACTCTACTGAAGATATATTTAATCTATAAAATGTAATAAAAGACCTTAGACTTCGTGTCTGTTGCAAATGTTTTGCCCTGAGCTGTTTTTAGTTTATATACATCACCCTGCACATTTGTGTACTGTTCATTATATTATGCCCTTTATTAGAGAAATCTAATTTCTTATTCAGTTGCTTGTCCATCTCAAATGACATTTTTTATTCGTAAAATAAATGTTTAGTGCAAGAGCTGGAATGTAGGACTCAGGTAAAGCTCCCCACTGTTGCTGACTAAGGACCTCTATCCTGGGCTGGGACACAGGTCTTTTGGGAGGTTTTTCCCTTTCTACATGCTTGTCTTTCTACATCGGCTCTTCAACACAGGGGCTGTCCTCTCTTTAGGGGATTTTCCCCCTTTTTAGGAGTTTTTCCTAAGTGTCCGGGTCGCGCCCCTCAGGGAAGGAAGGGGGTGCCAGGCCTAGGCGGGGCCCCGGGGCGCCCCCTGGCGGCCCCCCCCGAGGCTGCGGCGAGCGCGAGCGTCGGCGGGAGGGGCTCGACGGCAGCCCTGAGGGAGAGCCAGCCCCCAGGGGGGAAGGGTGGAGGGGTCCCGGGGGAGCGCCAGCCCCGAGGGGGGAAGGGTGGAGGGGTCCCGGGGGAGCGCCAGCCCCCAGGGGGGAAGGGTGGAGGGGTCCCGGGGGAGAGCCAGCCCCGAGGGGGGAAGGGTGGAGGGGTCCCGGGGGAGCGCCAGCCCCCAGGGGGGAAGGGTGGAGGGGTCCCGGGGGAGCGCCAGCCCCCAGGGGGGAAGGGTGGAGGGGTCCCGGGGGAGAGCCAGCCCCGAGGGGGGAAGGGTGGAGGGGTCCCGGGGGAGCGCCAGCCCCGAGGGGGGAAGGGTGGAGGGGTCCCGGGGGAGAGCCAGCCCCGAGGGGGGAAGGGTGGAGGGGTCCCGGGGGAGAGCCAGCCCCCAGGGGGGAAGGGTGGAGGGGTCCCGGGGGAGCGCCAGCCCTTAGGGGGGAAGGGTGGAGGGCTCCTGCGGGAGCGCCAGCCCCTAGGGGTGAAGGGTGGAGGGGTCCCGGGGGAGAGCCAGCCCCCAGGGGGGAAGGGTGGAGGGGTCCCGGGGGAGAGCCGGCCCCGAGGGGGGAAGGGTGGAGGGGTCCTGCGGGAGAGCCGGCCCCCAGGGGGGAAGGGTGGAGGGGTCCTGCGGGAGAGCCAGCCCCGACGGGGGAAGGGTGGAGAGGTCCTGGGGGAGAGCCAGCCCTGGGGCGGGGCCTTGCCGTGAGGTGGGCCCAGCCCTGAAGTGGGGTTCCGTCGCGTGAGGAGCGCCCAGCCTCAGGAGCGAAGTGGCGCCACTCTGACGAGGGTCACGCGTTCGGAAAGGCTGCCACGGGCCCGAGGGGCATGGCTTGGGGGGCTGTAGCTGCCCAGGCCGGGGGGTTCCTCAGGAGATGGGCTGTTGCGGCAGGTCCAGCCGTGCAGGGTGGTCTCTGTCTGAGGGGATGGTAGATCGATGATACGGCTGTGCCCACGTCTTCCCCGTGATAGTGTACATTTTGGAGCATCTCCGAGACAGCTTTTGTGTCTCCTAGCGAGTTTCTGCTTTGCCGAGGGCGCTCCCACCGTGTCCCTGGGGCCGGGGACCTTCTTAGTCCGAAGCCAGAGTGACTGAGCAGGTCCCTGCAGAGAAGTGAGCTGCGCTGAGGTCACAGCTCAGGGAGCTGGAGAGGGGCAGCCAGGGCAGCGTGTTTTGGCTCTGCCTTCGGGGTGGGTCTTGTGCGTGGTGGAGCAGTGGACAGCCTGGCCCTTTTCCAGTGTGGGCTGCATTCAAAATATATCCGTGCTTTTGCCATGGGTGTTAAAGTGGGTCTTGTCTCTTGCCTGTGCAGTGGGTGGCTCACAGCGAAGTGGGCTCTGAGCCCCTTTTCTCATTATGGGGAGGTGCTACTGTCTTTCTAAAAAGGTTTGGACGCTCATCAGGGAGAAGTAGTATGCAAGAACTGCTTTAATTATTGATTTAATTCACATTTATTATATAACCAACTGGGACATGCAGTAATTTTGGTGCTCTGTGCCTGCAGCTAGTTGAACCTATTTAGGCTCCATAGGAGAGGAGCTGCTTGACACTACAAATGTAAACTTCCTCACACCTTTCCTTTAACGAGGAGCAGGTGGAGTGAGGAGATGTGAAGGCTTCTTCTCAGGTGAGGTGGTGAGGAGTTCTAATATTTTGTTAATTCAGGTCAATGCTTAAGTGGTTGTACTTTCCTGAACCTCAAAATAAATGTACCATGTTAAAAATATCTAGGGCTAGAAGTGAGTAATTAGTTGGTGAATAATAATATTAGGAATAATAAATGGAGCTCTGGTGATCAGAAAGTCGCTCCTAGCCACAAATCTCAAACCACATAGCAATTTGTATGTATTCTAGCATAGGATGCATAGAATTTGCTAGAATGCAATTAAGGCCATCCACAGTTCTGTATTGGGGAGTGTTCTTCACAGTGCTTGCTTCAATCAGGTTGTCTAGAGAGCTGATGTGGTCTTAGTTTCTTCTCTCAAGTTTGTTCAGCGGAATGAAAGCAGCTGAAGTCAATTGAGTGTAGTTACCGTAAGAACAAGCTCGTTTGCAGTATGGTCCTAAAAACTCAAATGGCTGCATTTGAGATATCATGGATGCATCATTTTGTTCTGCTATGAATCTTGCGTATGTTGTGAATGTGTTAAATCTCCGTGTTAGCAGAAATTATAGGCTCCTGTGTCTTCTTTTCTCACTGCAGTGTCAGGTGAGCTCTGGTGTGTGCCAGAGCTCACCTGATATCCACAGATGTCATTTGCTCAAGTTGACTGCGCCTTCTTCCCTTCCCCTCCCTTCAGCGTTCCTTCCCACAGCAGAGAGGCGGGAGAAAACTCCCCTGTAATTGAGTGTCCACTGAGATACGGAGGGGATTACACAGTTTACATTTAATCATGCAAGGCAGTACCCTAAAGATTCTTCCTAAATGGGTTGTGTCCTGTATCTTCCTCCAGGGAGACTGAGGAGGTGAGAATACTAAGACACCCCACAATACTGCAAGTTCTTCTGAAATACTGAATCAGGGCAGCTGGAGACACCACAGACTTACCTCACCTTCATCCTCCCACCAGGGAAGGATATGTCCTTGACACAAGGAGGCTGGCAGGACTTTCAGAAGTTATTCAGGTAATTAAAGTAGATATAATTAAGACTTACATGAAGGTATTGTGAAGGGTTTTGTCTCTGAACCTTATGCCAAAATATGTCCTGATGCCTGCGCAGCCCTGGGAGAAAAGACACATCAAAAAAAGGGGAAAAAACTGCTCTTAATAAAAACAAAAAAAAACCCCAAACCCCAAAAAAACTAAGGAAAGATGCTCCTATGGTTTCTCCACTCTCAGAAATTCCCCGTCATGGTGAGAGACAGACTTCCCAGGGCAATATCCACTGCAGTTCTTTCTGCATTGGCCGTGCATATAAAGAGCTCTTAAGAAAAGGGCAAAATTTATAGTGATTCATTTGCATTGGATGGACCCGGGGTTCAGAGCTACTGGTAACTTGATCAGCACTATTCAAATGCTAATCTCATTATGTGTGTTAGAGACTGAAGCTCAGCAATCCACCTCCGTAAGCACAACGTGCCTGTGTGATGTTCTGGCTGCTGCAGGGTCACGGTACCCCCTGCAGACAGCCAGCACATGCTGCATAGCATCAGGGCTGATGTGGGCAGGGAATGGGAGCTCGGTGGAGGAGCCAATGAAATGAACCAGCATGGGAAGAGGAGCTAGAGCTCTTTTTGGAAGAATGCTGGTGAGGGGGGAAGGGACTGTGGCCAATGGAATGGTTTGGATCCGACTTTTTTTTTCCTTTTCATCATAAATATGTCCATCCTTTCCCTTTCCTTCCACATGAATGCTATTAAAAAAAAAAAAAAAAAGGCAGTAAACAAAAGAATTTGTCCTGAATGTACATACAGCTTCAAACTTGACTAATTCTTTGACCATATGAAAAATATTGTGCCTGTGTTGTTTGGTGTTAACACCTGGCAGTTTTGCTTGTTCCATGTAACAAGGACTAAAATCTGCTGGGCACCATGTGGCATGCTCAAAGACAGCATGCATAATGGATCCTTTCTAGATAAAAGCTCTCTGGTAGAACCTCGTTACTGACATGTGCAAAGGATCCCTGCCTCACACTGTTACCTGCAGTATGTGGGTTGTTTTGTTTGTGGTTTTTTGGTGCCTCATCTGTTTCAGTAAGGATTCTGCAGTTGGGAGGGCACAGGGGTTATACTCCTGAAGACGCTAGATTTGTAAGGTGACATAGTGTAATTATTAGATAAGCTACTTAGCTGGCAGGAGCAGATGAACTCTGATAGCGTGCAGCCCTGGCACCGGCTGGTTTGGTAACTAGCACAGCCTCCCCAGAAGGAGTGGGTTTCTGCTGGGCCCTTGCCACGGCAGCAGCCCTATGACTAGAGCTTTGTAGTTATAGGTGACGCCTTTGTGTTTATTTTTGGTACAATATCAGTGGCCTAATAGCAGTGATAGTGTTGCTGTGAGTCATGTTACTCTAACATGGCCCTCTCCAGAGTCAGCACAGCCATGGGGAGCCTCAGTGCTTACTGTGGCAGTGAAAAACTGTGACCAGGCTTGTGTTAAGTTTAATGAATGTTACACATGGCTCTGCTGCCTGACAGGGGTGACACAGTGACACAGATAAGTAATCACGGTTACCACACAGGCAAACAACAGTGGCTGGCAGTTCACTGAAGGGAGAGGTTACCTGGCTGCATTCAGGTATCTCTTCCCAAGGAAAACATGGCAGCCAAATGGGCAAGGGAACCGGAAGCTATTATTATAAGTGCCCACATAAAGACTGCTACATACCTTGATACTCCACATACACCTTTTGGAATCAAAAACCCTTCATGGGCAACAGACAGAGCTAGGACTGTGTCTTGGTTTGTTCTTAAGCAAGCAGTCCCAGTTTGCAGTGACAAGCCTGATAAAGTAACTTGTGCTTTGCTGTCAGAGAGGAAAAAATGTCTGAATTGTAGAAAATCTAGGATTTCAGCTGCATGTATTGATTAGGAGTGAACATGTGGGGTGGTAACTTCGATCCAGATATAAGAAGGGAAGAGTCGTGGAATTCCATCCTTGTAGTGGTATAGGAGCAATACCTCACAGAGGAATACAACTCTGGATAACAAAAATAAAAGAGATAAAATCATGTATTACTCTCATGTAGTTCTCTTCCTCAGTGCAAGTTACATTTTGACTGCCATCTCAACTTTTTTAAGATGCTTGCTGTTAGCACGCAGGTGAAGGCTGTATGTGTGCATCTTGGCATGCACGCCTATGAACCATTCCCTTGCTGAGAATTTCACAGGACTCGAGCACAGACCAAACAGCTTTGCAGTACCCGACCTCACTGCACAGAGAATTCTGCACATACTGCAAAGTTATTTCTTGTGCAGGACAATGCTGTGCCTGTGTAGCTGATTGGACATGAGTGAGTGATCTAATAAAGATACTTGTGGGTGTTGTGCTTAAAAGAACTTTATTGAAAGAACTGTATTAATCTAGGTAAGTAAAAATCACATTATATTCTGGCATTGGGAGTCAGAAACTTCAGTCTTGGTGTCAGGCCTGGCTGCCTGCACCAGCTTGAACAGAAAAGGGTAAGGGTAGTGTAAGGATTTTTGGAGCTGTGAGGATAATGGAGTGACTAAAGAATTTAGCCTGGTATTATTGGTTATAAGTTAATAGAACCTTCTAGAATATCTGATCTCTTGCCACCTAGATAGAAGCTGTTTCTGTGCAGTTTTCAGAGGCCTGCTGGCACCCAAAGGGATTCCGGGCTCCACATCTTGGACTAGTCAGCTTTCCTATTTTCCTTTGGAGACAGGAGTTACCCATCACTTAGATGAGGTGGGCTGGGTGGAAGTGAAGAGTAAAGCTGCCTCCCATGGCTGCAAAGGAAGAATCCCAGCAGTGCCAGTGCAAGAGGCATGTGCTGCTTTTTCTGCCTCAGATCCCAGATTAGAAGAACTGGGCAAGAGCTTTGTGGGAGGTGAGCTGAGATAGAGTTGGCCCAGAAAACAGACCTGAAAATCAATTGTCTCTGCAGCCCTGGTGGGTGGCAGTGCTTTGCAAACCTTTAGAGCTCAGGTAGTCAGACCCAGATGCTGAGCTCAGGGCTCGGCTCTAGCGAGGGCCTCTGGACCGGCACGTGAAGCTGAATGACGCTGACCGCTGCCCGTCCTTAGCTGAGATCCCACTCATGTTCCCGGCCTCGTTCCCCGCAGGCTCGCAGGTCTGGGCGGCAGAGGGCACTCCAAAACAAGCCACCGTGCCTGGGACACAGGACAGAGCAACTGAGCGGGCACAAATCTGCCTTTCCTGTAAGGCGGGCAAGTCTGGCAGGGAAAACCTTGCTGTGACCTTTAGTTGTGACATATCTGTCACGGCACGCACTGAGTGGTAGAGCTAGCGAGTACCTGAATATCAGATATGAAATTGCTCAAGAGCCTGGCTGTTTGTATTCTAGCATATTCTACTGGGGAGGTTTTTGACCTTCCAGAGGGACAAAAAGGAAATACATTTTGCTGGCTCTGCATTGTTGTCTCAGTGAAACCTCTAAATATATGGGTGTCCTCTGGTATAGCAAGCGTGCAGAAATCCATAGTGCATTCACCAAAACCCCTGAGGTTTATTGAGGTAGCTCTGCTTGTTATCACACTGTATTGGATGAGCAGCAGCTGTAATCAGCTCCAGAGGTGGCTACATTTCTGTGGTTCTGTGTATGTAAGTTTTTTGAAAGCTTCTTTGGGGTGGAAGGTACTCTATATGCAGGCTCTGATGTAAATTATCTGTTATTTTTAGGTTTGTGTACTTACTAAAAATTAAAACCTGCTCCACATAACAGTAGTTGAGCATTCTCTCTTACCTTTGAGCAACTTGCCTTGGGCTTCACCTTTGTGTTAGACCTCGTGGGTAGATGGCACAATGACATCTGTAAGCTTCGTAGAATAAGTGGACCACAGGTGATAGGATGGGGGAAGAAAACAGATCCAAGGGAAGAAAACACTTTGGTGCAGCTATGAAGAGTTCATTGATTTTGGATAATTCCTGTGGTCATTTTGAGTCCAGGCAAGTCGTAGTTAAAAGTCTTCCCTATGCTGTCTGTGACCAAGGTGGAATGGGTGTGTGGAATTCTCTGCTATGAAGCTAGCCCTGGCCTGTGCTGTTACCAGGCTTAAAATGCAGTGTCTCAGGATAGATCCCAAAAGAAACCAGGGTTCTGAAAAGTGCTTTCTCCCTCTTACTCCACATGTAAACTGGGATTTGAATTTCATTGTTTTTAGCATCAAGCCTGGCCTTCAGGCTGCAGCTCTAGACAATAAAGAAAGAAACAGCAAGTCCAGCTGTAGCTGTGGTTGTGTCACAGATCAGAGCTCAAAGGGACACATAAATATACAGTAATTTCAAGCTCATTAGTTTGCAGGCAGAAGGACTAGATCAGAGGGAAGGATTAAGCTCTAAGTTAGAAGACAAACCTGCCAAGGAAACACCTGAGCTGGATCCACGATGAAACCTCAGAGAGACCTCAGGAACCTGAAAACCCACTTCATTTCCAGGACAGTGCTGAAATCGGCAATTTTTTCTTGCCTCTCTGCTGACACTGTGATCCTTCTTCCAATTTGAACAGTTTTCTTTCCTTTGAGATGCAGCTCTTATCAGTGTGTGGGACAAGTGACTCAGTGCAGTGCCTGAGGTTATGGGAACCGGGCTGATGGTGTTCTGTTCCTACCCATCAGCTGAGCCTGGAAAACCAATCGTGTTTGTGTTCCTGCTTTGTCTTAGCTGAAAGGTAAAACTCTTAAGCTTAAATTTCATTGAATTAAAACGAGAGTAGGTTTACGAGCAGGTACATCAGTTCCCAGCTTCACCGAGGAGAAGGAATTCATGTTGCCAGAACTCTGTCACACAGAATATATGGTGGGTCAAATCCCTTTAGAAATGCTTGAAGTGAGACCTAAGGCACTTGATCTCTTACAAAAGATGTGCTGTGACTTCAGGAGCTGCTTTGGCTGCTTGAACTTGCCCCCAGCTGGACATAAATTGGGAATCCAAAAACCAGCTGCCCTTTCTTGAGAATTAGGCATGTGTGCCTGTGCAAGAGAGCTCTCAAAGTACAAATTGAAACTGGAGTCCTTTTTCCTCTTGTATCTATTACTATGATTTTTGAGCATTATTACAGTATAGGTAAAAGGGACATTTCAAAAGATGCAACTTCTATACTGAGAATGACTTTTAAATATAAAACATATTCACAACTGAGCCTTGCTGCTGACTGCTATCCCTCAAAATTAGTGTGGCTTGCCCTTTCCCCAGGAGATTGTCTACTACTTGTGTAGAAGTGATAGAGGATACAAAGCTTGCCCTTCACTTTATTTGGAAGCCTTTGCGAAAAGCTGTCCTCCAAGTACAAATGGCTTTTACTGAAATGGTGGAGCTGTTCTGCCTTTGAAAAAGGTGGTGTACTTTGGAAGACGTTTACCGGACCTGCAACTGCACTATGCCCTGTGGGGATGTTTGCGAAGTGGAGGTGGATACCGCGTGTGTGCCCACACAAGCTGTCACCACTAGATGACACCATGACTCTGGCAACAAGGTCCAGATGAACCCTAAAGCCAAGGCCATTTTGCCTGTCTTGGAGGGCTTGTTACAAACCCAGAACATGGGCTGGGCTTGTGAACCTTTCAGTGAACTGGAGTCAAGCTTCCCCCAAATGCAAGCTGAGATTTGAGCAGAATGGGCTCAGTTCCAGGTGACAGGGTGGGATTTAGGATTTGGGGTGGAAACCATCTGAACATTTGACTTGCAACCAGGCTGATCTTGGCCACGGTTATGCTTGGAGGACCTGTGTGTATTTGAAGCAAAATCTCAGAGCAAGGTTCGGGCAATAGGAGTCTCCTTGAGCCAAAAGCGGAAGGGGTTTGCATGACCCTGCTGAGAGCTGCTAAAAGAAGCTTTCACATGACTTCATTGCTTACCCCAAGTGGATCTGGGCATGAACTCAAGAGCAGTATCCAGACCTGGTCAGCAGCAGCCCCACTTCTCTTTTAACCCGTTTTCTCTGTGGCTGGCAGGCAACTAAAGAGCTGCCAAGGAGTCAGCCAGCACACATTGCCATGGGGCTGCCACACCTGGCTTAACAGTCACCACAGTGTAATGGTGTCTCAGCCACTACTTGGGCAACCTTCTCTCCAAGAGCACGTGGCTTTCTGATTGTTGGGGAAGATGAAACAGGAAAGCCTTATAAATATGATTGCCTGACAAAAGATTTTGGGAATATGAAAACTACAGGCGACATCGAAATGAAAGCCACTTTTGAAATACCAAATCTTAGTTACTGAACAACTGGAAAACAATGGTATGGCCGACTGAAGGTAATCCCCTCTTGATTGAACAATACCCTCTGCTTGTAGGCAGGTCCAAGGGTCAGAGCAGACCCTACTAGCTCAGCAGAAGGGGTCCAAAGAGTAGTTTTTAGAAGTTAAGATGTAACACTCTATGGTAATATAAGAACTCTTACAGGCTGTATGTAAATGCTATAGGATTTGTATCTTGTATTAGATTGGTTAGTGACAATTAGAATATTCAGTACAGAAGATGATTTATTGTATTGTAACCAGGACTTCCCTCATTCTCATTCTCATTCCTCTCTCACTCTTATTCCACTCTTACTCCTCTCTTAATCCACTCTACCTACTTGCTCTTACTTTTACACTCTTGCTCTCTTGGGCCTGCTCCGAGCTGCGGCTGGCAGCTCTAAGCAGTGCCCCTATACCCACGCCCTTTGCAATAAACCGCATGTTCCAAGATCTGACTTCAGAGATCTCTCGTCTACACCCGGTCCAAACTGAGCCACCCAAGCCCCCGCACTGATCATCTGACTGACTTGTTACCCACTGGCAGAAGGCACCTGTTTCTCCCTGGGGTGTCTTTCTGGGCTCTCACCCTAAATTGTCCAGCATGTAAACCTCTGCAACTGGTCATTGAGCTATGGCTCTTGCTTGCTACTTCATTCTCTATTTTGGCAGAGGAAATGCTTCGTTATTTCACAGCCTGAAAAACTTCATTCTGCTGTAATTACTTTCTATGCACACCTACTCAAGTTATCCTTCTGTTGCTCTTTATATCCCTTTCAATGAGACTCAGAGGATGTTCACATGAAGCATGTTAATGAACCAACCTGCTTGTCTTCTGCTCTTGCAAAGGATATTTCTGCATAATGAAATTTGGCAACTATCATGTAATTATGTGGCTCCAATGATAGATTGAGGGAATTGATAATCTAAGAGATGTTTGTACAATGCTTTGTCACCTCCTTTGAAATTCATGTCTTTCCACTGCCACTTCAGGACAATCCTCACATGCAAACTTGTTAAATATCTTGTAGCAAGGAGTCAGCACAGAGTCAGGGCATTTACCTAACGAGAACATTGTGTGCAAGCTACCCCTAAATGCTGGTTGTCATTGTGTCCCTCACTAGTCCTGGCCTAGAGGGGTCCCAGCAGTTTGAGAGATGGGTGGTCTTGTTATCACTGTGGCTCCCAGTAGTGCTTGCTGATTTGGATTCTGTTTTAGTAAACTTATGGTGCATAGAAGTTTCCTTATTAGCTTCATACAATGGTTTTCTCATAGGATGCTCACATAACTAGCTCAAACTAGCTGTATTAATAAGGTTGTCTTATGCTAATTTATTATGCGTATAGAAAACATTTTCAAAATATCATTCATTAAGGCTTTGTTACTATTTTAAGGTTAAGCATCACAGAAAATTCTACTCGAAATGTTTTGGGTTACTGTTCGTTTTTATAGACAGAATAGTGGAGTGTTTACCTTGAATCATCCAAACCTTTGCTTTGATAGGGATATATTTTTTATGTTTATCAGTTTTTATGGAAGGCTGGAATTAATATTTTTGGTGCTTGATGATACCATCTTTTGCTATATTCACTGATGTAGACAGAGAATTCTAAAGGTTCTGCCAAGCCTTGGCATTTCATCTGAAGGACTCTCGAGCCCCCAGCATTGCTTCTGTTTGTTGGGCCTGCTGGGATGCCAGTGGGGAACGATTTTCATCTTCTCTTCTATAGCTGGGAAAACAGGCTTAAAAAGACTTGAGTCAATGCAGACTCCTACAGTCCAGCTGTAGCCCAAGAGCTTCTGGTCCCCATCTTGAAGGGTTTCAAAGCTGAAGAGCATAAGCAAGGCACTGGAGCTCTTCCTAAACTTTATTCAAAAGGCTATGTGGTCACTCAGTGAGGCCCCAACCAGTGAGCTGTCAGCAGGTCATGGCAGTGTCAGCTGGACAAATTTCCCTGCTTCTTTATGGGATGAGAGTGTAACCACAGGGAATGAAGAAGTAGGCACAGCTTGAAGTCCTGCCTGTAGAAAAGGAGCTCCAGCAAAAGCTGTCACTCTCCCATTTGGTTTTTCTTTCAGTCTCTCATTCTTCCCTCTCCATGTCTGGCCATTTGTGCTGCCTGCCTGTTTGTTTGTTGGCTGAGTGCTTGCTGAATTATTTACCAGCCTGACTGAATTAAGCAGCAGCAAAAGCAGATGAGTGAATCCCACCTGAGACTCTTCCAGCAAGAGGGGGGGTTGAAGAAATGGGGTGTGCATATGGGGGTGTTGATACATAGTACCTAATTAAATGTACCAGGAAAAACCTTGTGGGAGGAGAAACTCCTCTATTGCCCTGAGACAGGGCTGAAGAGAACTGAGCACATGGCTGATGCACCAGCTCAGGTGGCAGCATGCCCCATCTCTGAGCTGGGTGGGGGTCGTGCCTCTGGGAGTTGCCTTCAGCCCTTGCCAGTGTCAGCTCATCGTGCTGGGATGTGGCAGGGCTGTCAAGCATCCATTCCCCATCACTGCATCAGTTGCATTGTTTGTGATGGTTGTTGTGCTGTGTGGGGTTAATTGGGTTAATGAGCGCATTGTACATTATTAGAGGCTGAATTGACAATTATGCTAATTATTGTGTCTTCGAAAGTGCCACATTACTGAGGATGCTTAAAAGGACAGGGGTTCTTATACCATACACACTAAATCAGACCCAAGTACCTGGACTCCAAAGGACCTCACTTTACCAAATGGAGGTGTACTGGGTGTTTGATGTCAGGAAATTCCTCCTGGTTGGAATATCCCTTCCAGCAAGAATGTGCAAGCTTAAACACACAATCCTTAGCTCATGCAGTTTCTCGCCTGTGTGTCTCAGCTGTTTAGTCTTACAGATGGGGAAAATGAGACATAGATCTTTCTGTGACATATCAGGTCTGGGTATTCTCTCACTAAAGCATGCATGCTCCAGTGTGGTTGCTTGCTCCAAGTCAGTGCTCCTTACCCCATGGTGGACACAGCCTTTTGACTCTGAAACATGCTCTCATGACAGTTCTTCAGACCACAGCAGTTGGTTCAGATGCCAGAGATCTTTCTACGATTCTGTTCTTCCTATCAAGTTCTGTCTGTGCTGAAAAGCAGCAATCTTCCCACAGCTCACTATTTGCCAAGGTGCAGAAGCAGATTGTGACTTGTAGATATGCTGGTTTGGGCTGCATCACATTGTCATGCAACTGTTACTGTCATGCCACTGTAGTGATGCCATCCTGACTATTCCTACTCTGTAGTCCCAACAAAAATAACCCAAGGATGCCTTTGTGCTCTAAAACTAGCTATGGAACATCATTTCTGGATACTGAGCAATTGCAAACTATAAAGCAGTATGGGGCTTGAGTAGAGTTATCTTCCCTGCTTGCATGGGCTCTCATGCAATGTTCACCAGGATTATTGCTGGCTTCAGTGGCTGTTGGGGTCCCTCCCCTGCCATGGAGCCCTGGGAGAGGGGCCCTGAGGGCACAGGCACGGGGTTTCCCTGCCCCTGCTCAGCCTCGTTCCCACTGGTTGGTTTGTGTTCCCTGCGCGGGCAGAAGGACCCTTGGTCCCGTGACTGGAACAGTTCCTCAGCAGAGCCCCAGCCGTGTGGCTGGAGAAATAAACATCTCTGAAACAGCTAGCAAGAATCTGTCTGTCCGTATATATTTCCTTTCCATGGGACTCCTGGTTTGGTATATGCATGTTGCAGGATCCCCACTGCAACATAATGGTGGAGAATGCGGGCAGAACGATCCCCGATCCCTAAGCGACTGATTTGTGTGAGTAAACCCTGGAAACTTTGGATTCCTCTTCTTGGTTTTGCTTTGCTATTCCATATCTAAACTATGGAGGAACCGTGGGAAGACTCTTGGCTCTCAGAGCCGCATATGGACATTTATCTTAAACTTAAAATGATTCTTGAACAACGATTTGTAAATTTTAGCTTGATTCAAGCTCAAAAAGAACTGAAACACTTCCTGGCATGGTTGTTTAAGAACTTTTTCTATGTTTCTTGGGATTTAATTCTTACGAAGGGCTTTTGGAAAACCGTTTGGACACAGTTAATACTGGAGTCAAAATATATGCCGATGGAAGAATATTTTCGTGAATATTATTTAGTTACCGAGACTGTTGAGCAATGTCAGCTGTGTCCTGGCGAAGGGAAGCCTGGCGCAGGGACCGTGCGGCCCAGGCCACGTGCACCGAGCGCTCTGCGAGCAGCAGCGAGGCAGTTCCCGCACGCGGGCGGAGCCACGCGAGCCGCAGTGTCGGTGGCGGAGCGAGGCGCGGCGGGAGCGGCGGGACCCGGTGGTGCCCGCACGGCCCCGCGCAGCGCGTGGTGGAGCGAGCCCCGTGAATGCCCGACCGAGAGGGGCGGCGCGCGGGTGGCGGCTGGCGGTGGTGGCGGTAGAACGGAGCCGTGCCCAGCCGAGACGCACGCTGGAGCAGGGCGCGGGGGAGTCGTCGCTCGGGGGCCCAGCCGAGACGTGGGTGCAGCGCCCGGCATTGGCAGCGAAGCTGCGACCAGAGGAGGCGACGCACGGAGAACTGAGCGGCGCGGCCCGGCCCGGCCCGCGCGGCCCCGAACGCGACCCTGGGAAGAGCGCGCAGGCACCAGCAGCCCCGACAATTCCAACACGGGAGCGACCGAAGGAGAGAGCAAAGACGCAGCGAGACAGAAAACAGCAGCCACTCGGAAAAAGGAAAAGATCATAGTACCTAAGATCTTAGGGATAGTAAAATGGTATAATGTTAAGCAAAATTATGGTTTTATAACAAGGTGTGACAACCGGCAAGACATATTCGTGCATAGAACTGCTATTAAAAAGAATAACCCTGAAAAATGCATCCCAAGCTTGGGAGATGGAGAAGTCGTGGAATTCAAAATTATACGAGGTAGAAAAGGGTTACAAGCATCGCAGGTCACTGGGCCTGATGGTGTTTCTGTGAAAGGCAGTATATATGCAAAAAATTGTAGTCATGTTAGGCAGTATCTCCCTTGTAAACCCCCCCTACAGTCTCCCTTTCCTAATCCCACCTTTCCCTTTTACCATATGTCCTATTACCCCCAGTGTATTCCCAATCCGTTTTTTCACCCATGGTTTCCCTCACAAAACCATGCTTTTGCCAATTGTTTCCCCAAAAATCCCTTTCCAATGCCGAGTGGGGGATGAAAAGGGGGAGGGAAGAAGTTAAACCCTCTCCTGCCTCAGTTTCCCCACAAAGCATGCTCAGAGTTCTGTCTCCCTTCTGTCAGCCCTAAGATGTTCCACAGAATCTGATTGGACATTTAAAGACTCAGGAGGGTGGCTTGTTTTGTTTTGAAACTGTTCTTGTTATGTTTATCCAGTTGTTTTCATTCTCCTTTTATTAAAATAAAACGGGTGAGGTGTTGGGGTCCCTCCCCTGCCATGGAGCCCTGGGAGAGGGGCCCTGAGGGCACAGACACGGGGCTTCCCTGCCCCTGCTCAGCCTCGTTCCCGTTGGTTGGTTTGTGTTCCCTGCGCGGGCAGAAGGACCCTTGGTCCCGTGACTGGAACAGTTCCTCGGCAGAGCTCCGGCCATGCGGCTGGAGAAATAAACATCTCTGAAACAGCTAGCAAGGATCTGTCTGTCCATATATATTTCCTTTCCACGGGACTCCTGGTTTGGTATATGCATGTTGCAGGATCCCCACTGCAACAAGTGGCAGCAGATCTAAGGCTGAGAATGGGGGAATGCCCCAGTGTGCTCCAAGTCAGATTTAATGCTGATCCAAAAGGTGCCTACTGAAAGCAGTACAGTACCAGTATGTGGGCTGCACAACCTTTCCAAAAGTCTGGTTGGTATCTGATGGCTAACCTGTGCAGGGCTCCATGGCTGCAATGCCTCTGGTTACTCCTTAGGTGTAGCCATGCTTATGCAGGGTAATTTTAAACTGGGAGTGACTGTAGACTGAAGACTTTATGACATCTGAGGCTTAAACAAGAGCTGATACACCTTTTAAATCTACAGACTGCTTCTCTCGAAAGAGTTCATCTCACCCAGTTTAGCAGGGAAAGTCATCTGTCCACTAAGTGCCTTGTGAAGCTGGGAGTGCTTTTGTGCATGTACAGTACAGAGTACCTTAAACTAAAGCCAGCTGATTGAAAACTGGTCCCTATCAGCTCTTTATTCTTCATATGGATGTACATGCTTGAGTATGTTAAGAGAGACTTAACGCCTCCAAGCAGCCTGCTTGCACTCCTATCTCCTGGACTTCTGACTTCTTAAAGTATCTCTTCCCAGGATGTGGCATGTCAGCAGAGGCAACCAATGCAGACTAGTCCTTATTGTCTATAGCACCAATCTACCACATGAGGTAGAATAATGTCTTCAGAAGGTGGATAAAGAGGGAGCTGAAAACGGCAAGACATGAGAAGAGCACTGCACGATCAAAAGCACACGCCTCATGAATTTATCATGAACTAACTCTGTGGGACTTGCTACATAAATCAACTGATAGCTCACCATGTAAAAGATCATATACAACAATTCAGCACTTCCCTCCCATTTCTGCTATAACTCTCTTTCCGAAATTCACTGTATGATTGGTGTGAGCGTGCTCACACATTCTGCTCTGTTACAGAGATGTGTATGTGGCACATCAAGGTAATGGATTTTTCTTGAATACCTTAGCAAGTACTGTCATGTTTTGCATCAACAAAAAGTGATTTCATATAGCATAAAGCAAGGCATTTAAAAGAGCTGATGACCCTTTTTGGCCTAGTTCCAGATGGGAGTCGTGTCTGGGTTACTGCTCAACCTTTTCCAGTAAGTTAATTCCCACTCTTAGAATTGTAATGGCTGCATTGAGTTGTGCTCCTCTCCATAATGATTACTTACAGAAAAGAAAAAGTGCTTTTTCATTGAACTCCAGCATTCCTCCTCATGCCTTGCCAGAATTTTGTGTGGGTGCCTACACTTTGCACTTGCTGTGAAAACTGAGGCATCACATCCAAAACTACTGCTGGCATGAGCATACATGTTGTGCTCTAAGGCTCTGCAGCAACATTTGAGTCCACCAGTTCTGTATTGTTCTCATGTCTGCAATTAATTTAATGTATTTCTTTAATAAGAAAACTTAACTATCTTGATTCATCAGCAGACATCATCTAGCTAGATTTCAGCAAAGCACTTTGTAAGGTATCTCATAGGAATATTGTACTCAGAGAAAACAGGCTTGGACAATAGAAGAGAGGCTAATGACAGGAGGCTGCACAGGAAGGAAAGTCATAAGAGTGGAATTCTTCCAGTACAAGATTGATGTATTTACAAATGTTAATTCTACTACTTAACTACAGATTCACTGGACAGTATTAGGATTCTGCAGAAGCATCTGTACATACAAGTGTATCAGAGGAGCTGGGGGCCCCTTTGCCTTTATACCCACTGAACAGCACTTGCCTGCTCTAGTCTCTGCAAGAGGAAATGACCCTTTCTGGTGCTGCCATCCCCTGCTGTGTTTCACAGAGATTTACTGCTCTTTGCTCACTGACTGTACTCGGGAGCTGGTATAAAAGCAAATACTTAAGGGATGCATACGTCAGCAAAACTTGTTCTTCCTGATTACTCTGGTTAGGCCATGGATGGCCTTTCTGTTAAAGGAAGGTTTATAAGTCTGGATCTGCTTACTCAGATGAGGTCAGAATTGTCCCCTAAGTCTGTTCCTGTCCACATGTCTGAGCGTGGAAGGGGAAGGGGATAGTCCTACCCAACATGTCAAAGGAGGGACAAAGTTCCTGACTGATGCCAATATGGAATGGAAAGCTTCTTTCTGTGACATGTATGATTGCTGTATGAGAGCATCAGAGTCAGCCTGCCTCAGACTCACAATAATCAGTGCAGCTGCCACTGCTATACAATGGCAAAGTGAGCCATTTCCCTGTTTGGCAGACTTGGCAGGGAGGTGATGAAAGAGATGCACCTGGGGAAGCAGGTACTTGGGCAGAATGACTGATGGAGTCCTAGATAATACAAAAGGGAAAGATTCAGAGATGACAAGGAAGAAAATACCATGTGGGACTGGAAGACAGGAAGGAATGTACCCAGAATAAAATGAAAACAAAGGGTGGAGTATTGTTGGAGGATAGAGAAAGGGACTTACCTTGGCAGCAATCTGGGGAGGATTTTTTTTCTCTTTGTCTTTCTCAACCTCTGCCCCTTCTCATCTTTCCCACACATATCTTAACCAGCTTTCACCATGGCAAGTCAGTCCAGCACACATTCTGTACTGCTCAGCTCTCAGTGACCAGTTGATCTGTGCTGGCTGTTTTTGTTGAGATGCTCTTCTCCCTTTTCCTATTTTCCTGTGTGGGAACTTGAAACCAAGAATGAACCTTTCAGATCTGTCTTGCTGACAGGAGGTGATGTGTTAACAGGGAGAAGTGAAGGGAGCCATCCATGCCTAGCATTTTGGAGCGTTTCCTGTCTCACTTACAGATGTTTGCTAAAGAGGTGTTTTGGTTTAACTGTATCTTATTGGATTATGTGATTATGGCATTTGAATTCTTTATTAGATCTTTTCTGTCTTGGTCCCTGAGGTTGAGAGGGACTTGTTTTCTGGCCTTTGATGTATTTGAAAAAGTCAGGCTATTTGTATCACTGCTTCTTTGCTTTGATTCTTTGACTCCTTCTCTGGGGAGCATTCTGATGTGCAGAGCTCAGCTTTGTGTGTCTGCTGCATGGGATGTCTTTGTGGTTTATTTTTATACTGGGCACAAATCACCCCTCCTGCTCCCTTCTTTGCAAGCTGTCATGAAAGCAGGTTATTGCTGACCAGTTCATTTGGAAAACTTGTGCTTGCTGACAGCTGTACAGAAAATTCAGTATTTTAATGAGAGACACGCTACCTTTGCTTGGAGGGATGGATGGCATTGCAGCAATTGTCCATTTTTCCCTCAGACCCTTTCTCCTGGAAAAAAAAATCTTATCATTATAATTCATTTATCAGAAGAATATTCTTCACATTCTTCTGTATCTGCTTTCTTGCTGATTTTAACTGAGGTGCTAGGAGAGGACTGCTCTGAACCCCATGGTGGGAAGCGAGTGGCTTCAGCTTTGGTTCTTTGCCACGAAGCAGCACCCTGTGAGCATAATTTCAGAGAAGGGACATTTGCTTAGCCTGCAGGAAAAGGTCAGGCCCAGCTGGGTAAACTCTGCCAAGAAGGGTCAGTGTGGCGAGCCAACTTACACTTCATTTGTCACCTGTCAGTGACTGAGCATGATACACTTAATAGCACGGTAGTGGAAAGGACAAAGGGGATTTCTGAGGGGAGAAGTGAGGTAAGCCATAATTAACTAGAATACTGAAGGAAAAACTCCATCTTGGAGCTGCTGAGTTTCTGTTGTAAGCTTAGGTGTTTTCACACACACTCCTAACACACAGCACAGCCCCTCCTGGATGCCCTAACACCTGTCCATGGTTGTGTTCTCCACAGTGTGTCATGTCAGGAAATGGGACAAAATGAAAGACTGAGTCTTTGTGGACACAGGCAATGAATGCAGTACTAAGATCTGCAGTACGGTGCAGAGCTCAGGCTCAGTCTGACATGTTGACCAAGGGAGCAGAGAGGACTCTCCCACACCTCTGTTAATTCTGGGATTAATGTCCCCACCCAGCATGGGTAAAAATGGAGCTTATTGACCCCGAGGAGAACAGTGTTGTTAACGGTCACTCCAGCAACAAGAAACAAGGGCTTCTCCCACACTCTTTCTTTCCCTATAGGATGAGCTATTGCCTGTACCTATAGTACCTGGTTTATGTATCACCTCTCCTGCGTGAAAAGTTACTACCTCATTCTTGCACTTCCCAACAGAAAGCAGGCATATTTTCTTCTTTTGTTGCAGAGTAGTTTCCAGACAGTGTTATGTCCCTGTAGAATGTGCCCTCATGTACCCCACAGCACAGGCTGCTTCAATGTTGAAGCATAAGCTGGTTGGAAACAAGTGATTTGGTGGCCTCTTTTTCTCCCCAAGCTGTAGCTTGGAAATATCTTTGCAAGGGCTGCCAGTGCCCAAGCAGTGATTTGGTTCCCACATGCTGCTCATCCTATGTGAGAGCTGCACTTGTTTTGCATGGCAACGACTGGCAGAGCAGGCTGGGAACACTGAGCCTGCCTTCTGCCTCACCCCCACAGCTGGAGCATAAGTGGGCCTGAACTATTTTTAAAGGAAACCATTCAAGTGTCATTAACAACAAAGTCATAATGGTAGCCTCTGACACAGCTGGAAAACATCTGCAAACACTTGGAACAGGTAACAGTTTGATGAGGGCAAAGTTGTATCAGACTACACAAGCTCGTGAGGATTAAAAGCCTTAGCTAGTGGGGTCAGCATGACCTCTGGTTTGGCTTGGAAGCCCCTTTTGTTCAGGAAGTATTGATAAAACATGGCAGCTCCTTGCTTCTGGAGAGTGTCAGGATGTATGAAACCAAACAAAAAGATAATTTACCTGACAAATGCAGATCTACTCCATGTAAATTTCTTGAATTTGCTCGTTTCTCAAAAGTTGGATTTCTGTACCATTTTGAAGGGTAGGGAATGAGGTTTTTGTTTTGTCATAAGTTGACTTTTAAACAGCTGCCTGCACTTGGTAACTGCGGTCACTGTGGTTAAATGACTAATGTTTTACATTCCCCAACAATGAAAATAGTTGTGGTGCAGATTTTGCTGGGATTAGTTTTGTTGTTCTGTTTCTGTAAAAACCTTAGGAAAGTGGCTTTTTGCTGATGCAGACAATCATGGAAAGCATGAAGCTTCATTATTCACAGAAATTATGGCAAGAGCACAGCAATGACAAAAAGAGCCAAATAAATATTCGTGATGTTTCTTTTGCTTCATTTGCTCAGAGCAGTGTGTGTATGGCCAGGATGTCATGATTTTTATGTTTCTGCTGTTTTGGCTTGAGGTCTGTGTGGTAATAAACTCTGAGGACCACACTGTGTTGTGAATATAGCAAAAACCAGGGTTGTATTTTGTATCCTCTCCACCTGCCACCTTAGGATTACCTTTGTCTCAACAACTTCTATTTTTAAATCATTTTATTTGAGATGCCAGGTGAAGTAGATTTGGAAATCTAGATATTTTTCTGATTGTTATGGAGCCAGTAAACACAACTGCAATTGCCCCGTACATGATGCTGCTATTTTTGATGTCAAGAACGCCACAATCAATCTTTTTTTCTTGGCTTCTCGCTTTTCTCTCCTGCTTCTCCCCTGAAGCAGGCACAGTCAGAGCATGGAGCACTGCCTAAATACAGGAAAAAAAAAAAAAAAAAAGACAGCAGTGCTTCAGTACCCCAGCTGCTGCTCACAATGTCCTTTTGCCTGTGTGGAGCTGTTTGGTAGAGCACTCCAAACTGCTAATAGATAAGATGTCCTTTAGAAAGACTCATTTTGTGGGCCTCACATTTTAATTTTTCTCAAACACACTTTACGCAGAGTAAATAATGTCAAAAGACCTTGTTGGAAAGACCATGGTAAAAGTTCTACAACTGCTCAGTAACCTCTGTGCTGGAGACACTATTACTGAGTCAGGACTTTGCAGGGAGTCAGTCAGATGTTAATTCATTAACATTATTCTCTTCCCCTAAAGAAAATACATCACAGTTAGATTGGAGGAAAACACTGTCTTCCAAACTTAGCTGTGCTAGTAAAAGATGTTGCCTCACCAACTGATGTTACTCTCTACACTGGTCACCAGAAGAGCCCCAGGCTAAGCTGAGTGTCTGTTTGAACTGTTTCAGTTGTTGGCCACAGCAAAATTTTTTGCTTTGGAGACAATTAGGGAGTGCTCACAAGAAGTGTTCCTTTTGCCAACTGGTGGAAACACAGCCTCAGTAAGGACAGAAGAGATGGGAGGAGTAAGTGAGCAGTTGTGGGAGGTAAGTGCTGGTTCTGGGTGATGATGGCTGGCTGTGTCCTTGAAAATGTTTGTACCACTGCAGGATAGCAGAAAATTGTCTGCATGTAGACACCTCTTTTGTTATTGCTAATAAAGGAAAGTTTCAGCAAATCTTAGATTACTTCTTTACCTCTCATAAAGAAGCAAGGTTGGGTAGATACCACTTTTATATAACTTTTAAAGCACCTGCCCAAGGTTATGGGAAGTCAGTGACAGTGACAGACCTAGAAACAAAACATAGGAGTCCTGGCTCTTTAGCTGTCTTCACTAACCATTAGATGCTACTTCCTCCAGATGTTTCAATAAGGGGTGCTATAAAAAGTTCTTTGCGTTGCTGTTGCAATTCCTTATTTCCAAAGGGCTGTCTGCCTTTATGTTTTTAATATCATTGCTTTGAAGCACCATAGCTAGAAGTGACAGCGCCAGAAATAATAATAATAATAATCTGCATAGCACAACGGGCATTTTACCAGCATGCAGGAAGACAAAGGTCTCTGTGTGTTTTATATTAGCACAGTGAAAAAGTCTTATTGAGTCTATCTGGAATGCATAGGTGGGAACCTTAACCCCTCATATGCTGAGAAGAAAATTGTATGCAGACCTGAGAGCTGAAGTAAATTAATAAAAGGGCACGAGCTTCATTCCTTTGGCAGTGGGAGGTCTTTCTGGACCATATGCCTTGACAGCTTTGTTCAACCTTATGTATTTAATATCCATGTGACACCAGTGCAGTTAATTTGCAAGTATTTTTTCCATTTTATTTGGTTGTATATAATTGTTCTTTACCATAGACCAGAAAAGACAGAGAAAAGGCAGAAACCCAATTTTTTTTTTTTCTTTGCAGATTCCATTCTTATTTCTGCCATGGCCCATGTTCAAAACCCAAACAATAAAACTTACAGCTGTAGCATAGGGGAATTGTCCAAAAAGGACGATATCTGAAGGTTTATGATTAGGTTTTATATTCCCTCTGTCTACAGAGCAGCACTTCCTGAATGTTTCTGTGGTGGGAAAAGCATCCCAGCCATTTCCCCTTGTGGATGATGGTGTAATTAGAGCTGTAAAGAAAGAACCCATGACACTAAAAGGCTATAAGTGCTGCAGATTTAGGACAACAGGTTTCTATGGAAACTGAAGTGAAAGTAGGACCTTAAATGGGTGAATAACAATAATACAGGGTTCTCAGTTTGGATCAGTCTGTAAGTTGCAGCAAAATACAGCCTGCCTTTCTGGCAGTTATTTGCATAATCTTTTCCATGGTCCTTTCAATGAGACATTGCCCCTCCAACTCTTAATTTCTATGCAGAAACATTCTTTCCTTAAAAAAGAAAGATGAGAATTTCTCAATGGATGGTATGCATCCATTTATAGATGTTAGCAAAATAATTTGAGCTTAATATAGGCAAATAAGCAATATAAGTTATGGCATCCGTTCTCATCACTAGTACTACTCATTGGAGTCCTTGGTAATAGCTGAAAATTTTCCTGCACCAGATGGAATACAAAATCTTCTTACATTTTGGTTTAGTGATGATGCACTGGAAAGATGAGGCGATGCCAATGGTACCTTGGCACGTGATACCTCTGTGTCATTCACTGTGTGCTGTAGTAGCCAGTTCTTGATAACCAATTGTCTCCTGACATTCTACCAGAGTGTTTTTCAGCCTAAGACTAGGTTTCATGTTTGCAGTGGGAGATCATTCCCTCAGCTCTTCAGTTTCTGAGGAAATTCGGAACAGTCTCTTACTGGCAGGAAGTCTTTCCAGGATTTTCAGTAGAATATGGTGTCTTGCATTGGCTGTGCCATGCTTCAAGCAACATCTGAAAATGCCACAGCTAGAAATGCTCCAGGAAAGAACAAAAGGGGACTTGGCATTCTTTGCACTGTTATTTTTTTCTTCTTGAGCATTTAACCACAGTGGAAGAAATGAAACTGCAGTGAGGGAAAGATTGAATTGCTGGTGACAGAAATACCCATCTTTGTTTCTGTAGAAACAGCCATGGAAACTTTGTATAATAAATATACAAACTTGGGAATATTTGGGTTGTAGATTACAGCTTTCTCTGCAACAAATCTATATAGGCTAAATATATAGAAATATATATGTAGCATTATTACTAAAATGAGAGGCAGCCAAACTGGGGCACATCTATGCAATAGTTGACCTAAGAGCTTATCATCCCCATGGCACTCTGAGTGGTTCATGGTTCTCTACAGCCTGAAACATGAATTAATTTTGCAATCAGTGGCTAAAAGTCACATAAGCTGCAGTTTAACTCTTTGCAAACTGTCCCAGAAGAAAAGTCAGCCTCATAACATGCTGGGTCTCTTTTCCTGCCTGCATTGGTGCAAAACTATTTCAAATGGGAACCACTTCAAGCAGCCTGTTGCCAGTCATTGAACTTGAGCCAAGATCCTGGTTTGTGGGAGTGTCATCTACAGCAATACCAATGATTTCTGGTCTGAAACTCATGTTCTACTGTTTGAGTTTTAATTAAATAATACATGCTTCCCTGACTCTCCAGCTTTATGTTGCCATAAATGAGAGAGAAACTGTTTCTCTGTGCAAGTGTCCAGAATCTCTCACTGCATGGCAAGCCAGGCAGATCCATGATTCTGGCTGCTCTGCTTGTGCAGGCTCAGGGCATCATCCAGATGCTGACACACTGGCTCCAGACAGGCTCCCCACAGAATAAATGGTGTTAAGTTCTTGATCTGATTGGCAGCCTTGGGAATTCAATTCAAGTCCCTGAGGAGAGGCAAGAGAGCATTTCTTTTCTCTGTGGCTATTGTCATGAAAATGAATAAATCCTTCTCCCTCCCCCCCCCTCCATCCTCAGGTTGCCACTGGCCTGGATTAATTTTGTGTACGTTTTTCATATTCTTTGCCTAATTCTCTGTTCAAGTTTAAAGCAAAGCTGAGCAGCCTGGTAGGTGTTAATCCAGGAAGGGAAGATGAAGCCTGACTGAAGCCTGTGCAGCCTGATGGCTCTGTGGCTGCCTGGTGCCCCAGTTGTGGTGCCCCAATAAAGACAGAGGCTCATCTGGTCATACTGGTCACACTCTCCACTTCCTTTAGCACATCTATCTCATCATCGTTCTCTTCTTGTTAAGGTATTACTTGATTATTTGCCCATGGATTTACCCATCCTTTTAGGCAAATATAAGTTATCTGCAGCTGGGCTGGGTCCTGGTGTGCCCCCCGTGTCTGCCCCCGTTATCCGTGTGATACCAAGCACAGGGCAGTGGCTCTCGGCACGCCCCGGTGAAGGGAGCGAGCCCCGCTCCGCAGCGCGGCTTAGGTCAGGCACAAATGAATTGGAGGGGAACAGCAGCTGGGACCCCGCGCAGGGGCTGGGCTGCGGCTCTCGGCAATTCCCGAGTGCCTTGGGGATGCTGTGCTGCAGACCGAGAGCCAGCCCGCAGTGTCAGAGCTGAGACCGCGGGGACCAGCCCGAACACGCCGATCTGAGGAAACCCATCCAGCCTTTGTTTCAGCAGAGCATTTAAGCATAGTTAAGCTTCACGTTTACTGCAGAGCTTGCAGGGGGGAAATTGAAAAAATAGAATTTTGTGCTGAATTTTTATTCGCTGAAACTTTCTGATCTGTCTCTTCCCTTCTGAAGGCAAAAATGAAAAAAAAATTATTTTGGGGGGAAAGAAATTGTATCGTTTTGAAAATGCTTTGTTTAAACATCTGATTTATAATTAGTGAAATAAAGATTTTAGTGGAAATTATAAACTTCCCCAAATTTTTCTTTAGAAAAGGAACCAGTATTTCTCAAACAGTTTTATTTATATGTTTAAAATTACTTACATGCTTAAGTGTCATGCTGAATCAGAACTTTAGAAGATAAATCTTTTCTTATCTTAGCTACAATACCCATTTTAACTTATGTAGGACATTCAAGTATAATAGCTATATGCTCTTTCATCTCATAATTATAGGTCTTTAAAAACCTTTTTTAAAAGTGTATGTAATTATTATATGGAGCAGAGTTTTTACCTTTAAATGTCATGTATTTGCATAAAAATTTACATATATTAATGCTAATCAGGGACATAGGAAGAGAAACAGAATTTCACTAAACTTCTTGCTTCGAATCAGGACACCAGTGTTAGAGGTCGGGCTGGAAAATACTGATGTTGATACCAGCTGTTTTGTCCAAATCCTTGCACAATGGCAGAATTATCTAATGTCTCTGTTGGTCATCATTCTGTCAGGCTGCTTGGGAGTGCTGACACCTGCGTTGCTGTTGCTGCACTGTACTGTTAACACCTTGATGAGCTGAATGAGAAATTTGCACCTCTTTTTATGGCAATTGATTTAATGATTTATAATCTGCGGTCTGGAGGCTCCCAGAGGTTCTTCTGAAAGCGCCAAAAGGAAAGTGAGCCTGTTGACAGTGTGCTTAGATTTGCTACAAAAAGCCTAGGACAGCCAATGGGAAATTTTTTGCATCTGCAGCCTGGGAAAGGTTGATAACTGTTGATTTAGACTGTCAGCAGTCTCAGCAGTCTCAGCAGCCAGAGCTGCTCCCGGTTAAGATCTGGACCTTTCTTCTCCAGCTTTTGCATAGGGTTCTGGGTCTGTTCTTAGGCATTCTGTGTTCACAAAAGCATTATAAAAACAAAAAGTGTTCAGGGAGAAGTGATTGTTCTTAGAAACATGAGGCATCTTCCACAGAAAAAGATTATTTAAGTTGGAGAGGGGAGCAATAATGGAGAATTATTTCAGTTCCAGAGAATTAAAAAAAAATTCCAGAAGCATGTGAAATGAGGACTAGTATGATGATGGTAAGGAACTCTCCTCTCTGCATTTTACAGAAAAAGAGGGAGGAGATAGTGGATTATAAATGTTGTCTTTGATACGTAACATTTTTAAAACAGCTAAAGAAAATGTTCTAGAGTCACATGCTGCAGAACATCTTGACAAAATGTAGCACTTGGCAAGGAGTTCAACAGGATCCAGACAAGTAAAGAGAATTTTCTACGGCAGAAAAAACAAGGTGGACATCAAATCACTGTGGAAATCAATTGAATGTTGAAGCTGCATTCATGATCTTGAGACCTGTTCATTGTCTTTAAATCAACAGCTGGAAAATAAAGATGAAGTGAAATAGAATTATAAAGCTACAAGAACCCTGTATGTCAAGGCATAAACTTCTGACTTGTGCCCACTAGAAAGGAGCTTTCCCTCTGAGCAGATTGGTCTGTGATTTGCCCACTGTGAAGTTCCACATGTTTACATCTTTGCAAGGGATCGTTTAACAAAAGGGAAAACAGGCAAAAGTAAGAAATCCAGGTTATGAAGTACTGAAATCCCAGAGTGAATGAAATCCTGAGCTGCTGAACAGAATTTCAGTCATTCAGAAGCGTGGCAAAGCACCGCTGTGCATGCGAGTGGAGCTGTGCTGCCCTGTCTGTGGCCCTCCCACCTGGCACCCCCACTTGGATTTGGAATGGGAAGAAAAGCTGAGCATGCTTGAAAGAGAAATTGTTTTTCTGAACTTGTCTGAATGTTGATGTTAATTTTTCATGTTTTGTGATAAATACTTGATTATCAGGAAGCTTTTTTTCTCCAATACTTAGTGAAACAGATCTGCACTGACTCAGAGCAGCCTTTCCCAGTACCTAAATCTCTTAGAGAAGGATTTCTTTCAAAGCACAAGCCTTTTGCATACAAGCTAAATGAAGATATTTTCATTTAGGAAGTAATTTATGATGAGTAAGGGCTGAAAAGGCAACAGTTACAATGGAGGCACTGCAGCCAAGTAGTAACAGTATTTAGGTACAGCATTTGTATCTGTAGATAAATGACAAGGCATAAGAGTGTTGTTTGGTCCATCTGTGTAACATGAGAATGGCATATACACCGCTGAGTGCAGGAAAGGAAATGGTGCCATTTTCTTTGAGATCTGCCTTTGTGCTATTTTAAGATGGCATCATTTTTGAATAGTGGTAGTGGCAAGCTTGCTGTGGTTTATAAACCTTTAACTCAGCAGAGGTCCAGGATGGAAAAAGAGCCCACCTATCTGCATAAAAGTCATCCCCCTGCATCTTGCCTGCAATTTGAGTACTAGAAAAGCAAGGCTTTTTTAGCCAAATTAATATGTAAAAGCTGAGCTATATCCAGTTGTGAGACATCTGAGGCAATTTAGCATCAGTCTTTGGGATTATGATTTACACCATGTATTCCTTTTTACTGTGGCACAGAATAGCTTTAAAGTATGTTCTGACTGAACACGTGCTGCTGCCATCTTTGTACTGGTATGGGCACAGTCAGAAGCCATGGGCATCTAGAGTAGAGCTTAGTGTCTTTATTAGAATGTACTTTTTTTCTTTATGGCTTTGATTTACAATTTTTTCTCTCTTGCGTCACAGTGAAAAGACTGGAATTTTTGATTTTTTTTTTTTTTTTTTAGAAAAAGGCAAGAAAGTGTTATCTTTCAAAATCTATAGTCATTGTAAAAAAGAAGTTTTGGTACAGATGAAGCCTATGTACATTCAAGGAACACTTCAGAAAGTTTAGTAAATGACATTACTAGAAAGGGGCACAAAAGGTAGATGAATGCATTTCACAATTTCCATTTGTGTGCATGATTCTGCAGCCGTGAGTACCAGTGTGTTCCAGGACAACAGTCAGGACCCTGACTGTCCAGCTAGAGAGAAGTGAGCATATCATCATGCCCATACCTTAGATGAGACAGGCAGAATCAGGCCCAGTGAAAGCTGAGAGGCAGAATAAAGCCGGTGGTATTGCAGGGACAGGACCTTGCTTCTGATGCTTCTGTTGATATGTACAGCTGGTTTGTGTAATATACTGAAGGGGTTCTGTGCATATTATATTGCTATAGAGGACAGTGCATGCCTTGGCTGTAAGCATTAATTGTTGTTACTGCTCAGTGTTAGATCATTATACTAATTTGCTAGTTGCAGAGCAGTTGCTACAGATTACATTGATGGCATCTGAACAAATTACTAGGACCTGCAGTTTGCTGCAGGGCAGCAACCCATGTGAGAGAGATTAAGGGTCAAATTCTGCTCCCCAGTATACCACTGTAAACATCAATAATCCAATTGATTTTATCAATGTAACTCTGTATTTAAACTGGTGTAATTAAGGGCATCTGACCTCGTTGTTTTGTTATGTTTGTTAATACACACGATACTTTACAGCAGCAGTCTTTGTAGTGGGCAGGACAGGAATCTATAAAAGAGATTCCAATACATTGCTCAGATTTTTGAAGGAGTCCAAATAATTGAGGTGAGTCTTTCATTCACTTCAGTTATCCCATGTTTAGGTGTCTGAACATCTCAGCCATACACTGTAAAGTGGAAATGGTGTTATAATGAAGTTGTATCCAACAGCTGAAAGAGAATGCCCCCATTTCTATCTGAGCTGTGAGCATGCTGCAAGATTGCAGAGACAGAATGACACACAAGATATATAATGCTGATTATACAAGATGAATAGGCTGTAGTGAATGCAAGTAACATTAGCGTTTACTCATGGATTTAGTACTTGATCTTACTACCACCGATGCCTATGACATATCTTCCCCCAGCTCTAGGGGGAGGAGAATCAGACCTGCTGTTGTACTGGGAGAGCACAGCCGGCTTGAGTGTGCTGCAGAGAGAATAGTGCATCGTAATGCAGATTACATTGGTTTGCTGCAGCGTCAGGGAATCTCCCAGTGGTGTGTGCTCTGTAATAGAAATGTCACTCAGCCTGCCTGCTTTTATAAATAAGAGAGGTTATTTTAATACCACTCTTGTTAAATTTGCAGCTGCTAAAGCAGCTCTGAGTGGCAGGGGTAAACCAGCTTCATCTGCAGCCACCCTGGATGGCTGCAGGATTTTTATGCTTGTTCATTCAAGGAGGAATGGCAATTTTCTTCTCACACCTTCCACCTGACCTTGCAGTTCTCTTGCATGGGAGGCTCATGGTGAGGGTGTGGAACAGACTGATTTATCCTTGCAAGGGGAATCAACCTTTGCCCTCTTTTCGTGCAGCTCTGCTAAGTGCTTTGCCTCCCTGAGTGGAAGGAGCCAGGAATGAGTGCCTTTCTTGGCACCCACTGGCAATGTGGGTGGCTCTGTGGGAGGCTGGGGCTCACAGAGGAACAAGCAAAGGCCCCGTTAAACCTGTGTCCAGGGTCTTGTCACCTGCCCAGAAGCACTTCTGCACATGGGTTTTGTGCCTCTGGCTGCATCCTGCTTTGGGGCTGTTTGCTCCGTGGCAGGCCAGGGTGGCCAACAGCCACTGACTTACTAATGATTCCATAAATAATGAATGTGCCAGAATTTAATTGGATGGCTACCAAGTCCTGTATCTGACCACTTCAGGAGAGGGTCTTTCTTTGAGCCTTGTGATCTTTTGGTCTTTAAATTTCAGGATTGTATAAGCTGCTGATTCTTCCTGGGAACTTGGTCCTCCCATAGGTGACCAGCTATCGAAACAACAGTCTCAAACCTGGTAATTGATACTTAATGTTCCCTGGTGCTTCGTACAGGTGAGGACTTGCCTCCTTTTCCATTTGCTAGAGGCACTCAATGCCAAAACACAGGCTGGACTGGTTGGAGAAAACAGTGCAGGCAAGCACAGTATGATCTCACCCTTGTGTGGTGTCTTGGCAAAACCCTGAGCTAGAACACAAGAGGCTTGAGCTCTTTCCCAGATGAATTTCATCTGTTCTATTGCCTTAACTCCTCAACTGTGTGCCCTATTCCCTGCCTGTCTGGTGAAATTTTAAGATTTCAGAGCCAAAGACAGTAACAGGATAGTGTGACGTCCGATGGGGTTGGTAGGGCTTTAGTCTTTGGAGTTTTTAGGTCAGGTGCAAATGGGATCAGTGTTTGATACCCTATCTGGTTTGTTTTAAAACACCATATCCTGTGTGGGTGTGAGTCCATATCTCTTGCAGTGCCAAGTGTTGCAGCAAGCAGTTATCTAACGTGTCTGCAGGTGTTGTCATACAAATGATGAACAGGTCCCACGGAGGAGCACTGCAGAAAGGGTGCCTTAACTCTTGAGATTTAGAGAAATGTCCTTAGAATGCAAAATGTTCTTATCTTATTCATTGCTCGTCTCCTGTTCCACCCACCTGTTGTGCCTGTCATTAACTGAGAGTATGACCACTTCAGAGCAGTTGTTGTTTAAAAAGCAGACATAGATGTTCATAGAATTTCTGGCATGACAGACAGCATATTACTACTTTTATTGACAATACTAGCTAAAAGAAGCAACAAAGGTTTTTACTCTCTCTTCTCATCTCTGCATTATCTATGAATCTGGGCTGTGCTCTGCTTAAAAATTATCAGCAGATAGATTATAGGGTCTGTCCTCTCTGCCCTGAGTCTCACTGAGAGTGATGGTCACAGTCTTGTGGTACCTTAGACTGAAGGATCTTTTATTAATGGAGTTGCAACACCAGTCAGAGTCAGAGATGACCATGTGGCTGAGTTTGCCTCACTGACTTTTGGTCTGAAAACTAATTGTGTTTACACTCTGGTTCTGGAAGACAGCTATGTGGAGCCCTATGCTGTTGATTTTAACTGAATAGAAGGAGCCTCCCAAGGAAGTGTTGAGGCTTTAATGTCATAGGGAGAAAAGCTGTTGTGCAATGGCAGTGATGAGGGCACCAAGGCTGACTTAGCTTGCACGTCTGAGGAGTTTCTGTTACCAGTTCCTCCATTCATGAAAATCCCATTCATCTTTCTCATACTCAATTCTACACTCTGTAGGCTACAGGAATTTAACCCACAGCATTCAGAGTAGGGATTCTGAAGTGGATTCGTTTGCTTCCTTGACTGACTCATTGTATTACCCTGACTAGCAGCTGTGTACTAGGACTGCTAACCTTCAGTGCATTAGTTTATCTCCCAATTTTCTGCTCTCAAGAGCTAGGCTCTGTAATAGGCCAGGGAGGTTAGAATATCTGTGTGAGCGTTAAATGGATTTATGCAGCTTTGACACAGCCAGAATCACTGCTGCTCAGCTCTGTCATTGTTACTATAATAACTTAATTATTAGATTTCCGGTTGCTACTGTGTTGTTGTTGTAGGCACTGTATAAACATACAAAAAACTGATGATGACCTCTGCCCTGAAGCTCTTGCAGTCGTGCATACATGAGACAGCAGACTGTTGCAATGAATGAATATTGCCAGACAATTAAAAGTATAAAGCAACAGCTGGGTTTTAGCCTCAGGTCCTCATAGCTCTCAGGTGCCAGTCTTGTGGTTATGTTCAGGGTTGCCCTCTCCAGGATGCAGTGGGGAAGACCTGCTTGAGTATCGTTTATTCAAGTGCATATATGTTGTTTTGTGTTTAAATGGTGTAAAACATAGTTTTAGTGCAGAGCTTGAGTGAGACAAGAAGCCCGAGATAACTGGTGGGGCACTGTCCTGTGCCATATACAGCTTGAATGGCTGCTGACAAAAACCACTGATGGATAGTTGATAGTTTTCAGTGCCCTGACCCAGTTTCATTGCATAATTTAGTATGAATTATCACAATATCATCCCCATGATATATCTGACTTCCTCTGCTGGCTTCCCTTGGTTACTCTGACCAACACAGTTTAGTTCATAGAGATGCTGGGAAAAGGAGACTCTTGTAGATGCTTCCACGTGTTATAGACACACAGAAGTATTCACAATGAATTAGTCAACAGCTTCTATGAAGACTCATTTTGATTCTGGGAGGTATCTAGTTAAGCAGCAACTCCGGGAACATGGTGTACAAATTAGTCACACTGGGCAGATAATAAATGCAACAAAAACCACTCAAAGTCAATAGCTGTGGCAAGTTGTTGGCAAATATTCCAGATAAGTAAGGTATTCCAGAAGTATTGCAAGTATTCTGGTGTGTAGTGTGTTTGCATAAACCATCAAAAAAGGCTGTGTTACACTGTCAAAATGATGATTAGAAGTATCTGTTTCTGGTTATTTGTTGGGGGGTTTTTTGATGGTTTTGACTTGAAGGGCTTGAAATTTTAATGAATTAAGTAATTGTGGTTAGGAAATATGATTTTTAGTTGATACGGTTGCAGTGGTAAGAAGTCATAGTACAAAGGCAGGTGTAATGATATTGGTTATTAGTAGGCTGTATTCCAAGCTAGGCAGGAGGAGGTGAGAATCCTGCCTGAGCTTAAGAAGAGCCAGGGAGGATTGCTCTGCAGGGAGGCAAGATTCTGCCGTCAGCTGCTTCCAATGAGCAGCTGCTCAGCTCCTGCCTCTGGGCTCTGACTTCCTGCAGCTGATGGGTGGTGCTTTGCTTCTGTGTGAAACTGCAGCCCCTGTGAGGTCCTTCCAGGCATTTCGTGTGCAGCTGTTTGACTAAAAAGAGGGGAGGGATGGTATAGCAGTGTTGCAAACAGGGAAAAAAAGAAGGGGAACGTGCCTTTCCATATCACTGTGCTTTAGGCAGTGCTGCAAGAGGTGACTGTCCCATTTTCCCTAAAGGAATAGGGAAATCTGCATAGAATGCCTTTAAGACAAGGTCTGCTTGGCTGGGGAGGTTTGTAGGTATCTTGGTATAACAAAGACGCGCAGCTTTGCAGCACAGGCTGAGCCCCAGGCAAAGCTCCAGACAGGAGCTGTCAGTGTTCCTGTTTGACATTGTGTGACTTGCTTTTAGAGATGTGGGGAACCACAAGCTGTATGGGCACTTGCTTCCTTCATGAAACCTGATGTGCTCTGTGTGACACCAATGAACAGGGTGAATCATTTCTGTGTACGTCAGTACCTCAAGGCACTAAAATCTGACAAGAAGTTGCTCTGATACTTGTCTGTTAGTACCAGTGCTGGAGTCTGACATGTCATGGTTTTATAAAACTGGCCTCTCTTATTTTCATGACTTCTTGAAAAATCTTTTTTTTCTTCCCTTGCTTGCTTTGTTTCATTGCTGATGAAAGCATGGTCTCTTCAAATGCATCATCCTACACTGTCATCCAGGGATTTTGGCTGTTCTTGATTTCAACAGACTTTGAAGAAGACATTCTTTATATCACTGAAGTTTGCAGGATCTGGCTTGTCTTCATCCATATGTAACTAGTAACTGTTTGATAAATAAAGTTCTACCCAAGTAAGCATGTAGAATCCCATCATCTTTGGAGTATGTGTTCCTGCTCCCTGGTTTTCAGATATCAGCAAGAAACACGGGTTTTTTGGTACTTTATTTAACAGACAAAGGAAACAAGCCACAGCACCAATCTCTGATTTAATTTAGTCATACAAGTCAGTGTTTGTGGGGTTTGTGTTTGTTGTGTGGAGTTGGAAACAATCACTACAAAAGTAGTTTTTTCCAACATTAGAGATCTTTCCTGACACACCAGCCTTTTTGTCTTAACAGGCTTTCCTTTGTGGTCTTGCTGCTTTCATGTTATTTTCATAAACCCTCTTTGCTGACCCTAAACTTTTTGATATATTCAGCTCTTGAAGTACTTGTTATTTCCCATTTTGTTTTGGCTTCTCTGCTGTTGTTTTCTTATTGATGGTCTTGCAGACTTCTATCCTCTGGCTTTTTATGAAACTTCTCCCTTTCTGAAGCTCCTTCAGAAATGATGCATTATATGTTGTGAGATTACATGTAGTGAAGAATCTTTGGCTGTCCAGAGGTTTCTGTCTCCATGGGACACATCTGTGGCTGGGGTTTGCTGGAATGTCCTGGATAAGGGGATGGTCAAGAATCTTGGATGTTTGTGCTGCAGTTGCATGCTTTGGTGGAGAAAACGTGAAAGGTGAGTACCATGGCAAAGGAGTGTGTGTGCGTGAAAGCAGGCAGTAAGCCTTTTCTTGTCTTGAGTTGCACGTTAACAGTATTTTTAGTTGAAATCAGTGCAGTAGAAGTGAATTTATACATGGCATGGGAAAGATGGCAGAATTGGGACCATAATTTTTATAGTAATGGGCTTGAAAAAACCAGCACTGAGCCAAACAACCCCTAATGGCCGCTTCAGGTGGGCCTGTGCAGGAGAGACTATGCTTCTCAGCAAACCTAATTGGTACAGGCAGAATGCCATCCTAACACAGCTGTATTGCTTCTAGTTCTTCACTAGTGCTGAGCAAGCTTAGCTGGAATTATCTGCCTGGTTCTATGTGGCAGAGATTCATCCTCCTAGCTTCCCACTGCTTTGGTTACTTCTTTCAGGAAGAGATGAAATGAGTGTGGCTTTGTGCCAGCACAGGTTGCTGGGACATCCATACTGCCCTGTATTGCTGAGCCACCCCTCTTTGTGAGCGTGATGACAACGATGGTTTTCAGCAGAGCCTTGGGACTGCAGCATGTCTTTGTGAAAAGTGCTGCTAATACTGAGCACATACCTCATCAGTTTGCTAGGAAGGTGAGACTTGGGCTTTGAAAACTTGGGTGGCGTCTCAAGAAACACCCTAGCAAATAAATGGTTAACCAATAAGGCAGAGCATAGAAATAGGATGGAGGAGTGTAATTATCATGGGATAAGCAAATGATTAGAGTGTTATGATGCTCAAAGTATAGCCCTAGAGTCAGGTGCTTAATTATTAATATTATTATTCATGGATGGGTCTTTATGATGTGGGAAATGAATATTTCTGGCACTGGAAGGAGATGTAAGACACCAGTTTAATATGCCAAGCAGGGCTTACGAGAGAGCGGTGTGCTTCATATAAATTAAATCTACCCGTTAGCCACGTGTTTTCCACTGGGGATGGATTCTTCATCTCCTTGCCTCCTAAGGCTGCTTATAAAATGTGGAATAAAAAAAAATCTCGTTTTAATATTTTTGTAGGTAAATCAAAATGTTCAAAATGGAGGAGAAATGTGAGGGAAGACATGGGTGGCAGCTTTGGTCTCAGGGGAGGCAGGGCTAAGAGCCTGGTCTTGGTGGAGTCCAGGACTGTTTTTCAGGTAGCACTGGCTGTATTCTCCTTTCATCTAGGTACCTGTAACCTCACAAATCCATTGCATGCGTGTGGTTAGGAGTAAATGTTGGAACAGACATTAAACAGCACTGATACAGCATTTATGCTGACATAAGCATCAGCTGCAGCATCCCCAAGGCCAGGCAAACTAATCTTTGTTTTGGGACCGTTGTCAAATCGGATGTTTTGGTGTCTTTTTGTTGCATTCCTGTGCCAAACTCCTTCATAGCACAGGCTTGTTTGTCTGGGACTCAGCTGTTCATGGCAGTGATTTGGCTGCTCTATCTGTGGACGACTTTGGAGGCCACTGCGTAAAGGTCTGGATTAGTAGTTATTTGTACAACAGAATAGACTGGATTCAAATGGGCATCTCAAACACATCCAGGAAAAGCAGCAAATGAGATTGCTGTAGTCAAATAAAGGGAAAAGGTTGTTTAGCTTGGCCCCCAGTCACCAAGGGCCAATGTCAGCCTTTGCAAACTCTAGGTTCAGGCATTAGCTGTCATTAGAGCAAGGAGTTGTGTCACTAGGCAAATAGTACAGAATTTAGCAGAGAGAGAAAAAGTGGTATATAAAGTGTTGTAGGGGATGGAGGCTGTGTGCATGCTGAGCATGCTGCCACCCTTCTAAATGGCTTCCTCCCTGTGGGTATCTGGCTTTTTGGCAGTCGGGCTGTTGAAACTGTATTCATCTTTCACTCCAATCCTAAAATGATGGGCTCTTGCAAAGTGTTTCTGTGTGTGGCAGGGCAGAAGAAGAGTGGGAAAGATACCTTCTTCTTCTTTCCCTTTCTCTCTCTTTTTTTTTTTTTTTTTTTTGCATTAATACAATCCTGCCTTTTTGATCTTGCTTCCTGCAATATTATGAGGACTGCAATGGATTGCTATGGCAACTGGCCAACCAGGCCTGCATACTAAAGGGAGACACCTCCATGAAGGCTCACAGGGGAAAGAGATAAAAGTGTAAATGATGCAAACAAACAGGAGAAACTCCGAACAACAGCAGTAGCACCATGTGGATGTGTTATACCGTGAGATGGGATGGAAGAACATAAGGAATGAAGCACAGTATTGCTGGCCAGCCTCACAGCCAGAGCTTTTTGTCATGCACCAGCAGGATAGAAAACTCTCATTCTTCTGCTCCCCCATCTCTGCAGCCCTCACCACAAGCAGATATCCAGCAGACACATGTGTCTGTAAATATAGGTGGATTGCTAATTTGCAGGGACATGAGGAGATGGCTGTATGAAATTGGGGATGCAAATGTTCAATTATTGCAGCTTGACACTGATGAATGGAGAGGCGAAGAGGGGCTGCATGTCTGGGTTCATCCTCCGGGTACTTCTTTCTGGTTGGTCTGAGCTGCATCCCTGTGCTGGTGGCTCTGGGGAGTGCTGGGCAGAAGAGGGGAGCATAACAGAAGAAAAATGCCTGTCTGCATGGGGCAGGGCCAGCTGGCAATAGGGGTAGGTCTTTTCTGTTCAATAAAACAGAGCAGAGATGTTGCTTCTTAAATATCTGGCAGAGAAGGCAAGGAGGTGGGGAGGATATATAAATTTTCCCCAGCATACTTGGCTTTGTCTTCACCTTTGGTTCTGCTATACTGGATGTCCCTCCCGTCTCCCAGCCACAAACACATATGGCATTTCCCCCTCTCCACAACTGGAAGGAACAGGCCTTTTTGCCAGAGAAGGAGGAAGGGAGTGTGTGGGGGGAGGTTGGTGCTGCTGTTAGGGCCAGATGGCCCTTAAGGGCTCACTGTACACTACCCTCTGCCTCAGACCTTTTCAGCTCCTTTATCTCTGCTTTTCTCCTCCCAGCAAATGGGCAATATCTGGTTTATTGAGGACCACTTGAACCTGGCACTGCCATTAAAAACTCATGGGTACTTTTGTCTTGCTGGTCTGTGGGATGAACTGGGTGGGCCCAGATGTGCCATGTACAGAGGAGTCTCATGGGTGTGTGTATCTAGCTGTAGTCCCAGGCTGAGGCCTCTTGGAGCTTGGCACAGAGAGTATGACAGCCAGTGCCCTCTGAAGAACTCCAGGAGCCTTTCCCAATTTTCCTGTCTTTACTATCTGTGCTTTACTGAGCGGACTCCCACGGGATTGTACTGGTGCACAAGCAATGAGAATTTTCCCTTTCACCCAGAAGAGACACCACTGTGTTAAACTAACACATTTTTATAGGCAGGGCAAAGCGCTCAATCACCAGGCAGCATCTTAGAATCAGGTGCAGAGACACAAACCTGACAAAGGAGCAAGTTTCCACAGAATGGAACAGGTGACAGTGAATGCTGGAGAAAGGGGCAGACCTGCTCTGCCATGAAACACAGCTATCTGTATAAATTAATAAACCCTGCTGGTCCTCCCACCATCACGTAACCAGGTACTCTTTCATGTGGGTATGAGAACACTTTGAATATTTGCAGAAACACATCAGAGGAGTGGCATGTAGGGGCTAAAGCAGGCGATGGGGTCAGCCTCCTGTCTGTTACAGAGGTGGTATTGGTAACACTATGATAGCAGGAAACATCTCAAATACACGGATTAGTAACAACTACGTAAATTTATAAGTAGAGTTTCTAACAGTTTCTAATGTGTGTTGAGGAGGGCAGACCTGTAACAAGTGTTCTGAATTAACCTTACTGCTGCACACAAGCCCCTTTCAGTGCGGTAGCTATGTAAAACACTAGATTAGTCTCTGAATCTCTGCAGAGGCTGGGGAATGCTGCTCCCAAGGCTTGAGTCTCAGGAACTCTGCCAGGAATCAGTCTTTGATTGCCAACATCATGTTCCCATGAAATTCTGCATCCTTCCAGAAGTGGGCTTCAACTTTACGGCCCTTCTACAAAATATTTTCAATTTACTTTTCTTTGCTAGTTTCAATGTGTTATTCCATTCGTGGGGCTGTACCAGGTTCCCTGTGGTTGGTAATTAAACATGCTGGAAATTCTTGTGCTTTCATTTTTGACCAAAGACCCTAGGCTGGCTGGCACAAAGGGATAAGGTTTGCTGACTTTGGTGTAGGAGGCCCTGAGTTCAGATTCACAACCCTTTCTCAGCACTTTTCTCTTTTTAAAGAAAACAATAAAAAGAAGAGAGATGTGATCAGAAAGCACTTGACAAGTACAAAAATACTGGAAATGGGATGTTTGCTGCAAAATATGGGATGAAGTTAGAACAGGCTGAGCCTTGAAATGGGCCAAGTTAAATAAGCAGCAAGTCCTGATAACTTGGCCCTTTTTTCCAAGGTTCATACATCCACATATGGGATCTCAAAAGGGTGAGCCAGTGTAACCCTAATTGTATCTTATTTATCTTGGCTGTTGAAACAGCTCACCATGCTGTAACTTGGCCCCTTCCACAGTGATTCCATCTTTATACAGTTGACCTTTTCTTCCCCCTCCAGTTTTCTGTATGTGCTACAAGTTTTCATGTCAGATATAATTATCTGAACCCCCGTAGGCTGTGAGGATAAGGTTTCAGCCATTTTTGGCAATGGGGTTCTTTCCCAGGGCTGCAGATGGGTTAGGTGAACCAGATGTACTCAGATAAGTTTGCTGCAATTTCTTTCTGGTTTTTGAGTTGTGCTTCAAAGGATGGCCTCTGCACTTAGGGGTTAGTTGCCTTATAAATTGTAACTTTTATTTTTGCCTTTGTGATGAGGGTACTTTTCATTTCATTGAAACCTGGCTTAAACTGTCATGTTCTTGTAGATTCCTTTCTAGAACTTGGGATGTGATAGTTGCATGTGTTTGCTGGTATGTACTTGGACTAAGGATGAAAAAGAAAGTATTAAAATATTTTGGAAATCAGAGGCAGCTCTGCTGCTGCTGTACTGTATTACCTGCGGCAAGCTCTGTGTAAGGGTCTGCTCTGTAATGGGACCTAGTTTACTTGAGAGATAAAGACAGTGCCTGGGTGACACAGCTGTGTGTGTACCACTGCACAGCCAGCCTTCTGCCTTCCCCTGGGCCCCCACTGCCACCCAGCCACTCCTGCAGCTGCATCTTAGTCTGCTTCTTACAGATTACTGGTGGGCTGGAAAGTAGGCAGATTGGTGAGCTGGTTAATTAATTCTGTTTTAATATTATTATTTATACTGAGAGACTACAAAGAGCTGTCAGAGGTCATGCTGCCCCATTCACTAGGCTCTAGAAAAGCACACGGGCAGGACTTTGATTTGGTTTCTATCTCGCTAGACCAGGGTAGGGAAGAAGGGCGTGTTGTGACCCTGATTTTGCAGAGAGGGAATGGGGGAGATGGAAAGTAAGCAATTTGACAAGGCTGTGCAGAGACTCTGGCTGAGCTAGGAAGTAATATCAGCTTTTCTCTACCCCTGTGCAGGCCATCCTTGGCTCTCATCAAAGCTTTCTCTTTTAATATTTCTCTATCTTAGTATTTCTATGCTAAGCTACAACCTCTTTTCTCCACCCACGCCCCCACCTTTCCTGTCTCTCGCTCTCTCACCCCATCTCCTTATACTCAGAGTCACGATACTGATATTTGCTAGGAACAGCATCATTTTGGAAACAGCACAAAACGCATTTCAAGTGATAGCTCTGTTCAGCTGCGCCACTTGTAAGGGGTAGAAAGGAAGTGGAAAGAGCTCACTGGCCTCTTTGTGTCAGTGAGTTGGTGGGGTTGTTTTTCCTCTCTCTAGATGCCACACAGGAGCATCTCCTGACTTCTGTTAGAGCCCCATTCCCTGACAGGGCCACGGGCCATGTGCTGAACTCGGCTGAGCCCCAGCTGCTCTGACTAAAGGCAGTCAGAGCCCCATAGTGCTCAGACCCCTCAGGAATTGGCTGCAATTTTTTTTTTAATTTCATGTTTTTGTCTGTTTGGGAGGTGACCAGTGGCACTTAATGTGGGTCAAGCCTGGCAAACTGATCTCCATGGCAACCCTTAATGAATGCCATTGGCTCAGTGGTTCCATCCCTGCATCTCATTAAATTTCAATGACTTTCATGGGGCTCGGACATGTAATTAATATCAAACACATGGTATTCAGCAGGATAAGGTTTAACAGCAGGCAACTTGTGCAGGAGCAGGAGAGTGACGTGGGGGGAGAATGTTTGGGCTCTGTCCCCAAACATGACAGGAACAGACAGCCCATGAAAAAGAAGTGAAAGGCAGAGCCTGGCAGTTGCTTCTCCTGGCCTGGCAGAGGCACTGATGGGCTCTTTAGCCTGTGTGCTGTGGTGGAGATTTGGAGGCAGTTCTGTGATCAGAGCTCATGACAGCTCTCACATTTGAGAGTGGCTCTCAGTTGCTTTGTGACCAGTGGCCATCTTGCTGAAGACAACATAGAACCACTGAGAAAACGGGGTCATGTATGCTGGCTGAAGGAAACTCCTTAGAGGCCAGGGAGATCAGAGGAAGCAGCACAAGGCAGGAATACAACTGCAGTTGCATTTCTTGGTTTTCTTTTCACTGTGTACTGGTACAACTTCTGTGGCACATTGCAAATTCTCCCCATCCCCAGCACAGCAGCATCACAGAATAGCTTCCAAAGCCATCACAAGGAGCCACCATGGACTGGGAAAAATCTTGTTCTTATCATTAGGGTTGGGTGAATCATGAGACTCTCTTCAGAAGCAAACAAGTGAAATTTGGACTGGAGATGCAGCAGTAGAAGCAGCAACCACAGTGTTTGCACAGAGACTACCTGAGCTTTGCCCCATCGAACTGCACAGTAGGGCCAGGGGAGGCTTGTTCTCAAGGGGAAGGGACAGATGCCAAAATACAGGGGAGGGTGGTGAGGAGTATTTTGTTGTTTGCCAAAATGAATTTGAATTTCTTAGGGTTTGTCTGCCTCTAGTGAAGATCTCAGTCATTTCAGCTGTATTAAAATCTTCCAGCATCTTATCTCACATGAATTAATGTTATCAGACATGAAATGAAACAAAAAGGTGGGGGAATGGAGGAAATAACCTCTGCTAATTACTAATATGCAAAGTAAGTAACAAGATGAAGAAATAATGTGCTATCAGATACAATCCTGGGGTTTTTAAAACAAGTTATTTCATCTTCAACTGCATTGCTGCTATTCCCCAGGGAATAATATACAATTCCCACAAGGATATGAGGGTATAATTCAATGGCAGCTCTAGTGAAGTTATATTCAGTTTAATGAACGTCGGTGGGAAGCTAAGATTGAATTATTGCCCGAATGCTCTGTCAGGTTGCCTCATGTTGTTATGCAGGATATAAAGAAAATTATTATTGACAATACTAAGGAGATTCGTTTTGTCTGAGTGAAGGAGGCAAAGGAGGTGTATTGAATATGTGACGTAGTGGGAGAAGGTTAATCATGACTGTAATGTGGGATGGGAAGATCGATCATGCGTGGATCACATGGATGGATATTTAATGTGTATGTGCCACGGCAATGGAAGTTTTACTGGCCAGGATGTGTGGAAGGGACAGAGTTGGAGGCAATAACAGTAACTTACTATGTGACAAATAAATAACAGTGGGGGAAGGATGGTATTCAAAGATCCTTGTGCTCACTAGAAGGTGCAGCAGTGGGGGAAGACTGCAGTGGGATTTCCGGCAGTGTTTGTGTAAAGTCAAGGCGTCTTTCTGCGTGTGCGAAGAAAAGCCAGGAGAGCCTCTGCCACCTTCAAATGGCAGTCGGCGATTTAGGGTGGCGCCGCTCGTCCTCTCTGGCCATGGGGTGGCAGCATCTTGATGTGCAAAAGGAGCATCTCCATCTGCCTCGCTCCGGGAGGCCCCAAGGTACCCGCGGAGGGCTGGGACTTCGGACTCACCGCCCATCGCACCAAGAAACACAGTGCCCCCGTTCCCGGTTACAGCGTGGCTATGGCCTCAGGTTGTGCCAAGGGAGGTTTCGATTTGATATCAGGAAAAATTTCTTCACTGAAAGGGTGGTCAAGCATTGGAACAGGCTGCCCAGGGCAGTGGTGGAGTCACCATCCCTGGAGGTACCTAAAAGATGTGAAGATGTGGGACTTGGGAACATGGTTTAGTGGTGGCAGTGCTGTGCTAATGGTTGGAATTAAAGATCTTTTCCAACCTAAATGATTCTGTTGCATCTTGGTGCTGCAAGTGATGTGTAGCAGAAATGGAGATTAAACTGGATGCTCCAGTCACACACTGCTGGGGGGTTTGCTCACAGCTTGCTGGGGAAACAGCTTGAAGACAGACCATCCCTAGGTATTTTCATGGAAAAATCTGGACTTGAATCAGAAAAGAGAGATGTATGAACAATACAAAGCAATTATGTGCAAAACTATGCGGGATTGGCAAAACCAGCTTTTGCTAAAACCAGATTTAAGTATCTTTGAGGTCTCCATATCTGTCAAATTTAGTTGACGTTGGCCAGTGACTTATAACTACTCAACAAAATGTCGTGTATGATATCTTAATAAAGATTAATAAATCACACAATTATTAAGGGGGAGATGTCGACAAACATGTACTTAAACATACAGCAAGGTTGTGTAAGATTTGTTTTCTCAGGAAACCAGCTGATAAGTAATGGATATTTTGGAAAGAGGGAACTGAACATTCTCAAACTTCCAAGAAATATTTGCTTAAAACTAGACATTAGAAATGCTTTTTTAAAGAAAAAATATCAAATATCTTTCTTATCTTGCCCTTCCTACACAGGAAATTCATTATTTATTTTTCAGGATTCCAGGTCACACAATTCTAATCAAGATTTCATTACGCCCCCTCAGGAGGCAGCAGTCATTGATTTGAAGAATTATTTGATTCATCAAAATCTCCATATTGAAAAATGTAACTTCTAATTTTGAGTACCATTAGAGTAAAGGGATGTTTGCATCTGGAGCACTGGACAAGGCCCATCTTCAGTATGGATTCGTGTTGGCACCTATTAGAAGGAAATGAATACATTGAAATCTAGTCCAAACTATTATAAGCAAAGCAGCTGGCAGTCTTGTTTCAGCAAATTCCATTAGCCTGCAAAATGGAAGGAGATCCTTCCAAAAATCCTTTTCACATTTTTTCTTGTTATCCACAAAAAACTTCAAAAGCAGATTAAATTCAGTCTCCTTGGACCTGTCCACCAGATTTCGCTTTCCTGTTTTCTTAGGAAAAAACCCTACAACAAAATATGGAGATGATTGTTTCATTTGCTCAACCTGTCACTCGCTGCGTTTGATGTGTGCGTTCACAGTGCAGCAGTTGCAGTCAGCATGTTTGCATTACAGACAGGACAAGTGCCCGGGCCACACCATCTACAGCTTTTCCAGTGGTGGCATTCAGAGCAACATGGGACATCTGATTGGTTTCCATCTGCTGAGATGACAGGACTGATAGGCAGAGAAATACATAAACAAAACCAGTTTCTTTAATGGCCAAAACAAAAGATACTCTCCTAAATCGTAGAATACTTTGAGTTTGAGGAAGCCACTGAAGGTGGTTTTGTCCAGTCTTCTCCTCAAATTCCTCATCAGATATATCTGAATTTTGATATCCTAGACCTCACTGTCACACTTCTACACTTTTTTTTTCTGAACATTTACCAAAATCCCATGGGTAGCTTTCTTCTTTTCTTCTTTCTAAGTGCAGTTCTGCTTAGAGAATCTCACATTCTTGACATTTCTCTTTATTGCATATAGTAAGATATAGTCTTCAAATGCAAAATATGAATTTACATTCAGAATCATAATCACAGGGTAGGTCTGTGCTAAAATGGAGCTGAAATTCAGATTATATATCAGTAATTTAAAACACTGCAATGTGTATCATCCCAGAAGTGTGCACTAATGTACTCAGGGAATTCAGAATTGAGATGAAACTTTAAAGGAACCTAAATAAAGAAAGGAACAGAAAACCATCCAGAAATACCTAACTATACCTTGTGGACATACAGATTTGCTCCTGTCACAGAGATCTGATCCAAGCTTCCAGCACAGAGCTGGTGTAGAGCCCTGAGTCAAGTGTCTCTGCTATTGCCCTTGGGCATGGCAGTTCCCATGTTTCCCATTCATGGGGCTCAAAATTGCTAAAGGCTTGGCATGGAGGGGGGGAGTTGTGGTCATTGAAACAACTCAGGAGGTCTGGTTCCCACCTTCTGCTTACAGCTCCCTGCCAGGGATTTCAGCTGAGCTGCTGGTAGTGTGGGATGAAAAGCTGGAAGCCCAAGGTTTCCCAGGGCTCTTGCCCTGTAACTGTTCCAGCAAATGAAGCCTTGTCACTGAAACAGAGTTCCAGCCTTGTGTCTGGAAAGATGGCAAGGCCCTTTTGCTATGTGTGGATCTCTCTCTCTCTCTCTCCCTCTCTCTCTCTCTCTCTCTCATATTATCCAGTCAGCCTGTTTGGAGGCTCTATGTATTAAACAGATTTATGTGTTTAATAATTATTAGTTTCAAAGATTTACAGTGCCCTGCTGCTGTTTCTGTGACTCTGCCTTCCCAGGAGGTTAAGAAAGTTAAAATCCTTCATCAAGAAAAAGGAAAAAATTAGGAGCTTTAAATCTTCCATCATTTGGAAAAAAGGTTGTGGAGAGAATAAAGACACATTCTCTGGATGCTGTGGGTTAGGTGAGTGCATATGTCTTGGGGTTGCATATCACACGTGTTTAGGGAACATGTAAAGATCTGGATATGTTTATCTCCTCCCCCTTTGCTTTAGAAAACATTTAGACTGGTCAGAGGGCATAACCAGAGGAAGCTTCATAGCTGCTCTGCCACTGTTTGGTTGTACAGTGACAATTTGATAGAATGAAGCAGCCTTCATTTATCAAGAAAAAAGGAGTGGGATTTACCAATAAGAAGATGCAGCTACTTCTAATACAGCCTTGCTTTTTTATGTCGTCTTCAAAGCTGACTCTTGCTCTGTGCTCATATCATTTCCAAAGCTGGCTCATGCCAGAGCGAGTCCCACTGTGTGAACTGGCCATTTTAATCTTCTTTTCATGTAGAGCAAATTATAGTCACTATAAAAGCTAAAAGGAACACAAAGGGGAATTTCAGAACTGAAATGCTTGTATGTGAAGTTTATTAACGTATTCCTGTCTGGGTTTGGTGCAAAACCAATGCAGTTTCATTAGATAACAATACTAGAGGCATGAGGAACTTGGAACACAACTTATAGAAATTGGATTTGAATGATTCATTTTGAAATGAGAGATTTGGAAAGGAAAAGAAAACCATTCTGGATTACATATTTATAATAGTGAAAGTCTTAATGAATTTCATGTTAATCCTGATTACCTACAAAAATTAGAGGTTCACAGTAGAACTTGAGGAGAAGTAGCATGAAACTGGAAAGTGTGTGATGCTTCTGGGAAAAATTTATATTGCAAAAGATGAGAATCATACAGTAAAGAATTATGTTTCCAGAGTTTTCATAAGTCCTGGGCATTTTCAGCATCCCAGACAGATGAACAGATGTGTAGAGAACATCTAGGTTCCTGCCAGAAAACAAGCACAAAAATCACAGGTATAATGGGATTGTATGGAAAACCTGAGTAAAGTAGAAGGGCATATCCCCCTTCTAACAAAGGGAGGTCCTCATTGTGCAGAACACAACAAAGTGCTCTTTAATTTGAAACCAACATTAGTGAGCGTAGAGGACAAGAACTGCCTTGTGAAATAGCAGAGCTCTGAGAGGCAAGCAAGCTTCCTGTCATCTGAATGTTGAACTCTGGGAATCTACATATCCCAGCTCTGCAGCCTCCATCGAATCACCAGAAGTCTCTGTTTTCTTCCCAGCCCTGACCTGAGCAGTTCCAGTGGCCTTGGTAGGAGGAGCTGAGCTGTCTGACCTGGTTTGCACACTACATTTTACTACCAAGCTTGTACTGACATTAAGGAGCCCGTGGAAAAGAAGTTTACCTTCAAATTTGGCAGCGCAGAGAGGTAGATAATACTTGAGTGAAGTTGCCAAAATGCCCTTAGGGCCTTAGCAAATTGCAGCTTTTGAAGGACTAAGCTGCATTTTTTGCTTATGATCTAATTTTAAGAATCCTTGTGGAAAAATCCCTTTGTAAGTGGCCTTGAAACCTTAGGTTGCTAATTCAGATCTGATCAGCACAGTAAGGCAGGCTCCCAAATTTTGGTTCATGAACAGCTGTCTGAAGGACAGGATAACAAACAGCCTCCAAAGCAGGCCCTTTATGTGGAGGGCTGTTCCTAAACTGGGAGTAAACTGTACTCTCAAAGTTTACTTTCCTGCTGTAGCAACCGGGTCTTTCACTCAGATAACCAACTCAAAGCAAGCTGACGCTACTGTATTGCTGGTACCTGACATAGTCTGCATAATTCCTGAGTGACAAGCCTGCCCACACCAGCAGCCTCTTGTGTGTAACTGCAGGGCTATGCAGGACTGCAAAGTCCCTTTATCTCTTCCACCACCTCATGCAAGTGTCAGTGCCCTGCTCACAGGTGAGCTGAACCCCTTCTTGCATGTGTTACATTTTAGCAGCTTTAGGGAGTAAAACATCACACCGCAGAGGGGTGGTCTGGTCTGCAATGGCCATTTGCTAAGCTGTGTGTGCAATTCCAAGAACAAGAACAGGAAAGGGACATATGGGGAAGAGGAGGGTTTCTGTTACTGGGAGGGGTGGTATATGTACATGTGGCAGTGAAGATGGATGTGTGCACTAACATGCTTGAAGTTCTTCATTGTTTCTGTTTGAATATTTTTATTTATTATGCTGGAGCTAAGCATTTGCTTTCTCCTACTGCTATTAGCTCTATTTTTTGTGCATGCTCATGCCAGTAAACATGCTTGTACAGGTAGATAGTACATAGATACGTTTATGTGCTTACAGCCTTCAGGGGAAAAATGAGGACAAAGGACTTTTCAGTATTCTACATACTGTTTGCTGCAGTTTTATGTTTTGGTTATTTTTCTCTAAAGAAAAAAAAATGTTTGATTACTTTTTTCCACTGTGATTAGTGCTTGTTGGCCAAAGATGTCTCAGCCCTCTGTAATCTATCCTGCTTATAGCAGATGTGTTCAGGAGAGTGGAGAGGCAGATGCACCATTGCCTTACCATCATTACAGCCAGAGTGCTGCAGTCTGTGTCCCTGTCCTGGCTCCCAAATAAGTAGTGGACAGATTGATTTTGATTTCCAAAAGCACTCTGTTCCTTCAAATGCTGGAGCAGAGGAGAGGAGGTGCTTACTGGCATGGCATTACTTAGGAAAAGCAGATTTTTGAGTCATCTCCTCTATTTGTATTTTCATATCCTTTCTGACTTCAGTCTGGAGGTCTGTATCTGTTTCAGACACTCAGTTCCTTGGTAAGCCAAGGGTGGCTTGGATCAGCCCCTCGCGGTGACAGTCTCGAGTGCCTGTTGTCCTGTGCCTTTAGAACAGAAGGCAGGAGTCATGTTTGCTCAGATGTGGTTGGAAAATGACCAGGATTGTGTCTCTCTGGCTCAGATGTGTGTGATGTGTACAGGACCCAATCCCAATAAGATCTGGATCAAAATTTGGCTCTGTTGAAATCAGTGGGATTGTTTTATTTGAGTTCATTACTTAAACTCATCTCTGGCAAATGCTGAAGATTTGTAGTAGTCTTTCAGCATATTCTTAATGCATTTGCAACATACTTCTAATAGGACTACTGTTTTATTATTGCCCTTCTATGGTCAGTACAATTATTCTAATTTTAAGATAACAAAATGCTATGATTTAATACTTTCAAATTTTGAATACTTTTTATTGATTAAATTAAAATGGGAAAGTCACAATATTGGCATTATGTCTAATGCTAGGTATGGTTAAAAGCTTGTGGCTGCATTGAAACATTTCTACAGATGAAATAGAACTTCATTCTTTCAAATAGGGATATGTAAGGAATATAACAAACAGTAACATCCCCTTGTAAGAATGGGGCTCTGTAGTATGTTTTTCAGGAGGCTGTGCTCACTGAGAACCAAGACAGTTGCTGTTTATGCAGAAAGTTCATTCATGGAAACACACAATGAATAGCAAAGAACAGGAACAGTGATAATAAACTCTCTGTGCCACTTAAGTGCTGCTGAATGAATTTCTGCATCCTCTGCTGATACGAGAGCCTGGGATCTCTGCCACTTGCCATTTACAACACCATCTTGTATGGGGACCTGGTGGCTCCATGCAGGAAAAGAGCACTCAGAGGATTTTAAAGGTCTTTCTTGGCTTCACCTACCTTTCCTTGATAGCTCTGCTTAGGAAAATGTAGGTATACCTGAGGAGGATTAGCTCCTATGTATCTGCATGGGTTAGTCTTCTATCACTCTAAAGGGAGAATTCCATGCCAGTGGTTTGCTGAATTCTTCTGTTGGGCGTTGTGACAGTGTTAAAAAGTAGGTCATTTGAATGCACTGCTGATAACAGTAATGGATTCACACATCAGCTGGCTGCTCCATACACATGTAACCCCCTGCCCAATGTCACCTCCACAGTGGTTCATTCTCAGGCACTGGAATGTGTCATTTTGCTAATGCACATATGCAGAGTTTGCATTTCAAACTAAGGAAAGCTGAGAGCTTACAAAATGCTAGTAATAGCTATTCACCGAAAAATGTCTCTCAGATCTGGGCTCTGCATGGCTGGATTATGTGAAATGGCAGCAGGATGAAAACTTGCTTAAAAAGCTACAAGTTGCTGTGAGGATGTTTTATTAAAAACAAACAAACAAAGAAACCTCCCTACGAACAAAACAACCCTCTTGCTCTTTCTGGAGTGCACCAGAGGATGCATGTTCAGTAATGTCTGATTCAGGGCTGCTCAGTCTCTGCAGCACCCTTTGCAGCGCCCTTTCTGCTTCCCGGCTGCTGCAGCGTGCGCTGCTGAACTGGGCTGTGCGGCTCACACAGACCCAGCCCCGCGCTCTGTGCGCGCACTGACTCGGCTGCTCCGTGCCCAGCGGCTGCAGGCTCTGGAATCAACAGCTCTGCATCGCTTTGCATGAAGAGTTGCTTCTTCTTATCCTTTCAGGATAGCTTGAAACTAATTTCTGAAGATTGAAATCTTAAATACTATACGTACTTCGTTCTGCTGTCCCCCAAACAGCTTAAAGCAATGGCAACAACCAAAAGCAGCCAGGAGCCAGGAGTGGGTTACAGCATGCCTTGCTGTAGCTGTTGTTACGCCCCTGAAAGCAGCAGTAAAGCCTCTGCTGTCCCCAGACCAGCTCCTCAACAAGCAGCAGCGAGTTGGGAGCAGCTGCAGGCAGGCTCGCAGATCAGAAAGGCAGTGGCAGAGTTTGACAAGAGCTGTGAGCAGAGAAAAAGGGAGATATTTCTAGCCACTGTAACCATCCTCTGGTGAAGCAGTTTTAGTTCCCATGGAGAAGATAGTTCACTTGTGAAGCAAAATCCATAACCTCTACTTGATCTCACCTAAGACAGCCACAAGAACTTTGTACATTCTATCCAAAGTGACATTAACTATGGAGACACTGCAGAAATAGTTTGCTTTTAAACTGGAAGATACAAAATGGGTTTTTTTTGTTGCAAAACAAAGCAAAAGCAAGTCTAATCTCAGAACCCACTCGTTCATGTAAAAGACCAGGGCTGGGGTATGTGTACTTTGAAGTGCCATTCGGGAACACACAAGAGATGAGCTCAAAACCTACCAAATATTATAGAGGCACAAACCACCGAGTTAACTATTTGCTAATTGACTGTGCCATGAAACGAAGAGAGGATTACTCAGACTGTAGAGTATCTCTTTCAGTAGCAGTGCTGGACAGTACAAAATCTTACTTGATAGATAAAAGTAGCTTGGTTAAGGTCACACACAGCTTTTGCCTTCTCCCCTAGATCTGCTACGATCAAGAATCATATGTATCTTTTGCTACTTAAAAATATTGTATTGTTGAATTTGCTTTTCTTGTCTAAAGATTCAGGAATTGCTGATGAGACCAAAACCTGCAGCTTTAGAGAGAATGTATCTGAAGAGTCAGCAGTGATACGTTACCGCAGGCTGTTTCTGTGCATGCCTGTGGTAGGAGGTTAGCTTTTCCAGCGCAGCATAATGCAGCAAGTTGATGGAAAGCTGAGTGTGATGCAGGCTTGGCTAATTGGAGCACTCCTGGGAGGATGCGAATTGCAGCTTCCATAATGAGTAGAGAGAAAAGATAGTTTACATCCCCCGATGTAACAGCATCAGGACAAGATTAATAGCAGAACCAGAGCAGCGGTGTCTATCAAACACTTCATTATTAAAGGAACTGGGTTTCACTAATGGTATTGTGCTGGTGATGGGTGCTGTGAGTCAGCAGGCAAAATCCCTTCCCTGTGTCTCCCTTAACTTTCTTGTCACCAAAGCCTAAGGTTATAATGGACACAGGAACACAGAGATTTTTCTGTTAGGCAATGCAATTAAATTGTGGTTCACCTTCCAAACTACACTGGAAATGGAGTCATGTGAATGCACAATTGTCCATGGATCTTTTAATTCTGCTGCTGCTTTATAAAAGGTCATATCAGGAGCATTAATGAAGAGTCATTAATTTGAGGTTAAGAAGGTGGACTGGATTTGTGTAAACATGCCATTTTTCTTTCATGTTTTGAGTGCACTATACACTGGCAAGGTTCTCAATGATATTAAACTGTACCTCAGCCTAGAAACTTGGGCAGCACAAATTTGGAAAATAGTCACCTTTGTTGGCAATTGTTGACCTGGAATGGGATGGCAGGGAGTGTTACAAATCAGCATGTACACACCAGATTTGATTGGGAGGGGGAGGCTTTTGCTCTGAGAAGCACTGTAGGGTTAGAAACCAAAAGAGGTCACTTTGCTGTCATATCAGATATTTATTAGAATACAAGCCGTGGTGTTGTTTACAACCAGAGAGGGAAAAGACCTATAAGTCCCCACTGCTCTAGGTTAAATATATGCCCTTTTGCTGCTGGTTTTGGGGAAAATCACAATCAGCAACTTCTTATGATCAGTGCTGGCAAAAAGGCTGTGCATTTTTCAGATCCCCTGTTTGCGGGATCTGATCTTCGGACAAATACTGTTTGGGTTAACACTAGATAAATGTCTCTAACCCCAGAGCATGTTTGCTAAAACATGCTAATCCCATACTGGTGAAGGTTTTAGTGCAACATCAGATCAGTTTTGTATGTTAATCTGAATCCCCTTCCCTTTTGTATGTTAATCCTTCCCCTTCGCTGGACAGATTTGTGTGTCTGTTGGCACGGGCCCCTCAGCTCTCACAAGACATGGTGCTGACTGCCCAGACTCAAGACCCTCACTGGTGCCAGAAAAAATCTACTGATTCCAGTGTTTGGTATGGTGATAGCTCCGATAAACTTGGAGGCCCAGTTTGCTCTGTCCTGTCCTGGTGTAAAGGCTTGGCATTCTCCAGCCTTGGCTTGGAATGATGCAGAAGGTGAATCTGAAGTGCAGTTACTATTTCTCAACAAATCCCTGTAGTCAATACCCTGTCATTACCCAGAGAATGCAATGGCAGTTCGATGTTCTGTCTGGTAACAGAGAGGGGAAACTTCTAAAGTCAAAATTACAAAAAGCCCTGAGTCTGCCATAAACAAATATAAGTGCAGTCATCTGAAGAACTTTTCTCTACAGTTACCATGATTTCACATTTATGGAGCAAAGAAACTGAGAGTCTGGGGGTGCTCTGGGCGTGCAGACCTCCTTCCTTGTGCCACTCTGTGTGTGCATCCAAAGGTGGTCACTTAACCACCTGCTTGGCCTGCTCTTCTGAGCTCATTTGCTTCTTACTGTGATTGCCCAGGTCATCTTGGAGTGCTTGTAAACAGAGCATGTTTCCCCCTCTCACTCTCTCTCTCTTTTTTTTTTAAATGGAGTTAACCACAACTCAATATTTGTATCATTCAAGCTCAATTAAAAGCACACAAAAAAGTTCATGAATAGTCTGCTTCTAATGGAGAGGCATACTTTCATAACAGCCGCTTTTCAAAGATACTTTTAACAACGAGACCGAAGGATTTACGATGTAAGTGTTTTAGTCATTAGAAATTGGAATTGTTTCTTTGGAGAAAACAAACAGGCTGTGGACTCTTCCTAAGAGCAGTATGAACTCAGCGGCTGGCAGCAAGTTAGCCCCCCTGCAGTATGAATTAATGATAAAACTGCTTTTGTTCAGAAGGGAATTTTATTGGGCAGGATGCCGGGTACCAACACAATGAGGTCTCCAGGCACCCCTCCCTCTAGGGGTCTTCAATTACACTTCGTAATGAGCACTGTTTCATTAGTGAAGAAAGCAAAAGTCTGCACTAATTAAAATTGAATTAGGACACACTCAAGTTGTGTCACACAGTGTGCTGAGATATTAATAAAAAGGAAGCTGCCCTGAACAAGCATGGACCAAGGGGTCAAGTGATAACAATTAAAATATTGGATGTGATGTCAATGCTGAATTTTAGCATTCCAGTTTTGGCTTTGTGTATGGAAAGATGATGTCTGGATTGGTTTCTGTAAGTTGGAAGAGGCATTGCATCTACATCTGTCAACATAATGTCTCACAGAACATTTTCCTAAAGCTTGCATACTTGCCAGAGTATTTCACAAGAACACATGCATGTGCACATGTGCCTGCAATCTGGTGTTCATGCATGCTGTTGAGCTGACGTGTGAAAATAAGATGTACATTCCACGTGAAAACCCTGCATAAACTCCTGCTGACATGCAAAAGGTGTCTGCTTGAGCATTTGTGTAGCAAAGCAGAGCATCTGCACTGTTACATATGTATACCATGAGATGAGCATAAATTTTCTCTGTATCTATCTTACATGGAGGTGGTTTCTTCTAAGTAGAACAACTGAGTTCCAGTCCCAGTCCTTGGTTCCCTTCCTGGGAGCACTAATACTTCATTTACCTTAATGTGTGATTCTCTTGACAGGGATCCTCAGAGATTTTGTAGATGAGCTGCCCTTAGGTTTAGAGCATTGCTGAGCTTCCTTGCTTGTTCACTCTTAAAAATCTGCAGTTTTTACTTCTCTCACTGTGCTCTGCCTTGGTGCCTTGTGCTGCTGCTCCTTGTCCCCAGCATGCAGTGTGCTGCCAGGAGTGCAGCACAGGCACCCACATGGATCTAGCTCAGAGCCAGCACAGGTCTGGCAGAGCACAGCCACCCCAGCTCCAGTTCTCCAGCTGCATCCGTCTAAGCCTGTAGCTAATTGTTCAGACTAGTTGTTGTAAGCATTTTTGAGGAAAACTAACTGCCCAATTTAACTGTGTTTAATTAAGTTGGTTCCAAAGGCATTTGCCAAAATATTAAAATATATTTGACCTTCAAAATGGATTAAATAGGCATGATGTTCAGCAAGGCAAATTACAGTGAACATCTGTACATTTTGTGTTTAAATATACACACATGGAGCTTGCTGAGCTGGTGAATGGATATGGAATATTCAGCACATACGGATTCTAATCTAGAAAAGAATTGTTTTTCTTACTAAATGTATTCTTGTACATGAGTAAAATTGTAGCCAAGGCACCTCACGCAGTGTGAATCTGTTTGCCTTGTAATAATTATTGATGCTTGCTATGGTACAGCAATAGATTGTGCATGAGACTTCTTGGGTGGAAAACTGAAGCAGAAATAGCATCCTGGTGTTACCTGAGGTAATACCTATCCTTGGAGATTAGGCACCTGACCACCAGCCCACCCAAATGTCCACGTCTGTATAACTATATATCGGTGGAGCAGGCCTCATCACTGGGACATCTGTCTTTTTGTGCTTCAAGTCCTCTTTCCTAAGTATTAAGGGAGTTGGTTCCTTTAAACTTGCTGCTTGCTTAAATACTTGCTGGGTGTTTCCCTTTCTGAGTGTTTCCCATTGTGGCAACTACAAAGCAAGCTCTCCATCCGGTGAGACTGCCCCTGTGCATCCAAGGTAAAACTCGAAAACTATTCAAGGCCCAGCTCCAAAAGCTGACTACTTACAATTCCTTGGTATGAATTTACAAGAGAGATCATGAAGCCTGTAAATACGTGTTATAATAAAAACATCCCTAATGTGTAACTGAATGCTCTGCCATTCCACATGGGCTGTTAGTCGCTGTGAGGGCAGTAACCTGTGTTGTAATCATTTCTTAATGTCTGCCTTAATAAGGACCCTGACTTCTCTAGGTCATTTATTTACAATTCTATAGATGCTCTACCTTTTTAGTATAGTCAAAACACGCACTGGTGTATGTTATTGGGGTTTTGTTTCTTTTCTTGTTGTATTTGATTATAATGACATATATTCATACTGTATTTTCCATCCAGGAGACAGAGATACAGCTCAGATTAAAATGTATGTGATTTCACCACCAATACAGAAGTGGAGCAGAGCATCTGATGATTACTGCACACATACTGGTTTAAAGAGTTTTAAGAGATGTTTTAAATCCATGCCCTGCACAGAAAATCTGAGCTAACAATTGAGGGCTGAAATTGAATGTTAAGTCTGCTAATCAGAGGCCTGATCATCTAGGGAAAGATGCAAAGAGAAAAAGTAATCAAATCACCAAAAAGCATTCCTTAGCACTTCAGCTTTCCTAGATGCCTTCCATCCTATGCGACATAATTCTGATTAGCTTTGAGGCAGGACAGTCTGTGGCTAATGGATTTGCCCAGTGCTTCAAACTATTATGTAGCTCTTTTTAAAATCTGTATATGCTCAGACTCAAGTAGCAGCCCCAGTGCTACTCTGGTGAGTCCTGGGATGCAGACAACATCCTGGGAGGGGACTGCACTCTTCCAGAATACATTTCCAGTCAGTTCTATTCCTTGTCCTTTCAATCTGCACTCGGGAAAGGCACAAGCAGGCACGCTGTGGATGAGTGAGCAGGCAGTACACCAACATGCACATGCAGCACTATTACGCTGGCATGCCTCGTGCCTTTCACTTAACTTGCTGGGGATTGTGAAGGAACACACTTCTGTGTTTGCTTATATTGAATCACTGGATGATATAGATCTTTGTTACCTAAGCCTGCCTGGTCCCATTCAGGAGCAGAGACGTTTCTTTCTGTTGTACAGAGGTACTTGCTTTTGCCTGCTGCAGTCCTTTCTTAATGGTGACTGGAGAGCGAGTGAGTGTGGGTGTGCATGTGTGTGTGAGCAAGCTTTACAAATCCCCTCATAGACACCCCTTTGGCAACCTCTTTTATGAAATTTTTATTAGTATGTTCAGCAATGTGCACGTCCTCAGGAATAACAAACAGCACAGAGAGAATATATAGCCGCTCAGATGGTCGAGGGGCTTCAGAAAGGAGGTGAACAATGCTACTTTAAATATTGCAGGATGGTTTACAACCCTGAGGGAGGAGGTGTGGGGGAGGAGAGGGAAGGAGCAGATGGGCACAGTGTCCGTTTAAGGTGGTCTGGCACAGTTGGTCAGCAACAATGTGATTTATATTTGGAGGCCCCTTCTAGCCCCTGTTTTTCTCTTGAGTTTGCATATGTGTCTGTTTCTGAAAACATTACCATGGATTTCAAGGGGTTCTGCAGCTAAGCTGTGCCACAGTGAGGATGTTTAAAAGATTGACAGAACGTTTCAGTGACCATTTTCTTTAGACCAGATGGGTGTCTGATGTGGCTGTGTTAGGGGGCTGACATGGCAGGTACTGCTGCCTGCCTTAGCTGCAGTAAGCCAGTCTTGAGTCATAAGAAGATGTCACAGGGATCTGCTGAGCTCAAAACCTCTGGCAGGACCCAAAAACCATTCAGAAACATTACTGGCCATTATCCCAGACACCAGACTGGCTCCAGGCTGTGCAACATGGGGAATGAAAAAACTGTATTATTTTGGGCTTTTGGCTCCAGGAACTTTGAAACCGCATGAGATCCTTGAATTGATTGAAGGTCCTGGTGTTAGAGTAATCTTTAACTTACCCATACTCATATGCCTCATACTGCAGGCTCTTAGTATGTGCAGTTTTCCCTCTGGGCAGTGGGAGCTGAGGGTGCTCTTTCATCAGGATTTGAGCTGGAAAGGTTATGTGGATTCTGGCAGACTTGGCTATAAAAGAAATCACCAGACTGTGCTGCTTTTACATCCTCAAATAATATTTGTGTGTTCCTTGCTCCTTTTTGAGTGCAGGATCTCTGAGGCTTGTGAGCACTGAGCTGTTAGTTTCCTTGGGAGAAAAGGCACCTGGTATCTACAGCAGTGTAGCTATCTGTCTACAATTAGGGCCTAGTTCATCTGCTAAATTTCTTTGAATAGGATTGTTTTTATATTTGCCAATTCTCCCCCCCCAAGTGACCCATTAAATCACGTTAATCCCTCCACTCCAGTCCGTTCTTCTACTAAAATCCATGTCTTCTGTAATTTGCTTCTCATAATCAGCCCATACACCACAGAGGTGGAAAACATTTAGCCTGGTGGTCAGCAAGTGGAGTTTATAGACTAGCAAAAGGTAGGTGTTCATGCCTTCACTTTCACTCACAATGTGATCCCCTGACAGATGTATGGCTTTTTGCCCCAGTTTCTCCATCTGAAAAAATCGTTTATTGCATTGCAAGGCTTAATGCAGTAAGGCCATCAAGAGAGCTGATATAGAACAGCTAAGGAAGAGCATTTATATTCACATGAACCTCGATATTGCCAACAAAATTAGCCTCACTCCCCTGGTTTGCTACCAACAGTAGTATCAGACTCCATAATAAACTAAAACTGTCTGTGTAAGAGTTCTGTTTTATCTGTTTGCACTGGGATTATTCTGTTAATCATCACGGCAGCATGGTACAATATCACCTAAGAGCATTAGAGGTGAACTGTTTTCTTCTCTTTGGGGTCTTCAGGCATGTGTTTTGTGTATGGAGAGACAGGCAATGATCTTTTAGTGGCATATGGAAGGAACAGTATTTGTATTTCTTTGAGTGAAAGATGATAATACATTATAATGTATTCAGCTCTTCGTGATGCCACAGGAATAATATGAAAGAAACAGGGCATCATGCTGAACAGGGACTGAACTCTTTGGGGCAGGAACCATCACTCTTTAAATGTAGGCACTGTCTCCAGCATGGTGAGTGATGCGTCCCTGAGATTATTAAGCATTCCATCAGAAAAAATGTAATTATTGTCACCAAGGCCTGTGTGATGAGATTTGCAAAGAAAAGCCTGCTTTTTTTAGGGTTATACATGCAAAATATTCAACAGTTGGCTGTCTGCTGCTTGGAAATCCATTTTGGTCCTTATGCATTGACTTGCTTCAGTTTTTTCAGGGTCCTGAGGTCCATGATAGGAAGGGCTTTATGACAACCTTACTAATTTTTCTGATGTGTGGAGCACACAGACACGATTAATCCAATGGAGCTTAAGGACACAGCCAGGCATGTACCATGTATCCATCCATGAGAGTAGCCAAAATGAGTGTGACCCAACAAGAGGCTGGAAAACCACCTGACACACTTGGCAAGTGATGTAATTCTCCATTCTCAGGAGGAAATTCTTTATTGAATCCCTCTAGCAATGAACTTTTGGCCTGAAGCTGGAGTTAGGATTGCACAAGCTCAATAAATGTGTAATTGTAAATACCAGAGACACACCAAGCCCCCCACCACCCCCCTACAAGTAGGACCTGTTTTAGAAGTTGGGAAGGAGCAAACATCCAGCCAGTAAACCCATTGCAGGAGCCAGCTGCTCTGACAGAGAGCAGCCTCTGCTCAGGGTGTGGGCCCTGCAGGAGATGGCTCTTGCCCAAGAAAGTGTCATCAGTCATCTTGGGCATTGTGGCAGCCAATCATGCCAGCAAAGCCATCAAACATACAGCCTCCTCAGGTCTTGCTGCTTTGAATTGGCTGCTTGACAAGTGTGTGGTAATTCTGCTTTTACCTGAAGTCACTGCCTAATTTAGAGCTTGTTTGCAGCTTTGCCATTTAGGAGCCAGAGCTGGATGGGAAGCCCACGGCTATTAGGCTTCCTCTGATGTGGGAGATGGTATCATGCAGAGGGGGAGAATCTCAGCTTTCATAAAACATCAGTCTCCAATCATGTTTTTCTTTTTTTTCTTCCTCTCTTCTTAATTTAAAATTACTGCAATGTAATGCAGAGATAGAGGATCCACTTTGATGGCAGAAATCTACCTGCATCAGCTTGAAGCTCAGCACTGGTAGACCCTACCCTGCTCCTCTCCCTCCAAAGAAAGAATGCAGAGCTCATGGTCCACTGACACTTCCACACCTGTAATACAGTGCTTTGAGTGGCAGTGGAAAGCAACAGCAGGGTCACTTACAAGCTGATTTCAGGGCAAACTGGGCTTATGATATTCCAGGCTAAGTGTATATGTGCCCCCCAGTTCCAAAATGAACACCCCAATTTTCAGTTTTATGACTCGAGCCATTGGTGTTTCTCATACATCTGTGCTGAATGGGGTGAGGCTGGGATGGATGAAAACTGTTTACATGTTCATTTCAACTATGACAGTGTGGGGTGGTAGAGGAAGAGTCATTGCTCTTCTTGTGAAGTTGGAGATGTTGGTTTTGTGGGGTTACCCCAAACCATGTTAACTGTAGCTCTGCCTGCATACAAGACTTTTTTGAAAACCTCTGCTGGTTTGCATGATGGCTTGCTAAGCCTTTTATGTATAGGGCGGATCCAGCACTGAAATAAGCAAATGAAGAGGCTGTTGCAGGAAGGGTTAGGAGTGGAACCAAGAGATGGCATATTCAGTCCTTTCTGAAGGCCAGGAAGACCTGTCCAGCCTGCTCACTGCAATTTTTAGATAACTAGAAGAACTCAGCACCATTTTGAAAAGTCTGACTTATATATAACTGCAAATATTAGAACTGACAGTCATTGAACAAAATCAGGCAGGAACAAAATATTGTTAATCTTAGACTGGAGAGTGGACAAAGCAATCCTTGTCCTAAAGCATTCAGAGCAGTTACCCCTAAGCTGTGATGCACTGTGCAGCAAGGCTGTGTTTGGAAAGCATTATGATAAAGTAGGGGGGTGTACAAGTGTGTTTGTGCACACACACATGTGGTTTCGGGTTAGCAAATGGAAATGTTTTCATTTCTACCTGAATATGAATTTATCTTCCTGCTTTGACATGCCTACCACCTGACTGTTTAAAAACTACACAACTCGTGAGGGTTATGAAGCACTGCTAGCAATGACTATTAACCAGGGTACCCGAGTGATGATCTAGGTGTGAACAGCTTTGTCACGGCTCTGAGAGTTTTCTCACCGTTCCTTAAAGCTCCAAAGGGCATTAGAGGAGGGTGTGGAATAGTCAGAATGTTCCTCTGCAGGACACAGCAGATTATAGCATAGCTACAATGCTTCTTGCTATTACAGCAGGGACAGCAGCGTGGTTTACTCTCAGAGGTTTACCTAGTTAGAGTGTTTATCACATGTTATGTGTATCAAACAAAAGTGACTAAAGAACTTGTCACGGCATGTGTGCAGTTTGCTGAGTTTGTTAATCCTATACAGGAAAGGTAATTCAAATGTTCTTGTGACCATTTCAACCACATTGTTTTATAACACTTCAAACATTATTTCCCTTCAGATTTTGCAAGGTGATTCCCTTTGCTCATCTTTTCTCTTTTTTTCTCTTTTTCTCTTTCAAGACTGCTGGTTGTATAACCTGCTGGTTCCTTTTGTTATGCCTATGGATTTCAAATTGTTTTAGTACTTTCTGCAGTTTTGAAACCTGAAATTAAGCTAAGATTTTTATATGTACTGAATTAGTTGCATTAGCTCAGCAAAATATTTGTGTTAGCTGTAATCACAGTGTAGTGTATTATAATATCAAGGTAGGTTATCGTTTATTATGGTGTATTATTGCAGTTAGTAAACAACACTGTCTGGCGTAACTACTATATCAATACAACCGTTTCAAGGATCTACCCATATTTGTACTAGAAAACTCGATTTCAAGGGTTTATAATTCATCCATTATATATTGCCTGAAGGTGGAATATAACACAGTATGTACCAGTATTGGGGAAATCCCTGTTCCCTTTGTACTATCCACTGGATTGAGGCTTATCATGCTGGGAGGAAGATCTAACCTCCTAGAACTACAGCTGTGGAGGCTTATCTTTATGGGTAGGAATCCGTGCCAATCCCCACAACTGAAGGTAGATATCTACTCTCTCCAGCTTCTAATGAATATTTCTTCTTTTTCTTTCTTGATTTGCTACCCAATTGACTCATTTTACACTCTCAGAGGAAGGGAGTGATAGAGAAAGCAAGTAAGAAATGTTTAAGAGAGAAATTTGTTTGTCAGCAAAGAGATGAGAGAAAGAAATTCCTGGATGAAGTCTCAGTCCCAAGCTGCTAGCTGCTCCCTCACAGTCAGTGTTTATTCTTTATTTTCCAGAGGTAGAGAGGTATGATGGACTAGAATTAGTCATACTTCCATTTCCCTAACCTAGGCGGGCGTTCTGGGCAGCCTTCTCTCTCCATAACCCCAGGAATCCTAAATGGAATGTCTGGAGGGGAATTTTGAGATTTCTTTTCAAATATTGTCCCCTAGAATCTATGTAGGGGATCTTTCTCTTCTTCTCCTTCTCTCCTGTTCCTGTTTTAGTTAAGGATGACACATTATATCAACATCAATCTTCGTCTCTTCATAAGGGACCCCAAACCCACTGTTCTTTCTTTGATCCCAGTTGGCATGATGGTATTGGATACAGGTTTGGGTATTTGCCTATGGATGCATACATTTATTTATTTATTTATTCCTGATAAAATAGAATAGCTTGCAAAGGATCAGATGTGAATGTGAGAAGAGATGGTGAGTCACAGAAGACAGGAGTGAGCAATGAGATGCAAGGTGCTGATGTGGGAGCTGTGGATACCCTGGTCCAGAAGCAGTGCGCTGCACGCACTGAGGAGCTCCTGGTGGAAGGTCCTGTTGGTCTAGGGAGGTGCTGTGTCTGAGTGGCTGCTAAAGGGAGCTATGGTCCATTTGTGCAGATTCACCAGAGCTGAGGACTGAGATCCACTGGATCCATGAGTTAGCAATGGTGTGTCCTGCAAACCTGTTAATTGATAATTGTAGTAATAATAATAACGATAATGATGATACCTGGCAGAGTTCAACGTGGGAGCATCTCAGGGAGATCTGCTGTGAATCTCTTACTCTTGTTATATATTGTGTATTGTGTTGACACGAAGGTGTGGCTAAGTCTGGAGTGCAAATCCAGGCACAAACAATAGAGCCATACTTTTTCCCCTCTCCAAAGTGGAACACAACAAGGATGAAATTCCAGAATGGAAGCAAAATGAAGGAGCTTTCTGGCCTGCAAGTGGACCTTGATTGACTTCAACTCTTTGAGTGCAGGAGTAGTGAGTAGTATGAGTAGGGTGAGCTGAAACCAGCTCTTCCCAGGTTGATTCACAGGAATCTTCTCATGACTCTCCTTTCACCCATCCTCCCTTCCCACAAGTTCCATGTGCTTGGCGATCAGGACGCGTCAAGTCAGTAGCAATCGGCAATCCTAGAAATGCTCTGCAATAAAGGGAACAGGTGCCAGGGGGCGCAGGAGAGCCGCTGGGAGGGCATCCATCCTAAATCGGGAGGTGCTTTGCTGCCGTGGTAGGAACAGTGCTTCAGTCTATAGAACGTAGAACCAAATGCATTTTAAACACACACGAATGTGTTTTAAAGCTTCCTGGATGATTGACCGTATCTCCTAGAATTCCACCTAATGAGTTGCACTTACCTTCAATTATATGAGGCTACGTTCTTGTGTAGCGCTGCTCTCTCTGTAGGAAGCCACAAAGTGTAACGGATTAACTCAGAGTTATTCACTCTCTAGACTAATGCAACTGCCTAGGGGGTGAAATACAAAAGTTAGTTAACCAACAAGACTTCACAGCAGAGTTCGAGAGCGACATGAAATGCTGAGATTTTATATCAGCTGTCCTAGTGAAATCTGAAATAATTCTGTCAGCTGTCAAAGGAATTGTTTGGTTTATACCCATGTACAAAATTCATCCTTTAAAATGTCTCCAGTAGAAACTGCATCAAAATGTTAGCTATAATTTGGCCAGAAAATGGAATCTAAGACAATTTCTGCTGGGAATGCAGGTCACAGATGTATTTAAACCAGCTGCATACTGGCTTAAATGCATCCCATATCACATATGCATCCCTGGGTTGCACTCACAGGAGAGACGATAGTATGCATGTAAGCTGTATTACTACACTGGAAAGCATTATGGAGCACAAAACCAGACAGGACAAAGTGTTCGTATCTCATCCCAACGTCATGTGAGACTGGAATGTACTCACCCAAGAGGCATTCGCCTTTGCTGGTCTGGCTGGTTTTACCAAAAAAGGGTTATGATACCAGCAATTTGGTTATGGTGCAAGTGGGGGATTATTAAGGGTTTATGTTTCCTGTGGTAAAATTCTGTGATTCCAATTGCAAAATTACTCTGCTATTACTAGAACTGTCTACGGAAAATACATTGAAATGTAAAAAATTTGGCAACACTTGTTTTTTCCTCTTCTTTAGGAGAAGGTTATCAATTTGTTGCCTAGGGGCTTGCTGAAGAGCAGTATTCAGTCTCTCCGTTCCTCTGGAGGTTAATTCTTTATTCTGCCAAGTGACTTTTCTTTTCTCTTTCAAACAGTAGTTGAGTCAGTACCATCCACCTTATTCTTCTCTTGCCTTCTCTGTGCTAATATCCACCCGTTGCTTCAATAATTACTACCATGTTGATAGTACTTTGTAGATTTGTCTTCATGTGAATATTTATTCTGTTGCAAAGCACTCTGCATAGCTAGAGGATTCATTGCTTTCATGAATCTGTAAGTTACCTCTTCAGCAATGTGCTAAAAGGACAATGCTGATCTGAAAACAATGCTGCCTCATTCAAACATTGAAACTGGACAAATACAGACCAATGTATGGCAAAAGCAAATGTAAAACCCATTAGATAAATCTGCACTCAATAAAACTTTAATCTGGTGAAGGCTGAGAGAAATTCCATAAATACACAGAACAGGAGAAAAATGAGAGGTAAATGCAGGGAGGAGAACAACTGTTTAGACTAATGGCAATAGTGGCACATGAACAGATGGGCATCATCAAGCCCATAGTAACTTTAGCTGGTAATTAGAAGGTTCCTAACCATCAGAAGGGAGAGATTCTGGAGCAGAATTTGCTGTTAGGGCTTTTTTTCCCCTACTTCTTGCTGTGAGACAGAAGTCGGTAAGCTGGCATGAGGGGTTATATTATCTGATGTACTGGCTCTGTTTGCACATGTTCTTCCTCCTGTACCTATACAGCTCTCGGTGAGCAGAAGGAGCAAGGGAGAGAACAGCCTGGAAGTAAACATCAGCATCTACGTAGTGTGAATTCATCTGGAATGTTTTCATCCTTCCCATCCTTGGACTGTGGGAGAAGAAACAGCCAAGAGCTCTCTTTTTTGTCACTGTGGCACAGTCTCAGAACAGGGATGCCTGTTGTAAAGGCCTGAAGATCTGAGGTGGCAGGAAAATTCACCCTGGAGAGTCTGTCCCTCTAAAAAGGACTGTGGAGAGGTCCTCCCTCATGCTGTAGAAGATAGGCCTGGGCCAGAAAGTCAGGTGGAAACAGCTCTAGGTCCTCTGAATCCGAGGTCTGTAGTATGAGCCTATCTCCAGTGACATCTCATTGAATCTGAATCATTTCTCCAGCTGCTAATGTACAAGAGGCAGATGTGTCTTCTCACACCCACTGCTCACCTGTGATTCTGTTTTTCTCTTTAGTAATTGTGCAAGTCACCTGATAATTCAGCTAAAAGCCCTTACGAGACATTACATAATGTCCTCGGAGAAACACTGTCTGCTGTAACATTGGAGAGATTATTATGTAAAACTTTCTCTCTTTTTCTCAGTTGTTTGGTTTTGGGTGAGGAGTCAGGCTGGATTTCCACTTGGCTGAATCTAAAAGACTTCAGGTTTACGCTGGATTGTTCCCCTGTTTTATTCATCTCTGGAGATTGTGCTGGAGTTGGCCTTAGCATCACAAGTGAAATGAGTTTGGCAGGCCTCTCTGGATCCAGGGTGCACACCTGGCTGTGTTCTGAGGTGTGATTCAGCTCAAGTGGTAACACTTACTCAAGAAAGCCCCGAGCTCTAATGTGATGACTTAATTAGCATCACTGGACCAAATCCATTGGATAAAACCCTCCCCCAATACTCCCTCTGGACTGCAGATCTTTCTATTTGCACAAGTAATGCCGAAGGGATCATGCATTGCTTGCAAACATGGGCAGGAGAGCTGTGGGCAGGCCTCTGTTGAGGAGGATGAGTACAAAGAGTTAGATCCCAGCTTCCACTGAAACCTCTTCTGCGGCTTCTCTTCCCTGTGTGGCTGTTGAAGGCTTAAGCAGAAGGACGGGCTCATTCACTCTCTCCTTTTTGCTTAAGACCCTGTGGCCCCGCCTGCTCTGATGAATGGCCTGTGGGTGACATTGAGCTCCCATGAAGGTCTGAAGGAAGGTTAGAAGTCAACACCTAGAGCAGTGTGAGGCACTCAGCTGTCCCTCAGCATCCTGCTTCTATCAGCTTCTTGGAAAGTCTCCATCCCCAGCTGTAGGGTGGAGGAGAGCAAGCAGACCTCTGCTGGCAGTTTCCCCCAGCTGAAGGGTGACCAGCCATTCCCAGCACCACCTCAGAAGCTGATCTCCAGCCCTGCTGTGCATTCGTGCACCAGCCTCCTGTCCCATCCATGTCCTGCCTGGCATCCAGCACAGTTCATCGTCTGCCCAAGCACAGAGCCCAGGAGCTCCTCAGGGCTGTGGTTTAGGCAGCACTTTGTAAAAGGAGTGAGTGGGAGAGCAGGATGAGAGCCTTGAGGTGATGTCGTAGGCAGAGGACCTGTACAAGAGCTCTGCTCCCTGAACACCCTCTGCCCCAGCAGGGTCCCCACACAGGGGATGGGGAAACTGCACCAAAGCTCAGATCAATTGATCTTATCAAGAACTGTTTTCCTTCCTGTCCAGAAGTTCTGAATGGAAATACATTTTCTGAAATACTGCTTTTGGCTGCATATTTCAAAGCAACATGAAAAATTTCATTTCAGCTAAAAGTGTTCTCTTTGAACTGAGGTTTTGAGAGAATTTTTTCTTCTTGAAAACTGAGATTAAAGAAAGTAATCAACTGCAGAATTTCAGTTAGGAAATCTATCCAAAAGTGAAAAATACTAGTTTTTTTTAAATTGCCCTATTGAGGGAGAGAAAAAACCCAATGATTTGTAACAGCTATGTTTTTCAAAGGGATTTTTTTTCCATTCAGAAAAATACCAAACAGCTCTATCAAAATTGTGTTTCTTTATGCTTGTTCACGTCTCCTTTTCCTTTTTTTGTTTTATTTTTCCCCCTTACTTGGGACACCATGTAACAACTAAGAATCCAGAAAGTCTTTTATTCCCCAAAGGTTTGCGAACCTTCTTGATGAACAAGCTTCAGGCTTGTCATGAAACCTGAACCCAAGGAAGGTTTCCAGGCTTCAGCTTTCAGTCTGATGTTGCACATGGCTCTGGCTCAGAGGATTGCTTTAGTATTGGAGCAGGGATGGGAAATCCACTTGTGCAGAGGAAAAAAAGATGGAAAGTGTATGGGCTGCAGTGTGGAAAATCCAGCTGCAGGGCTGCCTCTCTGCCCCTGCTCCTAAAGCCTGGGCTGGTGCTGTGCTGCAGTTCTCACCAGCTTTGGCAGCTGAGCTGGATTGCTGTGGACCACCTTAAATGTTTTCCATGCCAGCTGAGCACAGAAAGCTGCTGAAATGGGTCTCTGCTGTGTAGTGCGCACTCTCTCTTAGCAATGCCCTCATGGTGACTCAGTCCCATTCCCCGCTTCTTTTAACCCACAGCAGGTCAAGAGTTTAACAAAGTGACTGGGGCTGGGAGCCAAGTCCCCAGAGTCGCAATCTGCAGCCAGCATGCCAGCATCTGGAAAGCGTTTGTGACCAATAAAAAATGAATGTGCAGACTCCGCCAAAGCAGCAATCATTTGGCATCTCAAGCCCAGATCTTTACAAGATGATTCTTCTGAGGCTTGGAAAGGCTTGCCTTAGTGTTTTCTAATAAAAACAGTTCTGGGCTGGGCCAATAGTCGGGGGTGAATAGTGCTATGCGTCGCCACATGGGAGACAGCCAGACGGGAATGGGAAGGCATTGCTGGAGTCAAACCTCTGAGGCTGGGGCTGGCTGCCTCATGGTGGTGATCCTGGCACTTGGGCTGGGGCCAGGGCACTGCCAGTGCTCCAGCAGCTGCACTGAGAGCACACCATGACCTTGGGCTGTTTTATCTGCGGCGGGCACACGGAGGAGCAGCGGGTACAGAATACCCTACTGTTAGTGCACAAAGCCCTTGGTCAGTTTGACAAGAGCTGCCTTAGACCAATCCCGCAGATAAAGCAGTTTCCAGTATTCAGCAGTCACTTTTCCAGCTGATGTAGGTTAAGCGTGCCAGGCTGTCTCTGCAGGGTACTTTTGCCACGTTTTTGTCAGTTCCTGACTGCAGAGATCAGTGGTTGTCAGGAGCTGTTCCCAGGCCTTCTCAAATATGGGTAACAGCACAGGTCCATGGCCAGCCTTGAAGAGACTGAAGAGGTTTAGTGTGTACATGGTCTTGGTACTTTGGAGTAGTACAAGCCTGACAGGGGGCATTCAAAATGGGAAAAAGCAGCATAATGTGAATGCTGCCATCAATAGCCCTTGCCAGCAGCCAGCTCATACTGTTGTTGTTGACTGCATCCAAGAGACCTTCTCATTGCTTCCAAGCTCTGTCCCTCAGGATGTGGTGAACTCAGCACCCTGCTCCTCCTTGCAAGGCTCAGTGGGATGGGTTTGTCCATATGCACGTTCCTTCCCTCCCTGGATTCCTTCGATTTTGTTGCTTTCTCCCTCCTCTCTGGAGTGACCATGACTGGCAGTCCCTCCCATACAAGCCTCTAGGGCTGTTTGGACTCCAACCACCACATACCCTGAATTCCACTGTCAGGAAAAAACCAAAAATGAGTGGAAGTTCAGTAATTATCTTGCAAATTGCCAGAATACTTTTGCTGGAGCTAGATGGATGTTGTTCCTGTGGTGTCATCCTTTCTACCACAGAATCACTACAGTGCTATGGCTAAAGCAGTGCAGCTGGGGTGCAAGAAACCCCACACTTAATCCCCTCTCTTAATTCTGAAGATAGTGAAAACAAACACATGTTTGGTTGTTCCCCTGATTCTGATTGTGAATTGCAGAGGCACTGCCAGCACAGAAGAGGAAGCTGGCATCTAAACTGCAGGATTCAAGCACAGATACAATCCAGATGCCCCAGCATCTTGAATTTGATCTTGTCCTTGAGGGCATCAAATCTGATGATCATGAGGAATCTAAGAGGATGAGGAATCCTGTAAGTGAAGGAATTTTGTTTTATTCATTTACACTTCAAACTGCAGATATTTGAAGTGGGTCCTCTGGGACTACCAGGGCTCGGCATAACACTGCCATTTTACAAAGTTTGGTTTCAATTCAGCACTGTTTGATCTCACCTCCGTCCTGCTTACAGTAGAAAAATGAGCCAGAGTTAGCCAGTGTCAGCTACTGTATGTGCTTTCCCATATATTCACAAAGGATAGGTTAGAGTGGCTGACCCAGGGTAGGTAACAACAGAATAACTTGAAGACATGTTGCTGGTATGGGTCAACCTAAAGTATTGCTACAATCCCCCCTTGTTTTGCCAGCCTTGGTAGGATTAATAAAACCAACCCTCCCCCCACCCAACGCGTTTTGCTTTGAATTTGTGTCACACATGCAAAATTCCTCCAAAGAAAACTCAGCCAAATCAACTTTATTTGCCTTGGTTTAGAAACTTTAAATTGGCCAAAGTTGGCTTTAAAAGCTGAGTGACTCTTGGCCAAAACCATCCTGATTCAAATCTCAGAACAAAGAGAAATCCAGAGACATATTTAGTTTTGCTTTGGGACATTTCTTGGAATCCTAAATTTATTGTCACTTACTCCTGTAGTCAGTTTAAAATTAGTACTTGTGAGATGGCTGATTCATATTAAGTCATGTTCTTTAGAAGTGCCAGTTCTATTTCCTTTTGTTACTTTTAATGATTTTTTTGGTTATTGTTGGTTTTTGGTTGTTTGTTTGGAGGTTTTTGTGAGAGATGCCCTATCAACCCTTGTAAGAGATTATTTAGAGCTTGCAAAATACTGTGTAGCACTTTCTATTCATCCCTGAACACTGCTCATATTTCCTCTAGATGGAGATGGCCTGGTCTCTTTGCTTCTGTCAGCCATGCAGCAGTTTCTTCACAGGATTAAAAATGTTCCACTTTGTACAGATGCTTTGATATGCTGGACTGGGGTTGTGTTAACCCCAGCAGTGCTGCTACACCAACGGGGCCTGTTGAGCCTCCCAGTGATAAGAAGCTGCTTTGTTGCTGTCCTGGGCACCCCTGGGAGTTAGTGGGGTGCTAGGCAGGCAGATCCATAACAAAAGGGTAAGGAGTTACACGGCTGTGGCATGTCCTGGGCAGTGCAGCTAGCACTGGTTTGGATGCTGCATCTGTAGGATAGCAGCTGGAAGGCTGGAGCAGATGGCAGTCTAGACAGCAGTGGGATGCAGGATAGCTGTATGGTAATGCAGAACATGCATCTCAGGAGGTGGGTACTGGGCATGCTGGTGAGCAACTAGCAGGTACTGTGTGTACATCACAAGGTGACAATGACACGTGAATGAGATGGCTCTTCTTGAGAGCTAGAAAGATGATCCTGGAGCTAGAAATATTTCACCATTTTGATTTCTCTTGGCTTATGATCATTAACCCTTTTGCACACAGCAGTCCAAGTGATCACAGATTATTTCCTTAAACATGTTCCAATAAAGGCTGCTGCATTGTATCTAAGCATTCTCCATGGTTGTTGCACTGTTTACCTCTGTCCTGTCTCTCTGACAGTGAAGGGTTAAATCCCACTTTTTTCCATGTGCCTGCTGATGAACTCGAAATATGCAGCTAGGACCTGTTTTCATGCATATGTCCCTTTCCATAATCCAATCTTCTCCACTGTGGTACAGACCTGGAGGCTCTTCTGCAGGCAGGTCTGCAGCCATGGGATAAGAAGCAGTAGGTTGATTTACATAATCACATATTCAAATAAGCTAAATCAGGGTCCCTTCATTCAGCTTTGGTTTTAAGGGGACTCCTCTCATGGGTTGAGAGCAAAGAGGTTTGAAATGATGGTTTTCTTCTCTGGAGCTCTTGTGAAACAGAGCACCCCCTCAGAACAGTTCTGCTGTTACCAGCCCCATAGAGCCCAATGGGTGTAAGTGATTAATTGTGCAAACCCACCTGATAGCCCATCCCATGCAAATGCACCCCTACCCTCCAGGCCTACATCATCTGTTCCCTCTACTGGAAGTGTGGACTGCATCCTTACGCAGGAAATGAAAGAAACTCCATCTCCGAGGAACAAAGGGAATTCATCTCTTCATCTGGTGGAACACTTAAAAGATGTTAAGAGCAGCAACAGCCTCACACCTGTGACATACCAGATGAGACACGTGGGGAGGTCATTTCAATGTGTGCCCTTAGAAAGGCTACAGAGAATAAATCAGAGCGCAGCATTGTCTGTCGACACTTGGAACGAGGACTCCAAACATTTGTGCTTCTAATTGGTTCAGTTTCCCTTAGCCCTGTGTAGGGATGTTGGCCGGCCTGGTGAGGGCTTCAGGAAAGCTTCAGGAAAGCTCCAGGAAGTGGTGTGAGCCATCCATGACAAATTCATTGATCAGTTCAGTGATCTTGTTTCCAGCAGTGTCCCTTGTGGGGGCCCAAAGAGAATGAGGCTAACGAGGTACCTGGTAGGGCAGTACCTGTTCTGGACTTGTGAGACTAGGACAGGTTCCAGCAGCATCACAGATTTGAGCCTGGCTGATGGAGTGCTCTAAAGATCTAACAGTCGAAAGATGAAATGTTTAATCATATTTCTTTAATCCTTAAAAAACCACCTAAAATTAGTAAGCTATTCATCTCTCTTGCAACAGGGGGAGTAGAGGTAAATTGAATGTGTTAATTAAACATTGAATAAAAAATGATGACGTTTTGTCAATTTTAAGTGCTTTGCCTTTGGAATTCCACTGACTTTAAGAGAACATGTATCTTGCTGTGCTGTTCTGCCTGAGTGATCAACTCCTACTTGAACATATATGGAACTTTCCAATTTGTTTTAAAGCTTTAGATGAGAGAAAATATGATCAGGTGCTCTAGCGAAATGCCACAGATTAAGGGAAAAGATCAAACCCAAGAGATACAATAGCTAGGTGCTGTTAGCTCTTGTCCATTACAAATTCTGATGGCAGGAAGCATAATAGTGGACATTCAGAGGTAGGTAAAGTTGTGCCTTTAGCTTTAGACAGTCTCCTCAGTGAGGGAAAGTTATTTTTGATCTAAGTCTGTGAAGCAGCTTCATCATCCTGGAGTTCAGAGCTGCAGACTCCAGGCTGTTCTAGGGGTGCACTGCAGTGAGCCTTGTCATACCCTGCTACCCAGAAGTTGGCAGAGCTCTGTAAACAGCTACTGGCACATCCACTATGCCAAGGGCAGGCAGAGGGAATGAAAAAAATGCTGACTGGATTGCTATGGTGGTGTTAGGAGATTCCCTCTGACATCTAGTTAAGTCACCTCTGCAGTCTCTTTACCCCTGGAGCAGCACAAAGCTGCCATAGATAGGATCAGAGCTGGCTCATTAGGGGTGTGTAAGCTGTCCCTGCCCAGCTCTACCTGCCATGCGTACTCTCTCTCAGTTCTCATAAACCAGCCTCTACTGCCAAGTACCAACAGCATCACCTACACTAGAAGGACATCTCAGAAAAGCAAAGCTATTACGGTTCCTCTAAAAATTAGTTAGTACTGAAGAGAAATACAGCTTTTCTGCATACCTGAGAACTGTTGACACAGCTAGTGTCCATCTTTTGCAACTATAATGCTCAGAGTAGTTGTGCAGAAGCTGAGCACAGTGTTCCTGCTAGGAAACAGTGCTACTGTTAGAACCTGATCTGAGTTCATCCTCTGATGACCAAGAGGTTGGTCCTTACTGCTGAGATGTGTTGAATTTGTAGAGCATTTTGCAGCAGCAGTGCACACTGGGTAGAACTAATTAAGTCAGGTAGTGCTCTGCTTGAATTGGTGCATCGTAGACAAACTGTTACGGTTTCTTCTTGACTATGTGTGGATAAACCTCAGGCAGTAGCTGCACCTGAGGCAGGAAGAGTAGGGGATTAAGGGAGGACCCAGTGGCTTTTTTTCTTGAAAGGTGAGCTTTTGAAAGTTGAGTTTGCATGTCAGGCAGAAACTGGGTGTGCCTGACATTGTGGTCTCATGGAGAGTCTGGGTCTGGAAGGCAGGGGCTGCAGCAGCTTTTGAAAGTGCTCATCCATGTAATTTGATTCTGTGTTTTGCTTCTACAGTCAGTAAGGATGTCTTTGCCGTCTCTTGATCCTTATCCCAACAATAAGCCTGACCTGGACTGCAGGTGTCACCCAGCACCCAGTTTCTTAGTTCCGACGGAATCTCTTTTGGGTGGATGGCAGGAACGCTGACCAGCTCTGCTTTTACGTGCACAAGTATTTGCCATAGCAGAGAATCTTGCAAGTGTGTGTGTATTTATAGGGAGGCAGATGTAAACCACATTTGTCCTGTGTTTCTGGCAAAGAGAGAGCGTGAAATATTTGTGACCCGAGTCATTGGCTTTCCTGCCATTTATATAAAAATTTCCAGATGTGATTGTTGATGCCTCACCTGGGACCAATTAAAGAAAGAAGGGATATCCAGAACCAACTGTGTTCATGTGGATACTTGACTTGTTTGTGTGTGCGTGTGCGCATCTCTGTTGCAATGTGTGTGTTTTAAAGTAAAGCAGAATTTCAGTTCAAAGAACTTGTGTTCTCTCCTAGGACCTTCCTTTTGTTTGTTATCCTTTCCTCTTCAGGTTTTCCCTGTCCCACAAACCAGCATCAGTTTGGATTTCTTAGATACTTTCCCTCCTCATACTCATCCTCACACCTTTTCTGTTACACCTCCCACTAACTGCTTGTTAGTGACACCTTGGTCACTGTGCTCTTCCATTCACGCACAGCAAGTTTCCTGGAGGAGATTCCTGAATACTATAAAATTCCAAGAAGCCAATGTGGAATCTCTAGTTACACAACAGCAACTAACCAAAACAGGGTCCAGCACAGCATTTGGACCGCTCACCTCCAAGTGAGCTTTGTTCTCTGGTCTGTCTCCTGCCCTTGCTTTTCTCACCTATCACTTGTCTGTCAGTCTGCTGGGTCTGTATTAGGCTGTGCCTGGAGATGCCTGGAGATTAAAGTCCTGGCTCTCCTCCCTTCCAGGCTGTGTCTGCAAAAAACTGCCATCCTGAATCACCTGTTTGGTCTCCATTTTCTTCACTCTACTAATGACTGGAAACTTCTATCTCTCTTGTTTATTTTCTGTTGAGTTTCTCCGTATGTTTTTGTCCCACCCCAGAGTCCTGACTGAGTGTATTTACCAGGCTGCCTCCCTGACTTAGTCATACTATGCTGGAAAGCAAATCTGAAGTCATCCAATGTTCTTCCCTTCTTTTATTGTTGTTTTTGCAAGGAGAGTTCAAACAAACAAATACACCCTACCTCCCCCCAACATCTGGTACCTTTCAGGAGCCTTAAACTCATGGCCTGAATGAGTACATGGAAAGAAAGGCAGGATGGTAATCCAGCTAACTTGCAAAAACTAGGCATGGACCCAAAGGAACAGATTCTAATTTGAAGTATCCAAGAACAAAGTTTGTACTTCTGTGCTTATCCTCATCCCTTTTAGCCTTGATCAAAAATCCATTTCTGTGGTTTCCTCCATACCTGCTGGTGTCACTTTGCTGTGTGGGCACAAGGCCTTCCCTGTGCAAGCATTTATTCAAAAAGGGAAAGAATGCAGGGTCCTGTCTGCAGCAGGATATTTGGACAAAAAGTCTGGAACCAGTTCTGTGTAACTTCAAACCCAGTGTGGCAAGTATCAGGTCCAAAGTGAACTTTCCTTTCTTCTGTCTCATTTTTTAGCACTGATCAAGTGGATTTGGATACATTATTTATACACAGAGAATAATTAAAATACAATTGTCAATGCTAGTGTATGTTTTACACAGTCATTTGTTCATTAACAAATGTTTCCAAGACAGTTGGGTTTTAGCTCTAGACTTTCAGCTAGGATTTTACTCCTCCAGCAACAGATTTTCAGAGCTACACTGGAATTGACAATCTTAGCAGATGACAGGTTAAAACAGGACTACAATTCAAGTATGGATTTGTTTTCTCTCTTTGTTGGGGAGATATGCACGTTCTAACCAATTGATTATAGTCTTTCTAAAATAGTTCTTTTTGTTTCCATGGAATATGGCAAAGGGAAATTATTTGGTGTATGGTTGTGCCCTGAAAGAGTCTCTAACAGTTAAAACTGTCCTACTTCATTTTTTTAAATTAGAAAAGGGACAAGCACGTTCAGAAAACAAGGACATGACTGTCACTTGCTCAGTGAAGCTTTTAGATGTCTGTATGTATTTGAAGTGGCACTGTTCTGTTTCAAAGTTCTGGCTGGCATGGGTGTAAACCTCTCAGACTTTGCCCATCAGTGTACGCTGGCACCACCAACCCTTGACCCAGACAACTTTCTGCAGTATGGAAAGGCGCATTTTAATTCCCTTGTGATACTGTGTCAGGTGCTGCTGCTGCCTAGTATTGAGTCTCTCACTCTCCTTTTGTGGTGCAAGCAAGAAAATAAATGCAGTGATAGAATATTCCCCTATCTGCAGACATTCCGGCTACCCAGGGCTTTATGCTGCACTGCACCATGGAGTGAGTTACATGCAGCTAGTTCAGAAAGGAAGGGTAAAGATGAACTGAAACAGTGGATTTAGCAATGCATCAGCCAGGTTATCTCAGATCCTGCAGGTGCCAAAATTTCCCTGAGCTGGCTCTTTGATACTTGGCCTCTTTGTCTTTAACCTTAGGAAGGCCAGAGTGGTGGTTTTCACCCTTCCATGTGCTATGAGCCTCTCAAAGGAGGGGGTGGGACAACAGTGCCCAGAGGGCAAGGGTGGAAAGAATGAGGCTGGGCAGCTGGGAAACAGGGGGATGGGACACCGGTGGCTCTTGGAGAGGCTGTGATGGCCCCAGGGCAGTGCAGAAAGACTGGGGTTAGAGAGAAGCTGTGTAAAACTGATCAAATGGAAGATAGAAGTGCATGAAGATTCATGGCTATATTAGAGCAGGGGAGCGGAGTGCTAATATACTGGTGGCACAATCAGGTATCTGGCAGCGTTTCTTTGCAGTGAGGCCAAGCTGAATATTCTGCTGCATAAATGATTCCTCGCTTTGCAGGGGAATTTCTGCCAAGTCCCTTCCTCTTCTGGCTCCCAGGTCTGGGTGTCTTGCTCAAGTCATGGGGCTTCCAACCAGTTTCCTGGCCACTGCAGACTAAGGTGGTGCCAGTACTTCTAAAAACAGCCTGTACTCTCTCCTCCTCCTCCTCTTCATTTTGGTGAATTCCTGCCTCCTCCCTTTCAAGCAATGCTTATTCAGCTTTCCTTGCTAGACTCTCACCTACTCTGGAGCATACTGAGTCCTGACCTGAGGAGTGGAGTAGATAATGCAGGAGGGGCAATTTTAGGAAATATTCAGCCTTCCCTGCTATTATGAGACAGGTCTGGCTGCTTTGAGCTGCTTTCTACCTTCAGCTGTTCCTTGATTGTCCCAGCAATGCTTAAATGGACTATTATAAAGCTTTGTGGTTTTTTCTCTTATCTGAAGGAACAGTTGTATTGTTGAGGATCTGGCCCAGTTCCTGTGTACTTTAATCAACACTCAGCTGTGCTTTAAACTATAAGGGCTGGGGGGAGCAAAGACTCCTCCAGGTACATGGGTGCAGGTATGGAGGGTGTTAGGGAAAAGGGAACCGCAGTTGTGGCTGCAAACAGGGATTCCTCGTGCCCCACTACAGCAGGGCCGGGGGCAGCCTTTCCCCACGCATGAGCAGAGCTCCTCCATCAGTGCAGCGAAGGTCCGGGCTGCTGGTGCCAGGGTGCTCACCTCACCCTCTCGGGGGCTGTGGGGTGGTGCCTGCCCGACCGGAGGGGGTGATGGCCGGCAGAGTCAGGGATGGGGCCGTGGGCTGGCCTGAGCTCTTCAAGCAAGGAAGCGCCCTGTGGGTCGGGGGGAGGTCCGTGGGTGAGGAGCAGAGGCGGGGGGTGCCTAAGGCAAGTGTCTGTCTGTGTTGTCTTGAGTGTCAGACTTGATTAGATTTGGCTGGCGCTGGGGCAAGGCCTCCACGCTGCGAGGGGTGGGGTCTGGCTGGAGGGGCAGAGCCAGACCCTCCTTTTATGTGCTGCTGAAAAGTGTCCTTTGTTGTGGGCTTGGCTGGCTTTGTCCCTTCCTGGAAGCAGTGCCCCTTTCTCCGGGCTTCAGTCCCGAGAGAGGTGAGCAACCCAGGCTTTTTGTGTCAAATCTGAGCTCTGCCTTGTGCCAGTGCTTGGGTGTTGCACTGACCCCCCGGGGGTCGAGAGAAGCATTTTTCCTGCTAGTCTGGAGTTGTTAATTTGAAACTGCATTTGGCAAGGATCCAACAAGGTGTTAAGCTACTTTAAATCAGGACTCCCCCCCCCACCCCCAGGTTCCTCCCCTGTTTCTTCAACCCTTTGTGAAAGGTTTAGAAGAACAACTGGAAACAGAAACTCAGATAAAATCTGCTCTTCCAGGCCTTTCTGCAGACATGTCCCCCACAGACTAAATGATCTGCATTCAGCAATTTCCATAGGGAAATTAAGGCTTTGTTATTACAGTATTAATTTTGAGAAACAGACTGGGAGTAAACAGTCCGTAGTTGACTTTACGAACCCCTGAGCTCAGGGACTGATAATTGTCCACCCCCTACAAACTGCATATCCAAGTCTTCCTGTGTCGGAGAGCTGCAAGATGTGTATCCCGCAAACCAGAGAGCTCAGTGGGTGTGAAGGGAAAAGGTGGGTGTTTCAGAAAACAGTTTTCAGACCATGGATCCCAGGGGTCTTGTCTTCCTACCGTGGGATAGACCTGGACTGAACATGCAGCTATGTCCCAGGACAGTGCACTGGCAGTGCTGCATCACTTCCCATTCCTGAAGGCTTCGTTTGTCCAGCAGTCTCTTTGCCGCCTTCTTGCCCATTGCATCTGCAACATATTGGTCCCTATGCTGTGCTCTTCAAAGGGTTTTCAAGCATCATTTTAGCTTGTCCAAGGCCAGGTGACAGAACAATGAAACAATTTTCAGATGACAATTTGGTTTATATTTACTGTGTATATTCATTACTTTGATTAAAATAATTTTAAGAATACAGTAGCTGGAGGGCTGGCTATCTTTCTTTTAATATGACCTGTCCCTCCTGTGTTGCCCTTAGCAATGTGAGAATGCTGACTGATCTACAGATGCCTCCTCTGCAGACTAATGCTGTCATTGCCCTGGGCATGCATCAAGGTTTGGCACTGCAGGGGTTAAATAGCTCGAGAAGGGTGGAGGATTCTTCAGCCAAACCCAAACTGATTGCACCTGGTTTGCTCAACCTGTGTGTAAATGACACCATGGTCTTCCCACCCCCACCCCAGCAAATGCCACAGGGGCTGCCAAGGTCTACGTGCAGGTAGGGCTGTGCGAGCAGGTGTGGGGCCTGCAGCGCTGGGAGGCTCCTGGCCCTGCCGCGGGAGCAGCCCAGCCGTGCCAGTCACACGCACACAGCAGCCTTGGAAACTGCAAGCACCCTCAGCCGCTGAAATGACAGGGAGACGAAGGAAAAAGCCCCCTGTTAAAATTTGTAGCCCTCCTGCTAAACTTCCATGTCAGCTACTGACAGACCGTAGTAGGGTCTGTCCTCTTGAGCAAGAAAATGCAGATTTTAGTAAGCATGGGTCAGGCAGCCTGCTCAGCCCGTGGGTGGCTCTGACTGCTCTATCTTTGTGCAGTGATGTGGCTCTGAGTGCCCAAGGCTGGGCAAGGCCCGCTCCTGTCTTTGCTCAGCTGTGCCTCTGGGACAGTGCTGGCTGAATGTACAAAAGAATTGAAAGCAAGGAAGTTGCTCGCACATGTGAGCATTGCTTTGCTGTCCTCAGGAAGATAATGAAGGGTTTAGGTCCATAGACTTGGGACTTGGAATTCAGTCTTTGGGAATTTCAAGGAATTTAGAGTCTTAGGGAATTGCTAAGGAGGCAATGAACTTCTTATAGGAAACTAGTCTGGAAGTGTGTTCGAGGAAACTATGTTTCTTCAAGTGTGGGTGCCTTGTGCAGCTGTGAAAATGATCACCACCCTGCTGTAGAGAGGCTGAAATTATTCACATTTATTCTCTCTTCCCCCACCCTGACTCCAGGTGGAGCCAGTCCTTCCTTTTCCAGTCCACGCTTACAAAGACAATTGTCACTGGGTCATCCTGCTCTGCAGAGCATGTACTTTTTTATGTATCAACCAAGATATCATTCGTTTCTTGCTCTGTGTCCACTAGTTAGACAAAGCATATATCTATGGGGACTCTTCTGCTGAATGTAAAGTTCTACTCAGCTCTAGTGGAGGGAGTTTGGCCCAGAGCTCCCAAAGGCTGACCTGCATATGGGTTTTCTTTGGCATTGTATAAAGACTCTGAGGTGAGTGGTTAGGGCTGGGGAGATTCCATGTTGTGGCCCAGCTGGCGTGTGCAGCCACAAATAATAATTAATTGGCTCTTTAAGAAGTCTTGCAAACTCTTTTTTTGGTCTGTCTGTCTTAAGCTCCTTTTAATTAACTTCAGTCATGTCCCAACACATCATCTTGGCTGAATCACAGACCTCACTGTGCCAGTTTTTTGCATTCCTGAAATACGCAGGCCGCCAGTGTTGCAAATGCTGCGTGGAGGCAGCGGCTCAGAGGAAGTCGAGCAGCTCTCCTGGAACTCTGAAATTTTCAGGAACTGTTGTGACATCGAGAGGCACAGCAGACCAGCCTCTTTGCTTCAAACTCCTGTGCTGCCCAATTCCCAACAGTGTTGCTGGCTTGCACTTTACCCGCTGACTCAAGGAGCAAGCACCTGTGTACAAGCAGCTTTGTTCCTTCAGAAAGCCCCTTATTCGGGTTACAGTGCTTGGGGCATACAGCCTTCTTTTCCCCATTCAAGAGCTTGTTTCTTTGTCACACTTCTTATTGCAAAGGGTCAGCTTTCAAGATTGTAGGGCATGTTAACAAGATACTCAGGCATACTTAGTCACCAAACAAAGTCTGTGTGGCAGCAGGACAAACTTTTGTGTCTCTTCACTAGAAAAATTCAAGCCTGGTGCAAGGACCATTTCCTTCTTTCGAGAAATTTGGGGTTCAGGAATGTCTATTGCATTATAACCTGTCTGTGCTCTCACCAATGCTGGTAGAAATAATGCCAATGTTTCCATTGACTCAAAGCTGTACCAATAGCTTTTGTCCCTTGATCTATGTGTTTGGAGCTGGAGGCTTCTGCATTTGATAACTCAAACTCAATCTTAGCACTCCATTTAACAGTGTTTAATTTACTGAAAATAAGGGAGGTCTTTTTGTAGTCTCTTGGTACATGTATAGTGAGTGCCGTTTTGATTGTGGAGTTGTCCAGCTAGGGAAAAAAAAAAGTGTTACTATTCAGTGGTTAAAAGCAGCTTTTAAGGAAAGGGAGTGCAGCATTACAGTGGAGAGGATCTTTATATATTTGAATAATGTACTACTGTATTCTTCATTCCAAAGCATTTTTTGAACCAAGTTTGGAAGCAGTCTCCAAATAAAATTATCATACTAAAAAAAACAGATGGAATTTATTCAGGATACTTCTGTGATCCGTGCTGAGGAATAAAGAATTGCAATTTACCTTCTGCCCTAATGAGATAGGAGACAAGGTATTATGATAGCAGCTTCAGGTGGTGTGCCCCAGGCTGCAGGTGAGAAGCCATGAGTTGCCAGAAAACTCTTTTTTCAGCAATTCTTGTGTTTCCATAGCAGCTACAGGAATGACTGCATTGCATATTGCACTGTTACGGTGGCAAATTTTGAAAAGGTTTGAGGAAAACACGTATGATAGCTGAGAAAAAGCAAAGAGGAAAAAGTGCCTCAGTCTTTTGGGAAAAGTGTAGGAAAACCAGAAAAGACAATTTCCAGCAAGCATCAGGTTGGAGCATGGGAGCAACATCCAGATTGCTGAGGGCTGTACAGAAGCACTAAAGACACAGGCACATCGCAAATGGATAAGAAGCAGGAGGAGCATTCAATAATGAGTAAGAAGGTAAAACAAAACTGAAAATGCTGAAAAATGCTTCATCAGTCCCGTGGAACTCAAGCTAATCCCCTCTGCATCTGGTGCATGATGTGTCACTGTGTGTACAGACTCTGACCCAGCTACACCAGCTCTAAGGTGATGTAGAAGTTGCTTATGTTGAAGAGAAAATTGTTAGAAGTCAAATAGCCAAATACACTGACAGCAGAAAAGAGAGAGAGAACTTAATGAGCTGTTAGCGGGGACACTGAACTTTGTTGCTTGTTCAGGAATTAAGGGTCTGCTGAGACACAGAGGATTTGGGTCTTTTCAGTTGCAGCCTTAAGGAAAGAGCAGGAATGCTACAGTGCCTAAGTTCAGGAATATATTTCCTCTGACATCCTTTAGAACTAATGACTTGTTTTTAAGGAGCCTGTTAGTCACTGCTTCCCAGGGAGAACATTGCTACAGATCTGGATGCTACCAGACCTGAGGGAATGTTCACTCCAGGTACACAGAAAACTGCAACCCTAGAATGGGTTGGACCCCAAAAGAGATGCATTTCAGAAGGGTGCCATGCCAAAAGCGCATGACTTTAACAAGAGGGATATAAAAAGCTCCTGTCATGGATGTTACGATAGTATTTTTCCTGAAATTCTTCCTCTTGTGAATAGTAAACACTGGTTTCTAAAGCACTTACTGGGCACCTGTCCCACAAGAAGTGCTGGAACAGCAAAATTAAAGTGTGCTGTCAGAGAGAGAGGGCTGGACTTGGCCTTGAGCCACCAACAGCCTGTTTAATTCACTCAGTGAGGTTCAGGAGGAGAAAAGGAAAACTGAGTCACTGGTTTTTAGAAATTATGAAAAAACTACCAGGACCTGCTCACAAAGATCCATTGGTAGGTAACGTGCCTTTTCTCTGTGTAGGGGCAAGAGTATAGATCATCACCAAGTGTCTTTAAATAAATAATATAGTGATTTGTTTGGTTTTTTGGGTTTTTTTCTCATATTTTCACATATTTTCAGCTATGATTTTCTTTCAACAGACCATTAAGCCTGGGAAAACTATGAATCAAGTGTTGTTTATCCTGAGGACCTGGTGTCATACATGTGTTTATAACCAAAAATATGTGCATTTTTGGAAGTGAAGGAGTTAAAATAGCTCTCTTCCATACTAGGTGAAGAAGTGAAGAACCCATGCCACTCACTGATCCAGGAAGAGAAAAAGATTTTTGTACAAAAGTTTGGGATTGCATAATGCAAAAAGTAACCAGTGGTAGGGAAAAAAGAAAGCAGATAGCTCTCAGATGACAGCTTGTGCTGACCAGCCACCAGCTGCCTCTGGAGAGCTGACCGGGCAGCTACAGGCTTGCCGACTTCTTCCAGCACGCCACTTCCATAAAATGGTTCCTAGCTTTGCTTCCCTGTGTTCCCCATGGCTCCCACAGCGATCCCCTGGCACTGTGTGTATATGATGTGACTCACAGTACAGAAAAGGCTGGGAAGCTCTGCTTCCCAGTGTTTTTCTGTCTGCTTCCACCTCAGAAGGGTGGTTCTCAGATGTTCTGCATGGTTGTGTACCAGGCAGTTTCAGCCTATGTTTCCATTTCCAGCGGACTTCAAAAGAGGAAGATACTCCCATTAATGTTTTGCATGATAACAAGTTAGGCAAGCATCATTTTTGAATGCAGTTGGTGGAAGACTGGTTACTGCCACTGCCAAGTGGGCGTCTAAGTTGAGACTATCAAATGATGTCTGTTGTATTAAATGCTTTGTTACATTTCCAGCTTGGAAAATGATGCGTGTGTCAGACAGAGCTTTCTGTTTTGGCATTAAAGCAATCTTGGCACCCGGTGGAAACTGTTTACTTTAAAAGCTTAATTTTAAATATAGTTTTGGAACACACTTGGAAGTGTCTGCAAATCAACAGTAACAGACAGGAGACTAAAGCACTGTTTCCTTAATGCCTGTGTCCTTTGAAATACCTTAATCTGCTTTGCTTTGTGTGAGCTGCTTCTGGTTTGTGCATGATTTATTCACACATTGTTTCCTCCTGAATTGGACAGTAGCTGAAAGACAGGTAGGAGACGACAGCACAAACGAACATAATGCACAGCACCATTTGAAATCTTTTTAGTGTTATTTAACCCTTTTTTGTGATATAAAACTGGTGGAAGGAGAACATGTTCCATCTTGCTAAGTAGTCAACAGAGACAGCCTGTGTTAGGATCCTGAAGGGCACTCTCCAGTCTGCTGCAAGGCCAGTGGACATGCCAACATGCAGTGCCATTAATTTCCACCTAGCAGAAAGGTTCTTTAGAGTGCCAAGCATGACGCCAGAATACAAAACACTTCATTCATCAAAGCCATAAGTAAGAAACTCTCTGTTTTTGGTTTTAGAAGCAACTTTTGTACATTTATGACTTTTTCCATATTAAACATCATTTATGGTTTGGAAATTGTTCAGGCAAGAGGCATGTGGTTTCTGCTCCTGAATATCAGCAGCAGTTTTGCTAGGTTCAGTCTCTATTTTTTGTTGACATTTTTTTGGCTTTTCGTTTATCTTTTGGGTGGACTTCTTTGGAGCAAGGTGCCTCAAGGAGAACCCATAACCTTCTTTCTAAATGAAGACTAAGTGATCTGCTTAAGGTGAAGAAGATTACTTTGGTATAGGGAATTTGGGTTCACAGCCAGACTTTTGCAAAGTACCTGGTGAAGAAATACCTTTTCTGGGATGTTCCCTCATCAGAGCAATTGCTGGAACAAATTGAGAAGCAGGAATTTCACACCTGCACTTTGAGACATAAGTTGATAGGTTTTTCCATAGGCAATGTGAGAAGTTACAGAGTAGCTGTTGAATTTTCAGTTAATTCTATTTGTGCTGGATGAATAGTAAAGGACTAACTCAAGATCTTGGTTTGCAATCTAGGAAATTTATAAATTACAAATTGTACAGAGATTTCAATACCCTCCTTTTTCAGGCCTTTTTATGCTAAGTGCCACATTTCAAGGGAGAATGAATGAAATTACATAAATACATTCTCCATGTGCATCAAAGCAGAGGTGCATGGATTGGATGTGCTTTTGCTCCTGCAGCAATTTGGATTCTAGTGCTAATTCATTCTTTCTTTAGCTGACCAGGAAGGACAGAATTTAGACATGAACATTGGTTTTTGCATTTCTGTATTCAAAGCTCTGTTCAAAAGAACAACCTGTAAATGCTCTGTGGGGGTCCAGTTCTGCTCCTTGCTGAGTCCAGTTACTCCACTGAGTCATGATAAACAAATGCTGTGGGGTGTCTGGATGCAGTGACAGGTACTACAGTGCACAAACTCTGAGAGCTGCTGCAAGCTCTAAATCAACGCCTTTGTGATTCTGGGGTTTATATGAATCTAAAAATTGCCCTGCTTGACCACACCATTGGGCTGCTCCCATCCAGCCACAGGTTTTTTCTCTAGAGAGGGTAGAAGGAGATGCTATTTAGAGGCAGCTTTCAAGCCTGGCCCCTGTCTGGGCTACACTCACACTTCTCAAGTGCTGACTCATGTCTGTCCAGAGAAGCTCCTGTCGTCCTCTTCCCAGAATCTGTGCTCTGGAGCTCTGTGTTGCAATTGCCCCTGAGGATTAGAGACCCCTTTTCTGCCATCACATGGGATAGCAGTCAGAGGGAGTTCCTGCTCTTTCCTGAGGTGTACTACCAAGAAAAATGGCCCTGAATAGAGGTCTTATTTTATTTCCCTGCTCCTGCCTGAATGAGGAATGAATAAAGACATGCCGTATGATATATTAGGGGAGTTTTCTTCTCTCTTTGGCCCTTTGCATCATGGCCCAGTGACTTCTAGTGCTGGGTGCCTCTGTCTCTCTTCTGGTGCAGTGATCTTTGAGACTGAAGTTTGCAAAAGTTCCCTCCAGCAATAGCCCATGTAAAGTTGCCTGGAGCACACAGCAAATGATGCCTAGAACCTCTGGAATCTGGGATAGAAGCCTGCTTGGAGGGGAAGGATGTTGCAGCTATATTTTTTTAAATTGCTTCCTCTTTAGTGATTGCCTATATTCTTCCATTACCTGACCATGGGTCTCCATCTGTCTCTTTTGGGCAAACAGCAGCACTAAATTTCAAGGAGAGAAAACAAATTTTTTAACAACTTCTTTGTTTTGTTTTCCTCACTTGCCTAAACTTTTTGTGAGTGCCTACTTTGTATCCCAGCTGCTTCTGCAAGCCTAATATGCCTCTGTTTCTAAACCTGGCTTCTCTTTCCTGGTGCCCTGGGCTAGGGGCTTGGAGCATTTCTCTCTGGCCTCCCACAGCCTGTAACAGTGGGGTTTCATTCCCGTCCTTCCAGGTCAGGACCACAAGCCTACACGTGGTGGTGCAAGCTCTCCTAGCTCAGTCTCCAGCTTGATTTGTGATGGTTTCCCAATAATGGGAAGAGATTATGAAATCAAAGAAAGACACACAGATGAGGAAAGATATTTCAGGGCTGCCGGGCCAGCTGTTTGAGATCTCGGAATCAGATGGAGACAGAACACCACCCTCAACCAGGACATCTCCCATGTGTAAAGCAAAACCAGCCCCACCCCAGCCATGCCATTTTAGCTAATGGCCTAGTTAATAAATGGCAAATTCCAAGGGTAATCCTGTCAAAGCCTTCCTGACATCCTCAGTTGATAATATTAACCACAAACTGCTCCCCTGCTCGTCTGATTAATACCAGAAGAATTCTACTTGATTAGATTATTACTGAGGGGAAATGTAGGAAAGATAAATATTCCAGGGAAAAATGAGGCTTTATACAAGGGGGAAGTCCAGAGTGTCCATGGCTTGTAAAACTTTTCACCTTGTGGGGAGGGAGAGGTTTGTGATTGTCTTCTGCTCCCCAACAACCCTTGCAAAGGATGCATATCCCAGCCCTGCTTTGCCTGTAGCTCATTAATATCACATTGATGTGAGCTGTGTAAGCCAAGCAAGTGCCTACATCCTTGAAGGCTTGCAGACTTTGAATGTAAAGGCCTAACAGCAGAGACCCATGTAATTGTTCCCTTGAAAAGTCTGGCAAGGCCAAATTAGCACAAGTTTTGGGCTCTTGGCACACAGCTGAAAGTGGAGGGAGGAGCAGAGGTTTTTTTGTCTATCCTCTCCCTACCGTACTTCTTCCCTGGAAAAGCTGGAACAGTAGTTTGGAGGCTGGGTAAGAAATACAGTATTTTGGGAAAGATACTGGGCTGCTGCTCTTACTCTTTCCCACCCTTTCCAGAACTGTGGTTCTTAGTTATCTTATGTTGAGATGTCAGCTAGTCACACTTCTCAAGCTGCCTGCAGATTCCAGCAGGCATCACAAGATTCCTTACACATCGGCTTTTAAGTATTTATTGCCCTGCAGGCTTCTAGACATGGTGGGGGGAGGGGGTGTCTTTCTAAATGGATGTCAAGATTGTGATACAGAAAATGAGATAGAGCAGTTCTTCATCCCTGTTTTCTGATGCTGTCTTTGATACCTCTGCTGTCTGCATCCTTGCTTCTTCGTTACTGGGAAGTACAACAAGGCTTGGTCATGTAGATATGATCAGAACAGGAGCAAATACTTAGGCACACCTGAGTGATTGTTTGCTGTGTGTTTCCCTGGCAGCTCTCTAAAACTGGAATCTGCTTTGCTGACCAGAGCAGGCATTAATGGGAAAAAGACATGTGGAGGAGATAAATGACAAAAAGGTTTTTGGAGTTGGATATGATTAGCTGATGTGTATAAATAGTTGATGGGAGGAATAAAGAGGACAGAGACAGACTCTTAGTGATTTCTACTGTAAGGGTGTTTGAACATAGGAACTGGTTGCCACAGAGGCTGTGGAGTCTCCATCCTCAGAGGTAATCCAAAATCCAACTGGACTGTTCTCAATGCGCTGTAGTTGAGCCTGTCGTGAGCAAGGGGGGTAGACTAGATGATCTCCAGAGCTGCCTCCAATCTCAGCAATTCTGTGATTCTGTAAGTACACTTGCAAAATACCTGTTAGAGGATAGTTGGGATAAGCTGACTTGGGAGGTGAAACTAGCTTTGGAAGTTCTCACAGATCCCTGGAAATATCCTAGCTGAAAACAGCGCTACATATTTTTAAGTCAGTTTTTTTTCCAGGACATGTGGAACATGGCCTGCAGACTAATTGATAATCTCAGCTGGGGAAAGGGTTGAACTGTAGTACTGCAGCAAAGTCACTGGAGAGAAGAAATTTTTAAGCTGCCTCAATTATTTCAGACGATCTTGCATGTAGCTACACTTCAGCCCCTGCCCCCAAAGTATCGGGCTGTGCCATTCTCTCGCACATAGCAAGCTTGGCATTTGCCTGAAGGTATGAGAAGAGCATCTAGGAGGTTTAGAAGGGGAGAGCTGAGAGAGCCCGAGGCTCTTCCACAAGAAGAATGAAGGAGAAATGTGATAACATCATGAAGTAGTAAAAGGCTGGAGAGACAATGCAGATAATACAAGGAGAATGGGTATAATTTGCTCTCCATATCCAGGGTATATAGGACAAAATTTCAAGGTTTTTAACTACAGCAAGGCATTGGGGAAAAAAAACCTTTATAGCAGTAAATCTAATGAAGCCCAGGAATACAGTGCAAAGGCGGCTATGGCGTCTTTGAAGGAAATACTTAAAACACAGTATAAAAATTTCAGTCAAGGATGGCAGACTGAGCTGACCTGCCTTGGGGCAAGCAGATGGATAGACCAGAAAGTCCCTTTCTGTCCTCAGCTTCTGTGAATCCCTAAACAGTGGGAGTTCATATGCAGCAGAGAGCTTGCCTACTGGAAGAGGTTCCTCTTACTGTCCCCCACTCTAGTTTCTAACTCTAAAACAGCAAGAGAAATTCATTTTACCCTGTGGTTTTCTTACTCTTGAACTGTCTCAGAATGTAGGATGCAGCATTTTTTGTGGCTTTTCACATCTGATGATGTCACCAAGTTCAGAGTTAGTCCTGGGTCCAGCCCTGCCCTTTGCAGGGAAGCTTAATACCAGAATTGGCCTTTTTGTTGTTATTCTATTCGTGGTTATTCTTCTTCCTTGTCAATAACCTATCTAGAAGACCTGTGTGCTGCAATCATATAACTTGCTGCCAACGTCAGCATGTGTAAAAATGTCATTGCACTTTATAGTGGCTCCTAACATGAAGCAATTCCTTAGGAGAGGGGGTGCGGTGGAAAGGCAGGCAATCTCCCTGGAGTGAGAGAGGCAACCACTGCTTGTTAACTGATCTTGTGGAAGGAGGGGAAATAAGCTGACAAAAACAATAAAAGGTCATAATGCATAATAATTTGGGCATCAACTTCTGTACAAGAAACCTTTCTAATCCAGTAAAAGACTTTAAATCCTGATCTAATACATCCATAGGGAATTCCCCACCAAATATGTCTTATTCCCTTCTTATTTGCACCCTCCCACACCCTGTCACAGACCACAGATAACATTTTTAGGCATGCTGTGAGTAAGCAAGAGGAAATGGGTCCCACTGGTAAAGCAGGCAGTTGGGGAGATGAAGTTTTTTGCTTTAAAACATCTTCTCCAGAACCTTCCTGGTTTCAGGATCAGCTTTGGCAATTCACTAGCAGATGAGCAGGGATTTTCAGGCTTTCACCGAGTTGTAAGTTGGGAAACCAAAATTGCTGAGGAAAAGAAGTTTCCAAGTCTCCCTCCCTTCCAAGCCTCCAGGTCATAGCACCTGTTCAGACCATCTCTCATTTGGCCCTTCAGAGGAAGGCACTGGCTTCAGCAGTCTCCTGCTTTCTGCAGCCTGTGCTTTAGAGGAGCCTTCTCAAGTGTGGGTGAGCATCACACTGCCCAGGAGAGCCAAACCCTGTAATGTGCTGAGAGAGCAGACTCTCTGGTCCTGGCATTTCTTTATATTCCAGCCCACAGCCATTCCCTTTCTGAGAAACCTAACCACTCTGTGTCCTTTGTTCCCTCCCTCTCAGCTCCCTGGACACATCTACTGCTATGAGATGTCTCAGCCAAGGATTTTGAGCCAAGATATGAGGGAAATGCTTTAACCAGATGTGTGCCCATGCCTGTCACTGAACTTTCAGATGCTGGTATTTAAAAAGATTGTCATCTCCCCTGCCTCCCAGCAAGGTGAGTAATGGGTGGGACAGCAGCATATCCAGAAAAACACCTCTTTTTCAAATGGAAGCAGAGGAGGTTATAATTCAGCTGCAAAAATTTGCTCCAGGCTGAAAACTTGGCAAACAAAAGCCTAGCTTAGGAGTGATTTAAAAGGAAACAACAAAATCAGGGCAGTCATTTTGGGTGGAGATGAGGGTCCAGAGCTTGAAGATCATTCTTTAGTGGGGGGGGGAAGAAGGAGCAGCTCAAGACAGAGTTGCATTTGGCTCTCAGCCCTACTATAACTAAGCCTTTCAAAGCCAGGAGAATAAACTTAATACAAGTCCAGTCACTAACCTTTTGTCAGAGGAAAGCAAGGCCCCCTGTACTCTTTAAGGCAGAGTGGATGCAGATATGATGGCGCTAGCTGAATTCTTCCTATTGCCACTTTCTAAATATGGATTTCCCTGTACCTTAAATTGTAAAAGCACATGAAGTCATTAATACTCTGTTTGCCCAAGAGGTAAAGAGGGGCAACCCTTGCTCTTCAGCATTATGACTCTCCTCAGGCCCTCTCTTCACTCTGTGCCATACCACACCTACTGCTCAGCATCTGTGCCCTGCTTCTGCCTTCAGCATTGCACAAAGCCATGCCACAACAAGCTGGAGACCTGAACAAGAGGATGACTGCTCCTAGCAGCTCTTACATGGGGCTTGTTCATGGTTCCAGGGTCACAAAGCTAAAGAAGAGGAAGAGGTGGTTGGCTGCATAGCAGCAGAGACCAGGATACCTCTAGAAGGAAGGCTTTTTCAGACCATTATCTAATGTCCACGGCATACATGGTTGGCCGTGCACTGGGCACAGGCCTTGAGAGACAAAGACAAGGCCCAGCCAGTTCCCCTGCCTTTTGTTGTCTCCAGACCCCTGGGCCCCTCCAGCCTGTGTGCCTATGCATAATTGCATTGCGGATTCCCTTTGAAGAGCTGTGACTGGGAGATTTTCCTGATGGAGCCTCCACACATCAGGTTAGGGAGGAAAATGTAATGGTGGCATTTTAGACAAACTCCTCAACCTACAGAAAAGGGCTTCACACTGGAGTGGGTTAAGCACTGGAACAGGTAGGCCAGCAAGTGTATGAAAGCCCCATCTTTGCAGATTTTCAGAACTCAATTTGATAAGGACTAGAGCTACCTGACATGGCTTTGCTAACTCTCCTTATTGCTATGCACACTTCTAAAACAGCCATTCCCTTGGCTGCCTGATGGAGTGTTTTGGCTGTACCAGGTACCAAAGAACAATAGGCTAAATGAATGATCAAAGACTCCCTCCTACTGCATGGTTTCACTCCCATGTTTGATTCCATCAGCTTAAAGTGACACAGGCAGTCATGGTATAGATGGGATGCTACTTAATTTTGCTCAGAAGAGGCCTTCTTTAAATGGCAGCACAAATTAAACCTCTCTGGTTTTGTAACAGGCTTCTTGTTTTCTCGCAAATATTTTTGTATGTGTTCACAGATCCTCCCTTCAAGCATCTAGAGGCTGTCTGAAGAACTTACTGCTCTCCAGCAGCTGACAGTGCCTTGTTTTGCTTCATATAAAAGAAATGCACTTTAATTCTGTCCTTTCTCCAGGCTTAATGAGGCAGGTAGAACCAGCCACTACAGAAACTTTTAGAAATAGATCTGTTTGTTCAGAAGCATTGGAGAAGCTTTGTGCTTTGCTTAGTACTTCTTGCAGTATTAAGAGATCTCTTACCTTTACTGCTATACTGTATGATTTGAGATCAGGTTGTTAAAGCATCACCTCTCTGAATATCTCAGCAGAGTCAACTCTACTGGGATGTTGAGGAAGGCTGTTTGAGATGCTGATGCTTTCATGTATTGCCATTTCTAGGGAAGACTGAAGCCATAGAGCATGGAATCCAGCCCTTCTTCTAGCTACCCAAGGGCAGTAAAAACATCTACAGACTGATCTTCTACAGCTGCTCTGGAGCACTGGAACTTCCAGTTGTATATGTTTTCAGGGCACGAGCCACCTCAGGAAAGCTGCTTTTCAAAAGGTATGTCATCTCTTGTTTAGACTAGAAAAACTGAAAAGGGAAAAAAAGAAAAACATTTAGCTTTGGCATCAAAACAAAGCAAGTCTTTATTTTCCCTAAGCTTCTTTAATTGTGCTTCATGCAAAAGAAAATTACACTGTAAAAATGAATGGGGATGAAGGTAAATACAAGGTACTGCATTGGAGATAAGGTTAAATCAGGGCCCAGCAGAAAGAATATGGCAGTGGAAGAAGTTTAACAAGTTCATTTTATGTGCCACTGTGTCATGCTTCCCTTTGTTGCTCAAGAATGTTGCTTCACTGGTTCCTAAGGGTGTGAAAGGGCCATGCTGCTGGAATGATGTGATCCACAGACTGCATGAACCACTATTGGGCTACCTTTCTATCTGCAAATTGTTGTTTTACTTGTATTACCGTTTTGCTGTGGACCAGGAACCGGTCTGGACTTTGTAGTCAGAGGTCTTCTGTAGTATGCCAGCTTGTAGAACTGTACTGTGCAGGGCAAAAGTGTAATGAGAGCAGGTGGGCATTCCAGTTGAATCAAGGGAAGTCAATACGCCTCTGTAGAAAGGATTCACGATGGTCAGGTGGTTTAAATGGTACCCATCTTGTGAGGAGCTCAGAAGTTTAAGTTAAATGCTCTTTAAAATAATGGAGATCCCTCTGACCTTTGCTTTCAAAGGGAGGAGGCAGGATAAGATGCTCACAGACTGTGTTGTGTGTACACATATACTGCAAAGGACAGGAGGAACCTCACACCCCTTGTCAGGAGGGGTAGAGTGCACTGTGAGTGTGTGACAAGCCCTGGCAGATACACACCTCACCACTGTGCTGTGCAGCCAGGCTAGGGCAGAGCTTACACCAAGAGCTGACAATTCTCCCTCCTGCCAGCGTTTGTACACATCCTACACTGCTATTGCATGGTCTTGTGTGAGTTCTGAGACTGGAAGAGCCAGCTGGTAGGTCTGCAATGCACTGCTAGAGATCTCTGAGCCTGTTTGCTTTCCTTCCCCTCCTCCAGTTCCCACTGCACCCCCAGTCCTGGGACAGATTCCCACTGAAAAGCAAAGAAGTAGCTACAGCAGAAGATTCCCAAGTTGCTGCCTGTGTCAACTGCTGCTGCTCCTGCAGCCTGTGGCTCGTGTGATGGCAGCAAGGATTCAGTTCAGTGATTTTTGAATCCTTCCTCTTATGGGAATAAGTCCTTTGTGTGGACACTCTTAAACCAGTTACAGTGGCCAGGAACTGATCAATGTAAATTTATAAAAGAAACAGAGGAGGAACTCTGTTTCCCTTCTCTTTTTCCGTGTTTCCTCTACCTAGAGGCACAGACAGGCCGTTCGATGACAGTGCCCAGCTGGTTGTTAGCTCAACCCTTCATGGAAAAAATAAATTAAAAAAAAGAAAAAGTGATCAGCCTCCTCCATCATTTGTTCTGCCCTTGGTGATCACAAAGTCTGTTCTGAAGCACCTCTGTGTGAGCTCCAGGTCAGTCCATTGTAACTTCCCCTTCTACCCCTTTCAGCCTAAAAGACACTTTATAGGCCTTTGCTCTACAGGACCACACTTCACATGTGAAGGACTCAGAAAAGGCAAGGTAGGACTCCTGTAACAGCTGTAACTCAGATGGTTTTGCACACATATTATTTTTAGTTAATATAGATGGTGTTAACATTAATGCCTTAACCCTTGAGGAAGCTAGCTAATTTCCAGGTCGATATGGCCAGGGAGCTGGCTAATTTCCCATGTCTTGGGGAGAGAGCCAAGAAGTGCAATGCCAGGGTGTTTCTGGCTGCTGGTGTTCCTGAGTGGACCACATCCGGGTCTGCACTTCATCCTGGGTTTCCAGCCACTGTCTGCCGCCCCACCACTCTCTGTGTGCACCGTGGGCTAAAGTGTCTTCAACAGCAGGGCTACCATTACCAAGCTGCAGCTGCGTGTTGTGATACTGTCACCCAAAATGCCTAGAAGGGGACAAACTGGCAGCTTATTAACCGAGCTGTACAAGGCTGGCGGCTTACAAACAACAGCCACCTTGGTCTAGGAGTTCAGTGTGAGTAAGATGTAGCAAAACAGTGACACCATCACCCATACACCCGCTGTTGTTACTGAAATATGGGTCTAACCAGGAAAAGGCTGTGGCAAGCAGGCAGGAGAGGAAAAGGGAGGGGGGATTTCAAACACCACAGCCCAGAGAAAGAAAACCCTGCGTTCGTGCTTACGTCAGTAGCCTGTCTGTGTGCTGACCCCAGGCTCACCTGAGCCTTGGCAAAGCTCCCCTTTGTTCTGTGTTGGCGTTCAGAATCCAGAGTTATCCCACCACCACTTTGTGACCCATTCCACCTAGACAGCCTGCCCATGATTGCTTCATAAAGCAAGACCAGGAATCAAAACCAGGGCATGTTTCCTGAGCAGAGATGGAAAACAGCTGTGCTGGAAAAAAGGAGGGGTTTTCTGGCTGAGCAGTGGAAAATACAGATCAAGGCCTGGTTGTGCAATCTTCTCTGGCTGGCCTTTGGCTGCTATTGTGGCAAGGGGACCAGCTGGACTTGGCAGGAGGCTGCTGCCCGGTGATGGGGATAACGAGAGCCTCTGGTGACAAGGCTAGAAACCCAGAGTTTAGTTCTGCACGTTTTACAGATGCTTGGGAGGCTGATAACTGGCATCTGGTGATGCTGCCCTCACCACTGTCCTGCAGTCAGATCTGTTTGGCCAGTCCCAGCTGGTGTTTGAATGGCTGGGCATGTTACTGCAAAGGCACAGAGCTCTGTAGGGCTACAGAGAAGCATCTACCCAGGTGTGAAGCTCAGTTCTGCCTAGTGCTCATAAAGTGCTCCCTGCACAGCCAGAGCCAGGGGATGTGGTTATGTCGTCTGGCCAGGTTCCTGCATCTGAATCCCCAGTGCCTGCCTGGGGACTGTGAAGGGAGGCTGACCAAAAGATCTTACAGCTAGAATCTGCTCTGCCACTGCTGTCCTCTGAAATCAAGGGAAAGCTATGTCCTGATTTTACTAGCCTAAAATGCTGCTTGCTTCAAGCATGGCTTCTGGAAGAGTTCTTGATTTTTATCAAATTCAAAATCTCTAACGAAAAGTAAAGGAACCGGCTGAGTCTGGATCCAGAGGCAAGGGGTGTGGGATTCTGTCTGGTTTTTTAAAACTAATTATTGTGTACAAGAAGGAGAGAATTGTGTACAAGAGCAGAGAGGGAAAATTAGGCCTTTGCTTCAGAGCCAAATTATCAAAAAAATTACCCTCGTCTGCTGAGAGAGCCCTGCAACCTCTCCTCTCCTCACTAAAAACTAAGGGGCAAAATGTGAGAAGGCAGAAGCAAAGGAAGTAGGCAGGACCATGAATCACCTCCTGGGCTGATACATGCCAGCTACATTGGCCTCTCTTCTTAGCACCTGGAACAGCAGAAGACAGTATGATGAATGTTTTTCACTCTGCAGTGTTGGAGCTATGGATGTGCTGTAACTGCAGGGAGATTGTGCTTTCTTACAGCTGGCTCAGCTACTGAGCTGAAACATATGGATCCAAACCTTGCTCTGCAGCAGCTTCCAACCAGTGTTCATCACTAAGACAGCACAACTACAGGGGAAAAAAGCAAACCCAAAATTGATCACTGCTACCAAGCGATGAAGGGAAGGAAAGAAGGAAGATGTGATATGGCGACCTGTAGTGGGGAAGAAATGGCAGAATTAGGCAAGAGCAGTGCCCAGAGGAGATGCAGAGGGAAGCAATTTTGGTCCAAATAGCAAACTTTGGAGTATTTATAGTTCTGAGTTGGGAGCTGAACAAAATAAACACACCCCTTGGAAGGAGTGAGGGACTTAAGGTTCTACTGAGAGCAGCCTATCTCTCCTGTAGGAGATCCAGTTTGATTCTCGAGATGCAGCTTACAGGGGGCTGCAGGACCTGGCTCCCACGGCACAAGAAAAGAACAAGACAAAGAACAATGCATTTTGCTGTGGCAAGTGCACCTGCTTTAGCTATTACTGATTTAAGCCAGGTCACACTAAACTTGGTACAACAGCAGGCTTTGCACAAGTGCACACAAAATCAATTTGCTGAAACCTGGACAACTTTGTAAGATATCCAGACAAACAAAACCCAGATAGATACCCAAAATTAATAGTTGGTTACTGCTTCAGCATTCTTAGGCCTTTTGAAAATGTAGCATTACTTGCAGATGAAGTCTCCAGTGCTTCAGTTTATGCTCAGTACAAAACAGGATGAAGGCATATTTTAGAAGTAATTTGCAAAGTGACATGCTAGTCTTTTGGCTTTCACTGACTTGAAATAATTCTTTATTAAAAAATTGTCCTTCCTTTTTAACTTCTTAATGTGGCATCAGTCATGGTCATTCTTATGAAACAAACATTCTCCATCTGCATCTACTCAGCAGAGTCCAAATGGGACCTCAACAGTGGCTCAAACAAAATTTCATTTAAAAAAAAATTGTTCCCATGGAAAAGTTCCAATTTTGGTGAAATATTTCCTGCAAGAAAACAAAAACCAAACCTATCATTCAAAGGTTTGACCCAATGTCTGCTCTTCAAGAGGAAGAAGGGTAGTGGAGAGGAAGCAAGCGAGTGTGGGTTTGGGAGAAAAGAAGTCCTACCAATAAATGGGGGTAATGAAAGCAGAGGGAAGAAAGTACAAATTCCCAGGCATTCCAGACGTATCTGGTATCCTTTACATCCTGCACTCTGCTCTTCAGTTTTACATATTTCAGTGTTCCACCACAGAGGCAGCTGCATTTCAGTTGGGAGTTGCTATGTGAAGAGTTTTGTATAGTTGTTACAGGATCTTATGAGATGAAAAGGAGCTGACCACGGCAAAGAAAGTAAAATAGAACATGCAATCTTTTAACTATGCTGGAAACCACTTATGCCACAGAGAAATGGGTGCCAGGAAGCAAAAACTTCCAGAAGAAATTAGAAATAAAAGGGGAAAAAATAGGAAAAGTCACTGGTAGCTGGGAAAAGAGTGCAGGCTCATTACCACATCCGAGAAAAACAGCCTCTGGTTTTCTGTAGCTCTTCATCTGTTTTTCTGTTCATTTTTGTCCTTCTCTTTAACCTTGCTGGGTAAAACACATCTCCAAGGACAAAGAAAAATGATTTTCTTGCCAGTGCTGCTGACTTTGCAACCTGTCAGAAAACTGACTAAACTTGAAGCTCCTTCATTCAGTCACTTTAAAATATAGTCAGCATTGTGTTTAAAGAAAAAAATGAACCATATGAATTCAACACCAGGGTTATACTGCTGCATATTACAGCATTCTACCAGGCTCTGGGAGAAACGGCACAACTGAGGTGATGAGTAGTGTTACAAAGAAAGTGCTGCAAAATACTAAGCTTGGCTCTTGCAGTATAGTGAAGATGCTTCATTTGTTTCAATTAAATAGGTATTTTATTAAAGAATTCTTAGATCCAAAAAACTGGCCTGGGAACCAGAAAAAATACCATTTAGAACCAGGCTCAGGAAATGTGAATTAATTTTGCTAGGGTCACACTTAACCTTCCCAAGGAAAAATGTCCGAATTTTAACATTGGAGGAGTTGAAATCTACAGTGGGTGCTTTTGTCATCAATTACATTCATCTTCCCTGGAAGCATTTACCCTTTTTACCTGCACCGTAGGTGGGTGGAGAACTGTAATTTCTTTTAGGAAACTTTTCTGCCTCAGATTCCTCGCTGCTCCTCAGAGTTACACTTAGAGCCCAAACAGACTGGAGGGATTTATGGATTGGCAGGTCCACCTATCATCAACTGTCTCTGACAAACACTGCTTTCAAACTGTGGTTAGGACAAAGCAGGGGTAGCTTTTCAAAATCAGCCTCATCTTGCTCAGGTGACAACAAAAGAAGTGAAATTATGATTGGTCTATTGTCCATTGCCTGCGTGGTTACTGTATCCCTGCCTGGCCCATGCAATTCATCCTTTCTTATATTCTAACAAGTGTCAGATTTTGGTTTATGACCCAAGTGCAGAGATGCATAAAATGTGAGGTTGTGAGTGCCTTTTTTAGGCTGTGTATGTGGGGGAGTCTCTTTGTGAAGTAGCTGGTTCAGATCCCTGGGCAAGAATAAATGAAGAGAAAACATGGAGAGTCAGCTATAGGAACAAGGTGAACTCTAGAGCAAGAGATGTAATTTTTCAATCAAGCTTTTAATGAAAAGATCATAAAATAACAGTTTCTCATCACTGTACATTAAGACTGCAAATTTCTGAATGCTGAGATCATATTATAATTTCTGTATCTTTTTATATGACACTTGAGTTGAAGCCACAACTATGTGTGGCTCTGACCTGAATTCAAGCTCTTGAAGGAAATGAACAGAACATTGCAGCAGGAATGTCGGCCTTTCCCTTGACCTCTCCTCCTTTCCCCCTCCCCAGGAAACATCCAGGGCTTCCAGACTGACTGATAGTTAAGGCTTAAAATGAAAAAAAAACAAAAAACAAAAAACAAAAGGGGTGATACAACATCCTTTTTTCAGTTGTATTTAACATATTAAAATAAAATGGGGAAAAATATCCAGCCAGCCAGAACAAGATCCTCTCCTCATAGAAAAGTTATCCCCAGCCAGTCAAAAGTCCTGTGGAAGGTTAGAGGAACAGCTGTGCTGGAAGTGCTTCAATTGGTAACTTGTGACAGAGAAAGTTTGAACCAGCCCCACTCCTCAGGGAAAGCAGTGCTATGAAGTGGGTCCCTAACTGCCAACAGATGCCACATCAAGTGTGGTGGTTTAGACCTGCCCCACCACATGCCACAGGGGCTGCTCTGTTCCAGAAACACCGACCCCCTGATCCGTGTGTTCAACACTGGCCTTTAAAATGCTTAGGAAATTAGGGAAGCAAGGAAAGAAGATGGTGGCAATAGGAGACAATGGAACAAAAATGCATTTCTAGCTCTAAACTTACGTTTCAGGATCTTTAGGTTGTTAGTTAAAACAAGGAAAGCAGAATAAACAGCAGTTTTGATGTGGCAGAAAGATGAACCAGGGCTGAAACAAAGGAGTCTTCCTGACTTGGAGGACCAGCTAGGAACCTTACAGCAGAGCTGGAACTGCCTCACAAGAGTTCCCAAATCTTTTCCTCTTGCAAGGAAAGAAGCAAATTTAGCGATTATAACAGGAAATCATCAAAGGTAAAATTCCTTACCCTATTCTGAAAAAATGCAAAATACGAGGAGTGGAAAGAGCTGAGAAACAGCTTTTCCTTTTGCCTGCTTGTCTCCTGCACTAAAATTGGGACCATAAACTATCATGGGACTTAAAACATTGCAAAAGGTTACTTTCGGCTACTGAAAGCAACCCCTAAATTTTCTTTTTCAAGAATATGGCCAATTCTGGACTGCAAGAATAAGCTTATAGAAAGAAAGGATTTTACAGTAAATGGAGAGACTTTACTGATGTTGAGCAAATAATTATTTAAACAAAAACTAAAAAAAAATGCCAAAAGTCTCTTTAATTATTCCAGAATTACAGCTCAGAGTTCATTTAGATTTTAAATTCTTAGTTAAACAAATGTTTATCCAAACGTGCCATCTCAATGATGAGCATTTCTGCTGTCTGGGGACAGTTCAATGTTTGCTACCTAGAGCCTCTTAAACCCACTTAAAGCGTAGGGAGGTTTTGTCTCTTTGTTTCTTTATTTGCTTTTCCCTTAACTCCAGCACTGCCGATTGGAAAGGTTTCAGAATTTGGCAAATATCCAGAAATCAGCAAACATCCTTTCTTCATGCTGATTTGTAAGGCTGTAGTAGGTGCTGACTCCACCAATACAGGAACAAGAAGCTTTGTAAAGCACAGCTTTTCCCAGGTGCTCGAGCCCCGTGCTGTGGGGAACCTGATGCTTCAGTATCGTTTGCAAGGCCCATCATGATATGGCACAGAGGCTGTTGGGTTTGGCACAGAGCTTCCTCTGCCCATCCTAGGCCTCGACTCCCCACTTTTGAGATCCTTATTGCTACCACAGTAAACAGTAAGTGAGTGATGCGGGGGACTTTAAAAAGGAGCTACATCCTGTCCTTCAGGCAGGACAACAGACTTGTCTCAAGTCACAAGCTGCAATCGGAAGCACACAACTATTCCTCAAGTGACTTCTACCTTCTCTGGATTTTGCCAGCAGTCACCTCAGATTTAATGTTGTTTCACTTAAGTGCACTGGATGTTTCTCTGGTCAAGACCCATACTCCTGCTTTTCAGAACTGAAGCAACATGGTAAAATACTGCTAACCCAGACTTTGAACCTGCACTGCTTAAAAACAATGCTTTCCACACACAAGAGAGAGAGGAAAACAAAAACAAAAACCAAAACAGGAATCTTAAAAGAGTGACACTGTAAATTGAAACATTTAAATACAGCAAAACATAAATTCCTCTTCTATGCAAAGCTACAAAAGTCCAGTCTTTGTATTGTCTTCACAGGTTATGGTTTATGGCTATGCTGAGAGTCTCTGAGATTCCTTTTTTCTTTTTTTTTCTTTTTTTTTAATATATTTTTTTCATTTTTTTGAAATCCTGTAGAGAAGACCCTGCGGACACATCTTTGTGTTTGCAACTTTCTGAATTACATTGCAAAACTGTGCATACAGAATCTGAGAAATAAATACATTCATTACTGCACATACATATTGATACAAAAACAACACTGTCAAATAGTGTTTGCACCATCTTTGTTAGATATTAAGACCAGGCAAAATTAATATTTCATTTTCCATCAGCCCCCCCTCAAATGTTTGAGGTGGCTTTGGTGTAGAAAATAAAAGCTACAAAGGGTCAAGACTAATGACGGGGAGCTTTCTTAAACCTTCTTATTTTTGGCTTTAGCGGTATTTTAGCAAACCATCTTCACTGGTCATCTTTAAACTGTTCTACCATGCAGATCGGCTTAGGTTTCCACCTAGGCTGCCTATAGGAGTTTTGTTTGGGCTCTGCACAGGACTGTAAGGTCTGGAGTGAATCAATCCAGCAGTTTCATTATGGGGCTCAGAGGGCCCGGAGAGCACAGCTCCAGCCCCAGCTCAGCACAGGGGGCGGCCGCTCGCTGCCCCAGCCAGGGCCGGGAGTGGCTGTGCTCTGCCGCGGCAGCGGCCACAAAGCCTCACAGAAGCTGCGTGTCAATAGCTCTTTGGTGTCTTCTGTGATCTTTGTGGCTCCTGCTAACACCCCCAAGTGCACAGAGCTGGGCCTTTGGGGTTTTTTTGCCAGGAATTTGTTTTTTGGAAGTTTTGCAGTAAAGGACTGGAGAACAGCCCAGCTCCCCATGGCTAAAGTTAAGGAGAGGTGCTGGGTACAGCAGCTCCCAGCATCTTCCAACATCCTTTTCTATCCCTAGAGCTTCTTGCATCTCCCTTTGCCCGCTTGGTTCCCTCAGACTCGTCTGAGGAAGAGGGAGGCTGCAATGCCTCTACAATAGTGCTTGGGTCTCACTCCCAGCAACATCTCTCATGGATTGAAGAAAAAAAACTTCTACATGCCATATTTCTAATTGCCCACCCTCTCCCCACCCTCCCCGAGCAGTGCTGGAATGCAGGCTGGGACACAGATCCCCCTCCCAAGCTGGGGAACACTGCGTAGCCTTCAGAGACAAACCAATGGAAAAAGCAAAGATTAATTTTGACTGGCCCCTAGATCTGTTGAGGTCTGAAACTGTAAAAGTTTATGTAAACAATGAGATAAATATATTAGTACTTTTCTGAGCCAAGTGAGGTTCCATACTCATTCAAATGTGCTTTGGTTTAAAAAATAGTTTTGTGAATTTGGGTATGAGCTTCTTTATTCTTTTATACAACTTTTGCTATTTTATCTTTTTTTTCCTGTTATTCCGAAAACATTCTGGAACTGACTAAAGCATATACTTAAGCTGCCTGGCCTCTTTTTTTTTTTTCTTTTTTTTTCTTTTTTTTTTTTTTTTTGTTTCCTTTTAAATTGTTTTATTCCTCTTGAGGCTCTTTGTGTATTAAAAAAAAAAAATCAAAATAAAATAAAAAAACAAAAATGCAACTCCCTCCCCCCCACCCTAAAACTCTTAAAATCTTAAATATGAAACTAGTGTTTTGCTTTCTCATTAAAATACAGAAAAATGTTTGATACAATACTATGTCGTACAAATGCAGTTGAGTGTTTAGGCCCCAAGCAGGCCTGAAACAGTCCCTGAAGTTTTGAGTATTATTAGTTATTAATTATTACTGTCACAATTTGGAAAATGTTGTTTATACTCAATCTATGGAACACAACTTTACACAGCTATTTGAAAAAAAGAACATAATTTCCTTTTGTACAATACTCTTGCTGTACACAGACTTTATGTCGTACTGTTTAAGTGCTGGGGAGGGGATAAAAAAAAAAAAAAAAAAAAAAAAAAAAAAAAAAAAAAGATGCTCCAAAAAATAATTTTTTAAAAATAGCATTGGGTCCTAAAAGTTCAACGTAATTCTCAAGGCTTAAGAAGCAAATGAAGAGGGGGCCTGGGGTGGGGGGCGAGAAGCTACATCACCCACACTCGTGTAAAAATGGAATTAAAAGAGGGGGAGCAGGGGTTTGCCTGCTGGGGAGCTCCGTGCTGGTGCTGCCTCGTGCATTGGGGCCGCTCCCCGGCTCGGCCCCCTCGGTGCCAGCGAGAGCTGCTGTCCCAAGGTGGCTTCTGGCAGCTCCCGCCCACGTCCCCAGCGCCACTGCAGGGCAGAGGGAATGGGGCAGACCCGCATCCAACCCCCGCAGCACGGACAGGGCTCATCCCTGGCCGGAGCCCTCGCTAAGGGAGCTAAACCCTGCTTTGGAGGTGGGTCCTTGGCCGGGGGGCTCCAAGGGGAGCCGGAGCGGGGTCAGCTCAGCCTCGGGTGGCTGGAGGGGAGGTAAAGGCGGGGTGAAAGTGCCGAGGAACTCATCTTGCACAGCTGTCCCTGGGCTCTGCTCAAATTCGCTCTGAGAACATGGTGGATGGCACGGCCTTCCCTGTCCTCCCCAAAGACTATTTTGGGGACATTCTCAGGGGGAGTTGACAAGGAATCAAGGAGAAAACAAGTCAATATATATTCAAAACTGTGGAAGTGCTAAAGACGCTAAAAGCCCACTTAACCCCCGAAAAGAAAACAGCGCGTCTCAGCACAATGAGACAAAACCTAAAGTCCATGCACCCCTCTCGCGCTCCAAGGCTCGCAGGCGTCCGGGAGCAAGCGGACAATGGCACTGGGAGAAGCACACGGGAGCGGCTGGAGAGGGGCGAGTGTTCCCTGTAACGTGACACCAGGCCAAGGCTCAGCGCCTTTGGGTTGTCTATTGCTTGGAGCCTGGATTCCAGTTTCCTCAGTTCATTCAATTGACCCAAAAACTTCTCATGGACTAATCTTCCTTAAAAAAACAAAAACAAAAACAAAAAAATAGAAAATGAAGCTTATATTTCTTTGTTTTAGTCAAACATGCTCACTTTTTTCTTTTTTGGTCAAAACTTTAAAAAATTGTTTGTTTTTTTTTAAAAAAAAGACAAAACGTGAGGTTTGGTAAAACTTACGTGTAGAGACTATACTGGTTTGAGTGAAAAAGAAAAATAAAAACGAAACACCAAAAACCAACAAATGAAAAAATGCAAGTGTAAACCTTAGTCATTTCAGAAGGGATGATTCTACTGGCTGTGAATTTTTACCACCACAGTCACGGGAGGCTTGAAATAAGCCATAGCTTTCCACAAGGTCACGCCAACAAAGTCAAGGGGGCCAAGAATCGGTGGGCAAAGTTCTCTGTCTTCTCTCCTAAACCAATAGCAGCTGTTGGCTGTGATGTCTTATGCAGATGTTGCAAGAACATTTTGTTTCTTTTTCTTTTTTTTTTTTTTTTTTGTGTGCGTGTGTTAAATTGTCTAAAAGGGAGGATATGAAACACTTTGGTTTGCTTTCTCCTCCTCTCCCCCACCTTATTGCACTCTGGATTCTAGTAAATTATAGGCTGCTATGCCCTCACCCTCTGTCCTGCCAGGTGTTTACAGACTGACCCAGATGTGCTGGGGAAGTGGAAGATGAGGGGGACATTTTCCCCTCCCCATAGTATCCAGACTCAATAAACAAAGCTGGAAAGGGCCCAAAAAGCTCAGAGAAGTTTTCTGCTTTTATCTAAAAGTGACTACAGACAGCCAAGAGACTGCGAATTGAGCCAGTCCAAGCAGCCAGCACAGCCTCTAGCTCAGTGTATTTTTTGCTTTGTCTTTGGCCAAGCTTTGCTTTAACATTTCTCTAGTTGACTTTTGATGGAAGGACGGGGTGGTAAAAATCCATTAACTTTAATTTAGCTTCTACTTTTATACATTTAATTACTTACAATAAAAGAAAAAAAATGCCTAATCTTTCACTAACCATCTTATTGTTCTCATGAATTCAAGAGGTAGCAAAGGTAACAAGTCTGTCCACACAGACTTGCTCTTTAGTGAGGGAGGAAAGCTAAAAACATACACACACACAAAAAATAAAATAAAAAAATAATAAAAAAGTACCTATGGAACTTGTAGCAAGTCCAGCCTACATCAAACCCCCTCCCCACCCACCCACCCTAGAATTAACCTCAGACCTTCCAGTTCAAACATTCACATAAACGTTACAATGGTTTTTCCTTTAATAAAACAAGTACCTCTAAGCAAAGAATATTCATACGAAACTACTAGAAAAGTAAAGACGACCCCCTGCTCACTGAAAGAAATTCCCAGGGCATCCAGTCCCTGTTCAGTCATGGGTAAGGCAAAAGAGGTTTGCGTGTTTTATGGGAGAAGGTGGCACGTGGTTATGTGTGCCAAGGATAAAGACCAAAACCAAAATGGGGAGGGATGGTAAGGGAGACTTTGCCTTTTCTTTAAGTGAAGTACTGGGGCTGGTGCAGCCCTGGGAGCTGCTCCCCCCACCATCGCCACCCCAAGGGACGGGGATGGGCTCCACTACTGCCGTGGCTTTCCCACAGTCTCTGGAGAGGCTGCCAACCCTGTGAGATGGTCCACAGACACAGCTTCTGCACTTGAGAATGCTATTATTTCACAGCTACTTAGGCCACTGAAAAGGTTTACTCTATTTTCTTTTTAATGGCAAGAAATACCCCTGCTGAGTTTGGTTTTAAGAGAGGAGGTGAGTACAGTGACAGGAACACAGAAAGAGGCAGAGAAGGGGGAGCCAGCAGAGGCTGAAAGTTCCCCAAGGTACCCCTACCTGCTGCAGATAAGAAATATGGCAATGAAGTCGATGTGTGCAAAAAGAAGAGGCATTTCTTGCCAGGTCATCAAAATTTGAAGGGAGACTGGGACTAAATGCATCAGCTTGGCTGTGGACCTTTCTTTTTTTAAAAAAAGGAAAAAAAAGGAACTTTTTTTTTTAAATGTTAAAGCTACATTTGTTTAGGCCTCTCATGACTGAACAGAGTATGGGGAGTTGCCCCCTTTTTTGTTTGTTTTTTTTTTTCTTTTTTCCTTTTTTTTTTAAGCAGCAAGTCTACAGAAAGGTAAATCACTGCGGATGGGCTTGAAGCTCATTCTGGAGTCTTTGGCTTATGTGGGAGAGGTATGCATTCGCAGGTGGCTGATCAGATTGCGCTGCTGGGTGAATTTCCCACCACACAGTTGACATTCGTAAGGTTTTTCTCCTGAGTGGACACGCATATGCTCTGTTAGTCGGTACTGCCGGGTAAAGCGCATCCCACATTCCTCGCAAGCAAAGGGCTTGAGCCCCAAGTGGCTGCGCATGTGCCGTGTCATGGTGCCCCGCTGTGTGAACATCTTGCCGCAGATGTTGCAAGGGAAGGGCCGCGTCAGCCAGTGAGTCTTCTCGTGCTGCCGCAGCGTGGCTGGATCCTTGTAGCTCTTCTCACACACGGAACACTTGAAGGGCCGGGACTCCGCAGCGTAGGACTGATTGGGGTTGGACAAATCCTCGGCTTCATCCTTGCTGCCGTATGTGCCTTCCTCCTTGATGTAAAGGTCTTCCTCAGTGTGCGTTTCCACATGGGCATTGAGCTGCTCAGAGCTCGGGAAGCCTTTGCCACAGGGGATACAGACATACAGGTTGTCACCATAGGCCACTGGCTCAAATCCCTCCTGCCGGTAGACATAGTTGGCACTGGTATGGCCGCCACTCTCACTCTCGCTCTGGCCGCTGTCATCACTGTTCTCCTTACCGTTTTCCACCTCTTCCTTACATGGGTAGGGCAGGTCTGCCCCATAGGCCCCAGCCAGACTCCTCTCCACAGACTTGGACAAGGGCCCCAGCAGGATACCATTGGGCAGCCCTTCACCCTCGTCCCTGTCTTTGCCCCCTTCCTTTCGGTCAAAGGCGTTGTCTTTCTTGATCCACTCCTTCTTGCGGGACGAGTGCCGGAGGCCCTTGCGCTGGCTGCTCTCTGTCAGTGAGTGGTGGCACTCCTCGCTCAGATCCATCTCCATGGGGTCGCTGCTGTCGGCCATGCTGTGGGGGGCTCCGACACCAGACTCGTCAAACGATGAGGCACTGTTGGCTGCAGGGGCTGAGGCAGATTGGGGAGAGCCGTGCTGGCTTTCGCTGTGCTGCGTGTCATCGTGGGAGGCTGTGACAGGGAGCGAGGGGCTTTTTTTGGACAGGTCGAGGCCTAGCTCCTGGTCACCAGTGCTCCCATTTGCACTGCTGCCCCCACCGCCGTTCTTGCTAGCTCCCCTGCTTAAGGAGTGACAGTTCTCTTGGTTGGAGCTGCTAATGAAGACCTCGTCATCAGAGAGCTTTCCCTTTGACAGCTCCTTTGAGTGTGAGCCCTTCAACCCCTCATTTGACCCTGAATAGCGAGCTTGGATGACTGAAGCAGTGGAAAGTCTCTGACTTCTGGCAGATCTCCCAACACCAAGGCCACCAGCCTTGCTAGCAAAGGACTTGCCGTTCCGCTTCAGCTTCTTTCTGCAGAGAGCTGCCAGGTCGTGCAGTTGGAGGTAGCTTGCTGCGGTGAGGAGAGCATTAAAGTTCTGTTCACCAGGCTGGTCAGTCGTTAAGAGCTTACCAGTATAAATAAAGTCCAAGATCTGCCGGAACACAGTGGGGTTCACCATGTCCGTGTCTAAGTTTATCAGGTTGTCATGCAGGACAAGGGATTTGAAATACATGCTGCTGGCTGCCAGGATGTTCTTATGGGCACGAAACAGGGCATTTTCTACCACAATGATCACATCACAGAGGAAACCTTTGGCTCGTTGCTGGTTCAGCTGCAGTAGCAGTTGTTTGGCATGATTTGGCAGTTCCATCTCCACCTTCTCTTCCTCTCGCTTTCACCTTACCACCTGCAAAACAGGAGAATGAGAGGTGTGAGCTTGCTGTTTCCACTAGAACAGGTTACATTTAATAGACTGGTTTAACACAGTGCAGTCTATGTTAGGCTTGACACTGACTAGGGAGATCTGAGTACATTGAGCCCTGCAAGCTGTGATCCTGCAGGGAATACAGAAAGAAATATTTCTCATGTTAAGACTTGATTCGAGTCTTTCAAAAATCAGATTTGTAATTATCTTTTTACAAAAGCAATCGTCTTTGGCTGGAATCACTATTCAAAAGATACCAGCATGAAAACAATAGTTAGGTACAGGGGAAAGCTGTTCTCTCCTGACATAGATTTCAAGGGAGGATGAGAAGTGAGAAAAAGAGGAAGAAAAGAGAAGCATCTACTTCACTGTCATTTGCATATCTGAGCATGTAAAATAATTAGCATAAGCTGCAGCTTCCCTGCTTTAGCATGTAGTGTGTTTCTCGGCTGTTACATGTTGAAATCGTGTAACTCCCAGCTGCTCTGGGGTTGAGAAAATGACATGTAGCAACTAAATCCACTGAAGATGGAATTAATCACACTGAGGTGTGAATGGGAAACCTCCTTAAGAGTATGAAAAGCTGCTTTAAAAACCACTCCCCTGGCAATGTCCGTATCCCAGTCCATTGACATGAAGGGTTAGAATCAACCCTCAACTGGCTGAAATTCAGGATGCTGAGCTAGCTAAATGTCACCAAATGTCTTCACAAATCTGAAACAGTTTTCTCAAGTTAATTTTGTTCTGTCTTTAACTTTGAAAGAATTTTGTTTAAACTAATGGAGTCAAGTAACATATCTCAAGTCACAGTCTATCCTGAAATACTGTAAAGAAAGGAAAATTGTGGTTACCTCCATATAAAATTCATGCATTTCATAAACAGTGGTCATGATGTATTTTAGTTTAGATGTTTATATTTGCCTTCCCAGTAGTATGGACTGTAGGAAACACCCAGTTTGAGATATGTCAGAACTAACTGCAGTTGCATGTTTGGTAGATATTACAATCCATAAAAACCAAAATTTAAATCTGAGGCTGCATTCAGGAATCCAAGGTTAATTTTAATTTATTTTTCCTTGTTGGTTTTTCTTTTTGTGTGTGTTTGTTTGAAAGTGCCAACTACTATTTGCATTTATCTGTTAAAGCTGATTTAAAATAGTTTCTGAGGTACAAGAGTAGGAATTAAGTACTAAATTTACAATAACCCCCATTTAGCCTTCTACTTCCTTTCTTCCTTTCCCAGTTTATCATATTACTGAAACATTTCTCTTATCAAAGGAGAAGCAAGCCATAAATACAGAGAAATGAAGAGCTTAAGTCTTCTCTTAAAATCTTAATTGAGTAATTTTTTTGTTTGTGAGTCCCGCTACCACACTGTGTCCCATCAGAGTTCAAATGATGAAGCATTAGACTGCATTATCTTCCCTCTGTGCCACATACAGGTACACAACAAAAAGAAATAAGGAATGATGCTGCTAGTATTAAAAATTGCTTCCCTCAAACCAGATTCCTACTACTTGGTGATAAAGATGTCATTTGGCAGAAAGGTGGTAATTTACATCATCCATTTCTGCACAACAGGAAAGTTTTGCTTTATGAAAAAAAGCTACCAAAAAGTAAACAAATGCAATATTTCCTCCAGCGCTGTTGCCTGACTACCCTGGTACTTTTCCCAACAAATCTGCCAAGCAGGTGCCTCCCTTTGTCCACAGCTCTTCACTTGTTTTGCTGGTCAGCCTGATGCTTGCTTATGCTTTTACTGGAATTTTGTGGTGGCTCTTCAGTGCAGCAGCACCTAATTTAGCATCCACACAGATCCCTCTGGCTCATCACCCTGACCAACAGCTAAAAAGACTGCTCCGCTTTTCTGTTTGATTTTGTTTCAGCAATGGATGGGAACCCAAGAAGACGGTGGATTCACCACAATGCCTTGGTGCACATGGGTGTTGTTCCCAGAGCTCAGTGGCTTTAGAAAGGGCAGCAGCCAAAAGGAGGAAATACAGGCTTTCCATGGTGCTAATTCCACCTATAGCATATCTGTAATAGAAACTCACCCTGCAGAATCAGAAAAATGGGACAGGACAGAGACTACCTCCTCTGAGCAGTGCTGAGCACTTTAAAACCAAGATTTGATGTAATTAGTTACAACAAAGTTGCAGCACGGAGGCAGCGTGTCTGGTTCTAGTGGCTTGCTTCCAGAATTGCTGATTAAGGGGAAGAAGCAGCAGCACAGAGGCACAAAATACCCACTTTTATCTAGCCAGGCCAAATAAGAGCCCTTACTTCTGGGTCACTGAGATACATCGATAGGGGAGGACAAAAACATGGCTTGCAACTTAACAGCATCTCTCTATATAAATGCATCCTGCTCAAGATAGCAAGAAACAGCTTACTACTACACTTTCACTACAAACATACTGGTGCTTTGCCATGCATGTATCACACAAAATCCCTGGGTATGATTTTTAAGTGTTCCATAAAGGACAAATATAGGAAAGGAAGGGAAACGGTACAGCCAATGTTTTCTTCCTAAACAAAGTAGTAGTAGTGGTAGTAGTAATAGTAGTAGTAGTAATAGTAATAATAATAATAAAATGTTACTGAAGTAAAAGTGGGCTTATTTCCCATTGATGTGGCACTTACAGCAGAGGTCTAGAAATTGCTGTATATGAGTTGTTCTAAGCCTTAAGGCTTGCAACAGCTATTAACGCAGAATATTTTTAGTGTTTTACTTTTTTTGTTTTACTTTCTTTTTTTCTTTCTGCCTTAAATGATATTGAAACCAGGTAATGAGCCTGCAGAGAAAGCCCTGGAAACAGAGTTATAAATATAATTCTGCTACTGACCTTCATGAGGAAGATAATGTTATTATTAAACTTCAGTATGTCTGCAGCATAAAAACTAGCATAGTACAAGTTGTTTAAATTACCTCTATTTATCCCTCATGTCAAATCTTACAGAACTATCCATGCTCAGTAGGACATATGTATAAGGTAGGCTATTACCTTCAGTAGAATTAAAAGCAGTGGTCAGGCGTAAGCACTGTAACATTGCCTATCAAATTTGAATTTGTTAGCTGAAGTCTAACGTGGCTTTAACAACCCCAACAAAATGAATGTAATGAATCAAGGTAGCAAAACCTTCCACCAAGCTTAGAGCACTGCGTTTAAAATTTTGTCAGAATTGCCCACCAAGGGCTTTGACCAGGACAGGAGAATGACTCAGAGAACACTCCTTTGACTGACGTCCCTTTGTTGACAAAAGTCTTACGGCAACCTGCCTTGTGTATCTTGTGCAGTCCTCAACAAAAATAAATCCAGTCCAGATATTTTCCAGAGGTGGCCAGTTACAAACCCCTCTTCGGCAGTGAGGCGTTTCAGAGGTGGAGGAAGAAAGGTGTGTTGGAAAAGTTGTTAGCAAAAGAGAAGCAGGCGTTATTCCTTAACTTATGGCATTCCTAGGATCTCACTTCTAACTGAAAGTAGGGGACTAAGGACAACTATGAGTTCAAATCCTGTATAAAAGTTATCTGCCCAAACAAATAGCAGGTGCAGCCTTAGAAAGGTCTTGGTATCCATGCGTTTGCAGGGAGTGTCTCTTAACAAACCGGAACATTTGAATAACATCACCACGACCCCCACAAAGCCCTAAAAAATCACAGTGGGTTTCTACTTCTTGTATTTCGGTATCATTTTTAACAACCCTTCCTTTTCTGTTTTCTGAAAAAAAAAAAAAAAAACCCAAACAGAAAAAACATACTCCAGAGGAGCCCTGGCTCAGAAAAGGCTCAGATGCATTTCTAGTAAAAAACCCAAACCCCAAACCTCAAGAATACATAGATGTATCACTGGGGCCACAGTCTTTACTCATTAAATGTGGTGTGCAAAATTTCACCCCTTTGCATTTAAAAGAGAATTACAGAAAGCTCTGGACAAATAGCAGCAGTGATGGTCTTTTCCCAGATTCAGGTTGGTTACCCCATATTCAAGACACACATTTTTCAGAGCAGTGAACCTGCTCAAATACTCCCATGCAAGGAGGGAATGAAACAGGACTAAGGCTCTCCACTACCTCCACCATATCCATGACACTGAGACACAGCACATGCAAAGACATGAGAAGTACAGAGCACAAATCACAGAATACAGTAATGGTGCAAGCAGATGCCACACATCAAACAAAGCTTCACAAGCTAAGAGCCAAAAGCATCTTAATAAGCAATATTGCCCCAGGAGCTGGGTAACTGCGAGCTGCTGTGCCCAGCCCGGGCACACTGTGACCCCATGGGCAGCAAGGTAGTGCACAATACACAGGCTGCTCCTGGAGCTGTGCTGCTCTCACTACACAGCAGGAAAAAATTCATTTTCTCTCAATTTGCACAAAGACTCTGGACATCACAGAAAATGAAATTGCTAAACAGAAGAGAAGAGAAATCCCTTCACCCCTTTCAACAGTATAAAATCTACATATTCACTGCCCGTTTGATTCTCTTTAATATCACTAAATCTCTTCCTAAAAGTAATTGCTGAATGAATGCTAAATGTGTTATCTTAGCAACCTCTGGCAGTAGATGCTGTTTGATTTCATCTCTGAGTTATAGATTGCAGCACATGAATATTGTTTACCTTTTAAGAAGCAACACCAGTGAAGCAAAGAATCAATCAAAAACAGATTTAAGGAATCACTCATTTCACGTAGAGGATTTGTGGCTGGATGAGAAGGCTAGACACCGAGCACCTGAACAGTGAGCTAACAGTACTGCAGATAAAAATCAACAAACAGATTAGATGTGATGTATCAAATTAGATGCTGTTAAAACATCAGCCTATTGTATACGTTATGATAGACCCAGGAAAAGGCAGTGGCCTGTTTACTTATTTCTCCACCTTCCCAAGCAGTTGTGCTGCACTGAGCAGACACTGCAGCAGTGAGCATGGGGAAGAACAAGAAAAAATGAAATCCACTGTTTCCTACATTGCTCTCTCCCACCAATTTATGACATTAAAAATGCTGTGTCCAGCTGCTACTGGAACTGAGTGAAACTGAAACAGGTGACTTCGGCACCCTTCAGTTTCAGATGAACCAACTTTTTTTGAGCACTTAAGGACCCCACTAGGAAGAGAGCTTTCCTGTTCCTCACTGGCTCATCTATCTTCCTTTCCCCACATCCCAACAGAACCAGGACCCTAAGAGGTGTCAGTGTAGTGGGTGGTTCACAGCCACTAACCTGCCCCCAGGAGTTGCACTTGGTAGGTCATTAGCCCATGACCTTTAAAGGTATTCACATTCTAGAACAGCAGAAGAGTGAGGAGAAGTGCTGGAACTGTGTTAGTCCAAATGATTCCCTATCCCCAGCCCCTGGGAGCAGTCAGACAGCAGAATTCAGAAGCTGAGGCACAAACATGCACTTTCATCATTGGCAGTGGAGCAGCAAAAGCTCTGTGAAGAAGGCTCAAGCAGAAAACAGGATGCAGCACCCTTGTTTTTCTCACACAGATATTTAGCACTTTAAAATAGCTACAACCAACATGTGAAGTTACTCAGGCAGAGGTCTGCCGAGCTGGGGGAGGGAGAGAAAACATGCAGGACAGAGCAGGATGTGCAGCTGATTTTGCAGGTGTGGGCATGGAACAGAGAAGGAAAATGGAGGATCATTTTGCAGAGGATACCACATCAGCAAACTGAAAGTGGCCCTTGTTTAGTTTGTTACATTCCAATTAGTGCCAGGCAGAACTGCCCTCCCGGCTCCCTGAGGCAGCTCTTGCAGGACTCCCGCAGAAACGGCACAGCTTTGCTCAAGGACACGAGCACCTGTCTGGTACCTCTGTGCGGCAACATTTGGATATTTGGGACGTGGACAATACCTGCTCAACTGCTACCAGCTCCTGGCCCAAAAAGGAGAGAAAAAAAAAGAATGAGATGATTTCCCAGTCCCTTCTCTCATGTTCTAGAATAACAAGGAGAGCCTGACATGACTAGGCCCTTCTCTACTGCATGGCAAACTTCCCAGGGAAGGAGAATCTCCATGGGTGAAAAGGGTAGGGGTCCTGTGTGCATGAAAGCACTAAAATCAGGAGAGCAAAGTGATTTCCAGTCAGTGCAAGGCTGCAGCAAAGCAGAAACACCTTGCTATTCAAGCTGAAACTACGAGCAGTAGAATGCAGATTAACCACTTGGTTGCCGCTTACCATGCCAGGTACATTGGGCTAAAGGCACCTCCATCCAGTGCTGCCCGACGTGCCAGGTACATCCCATGATGTTCCATTGAAATCACAACAGGCCATCAATAGAACGTGGCTGCACGGATGCAGAATGGAGAACCAGCAGGGACGCTGTTAAATGCAATTAAAATACTGCAATCAAAATTGAAACGTACATTTTAAAACAGCCACCTGCCTTAAATATGTAACTGCTAGAACAACCTCCCCTCCACCCATCTCCCCACAACTGCTGAACTGCGATGGAAGCAGAACAGAAGGACTCTGCAAGTTTCTTACTGATGCTCCCTGGCCACTTACATTCATGACTCTCAATGGCACTGAGCTTCAGGGGAACCAGTCCACCTGTATCCAAAACCAGCAGATCCCAGGATGTCTGCACCAGCGTCCTTCTGCCCAGAAATTCAGGCAATGAAATATCACCACCATTTAGAAATGCCACTACAACAAGAACAGCCTGGTGCCAGAGCTTCATGGTCTCATTCCCAACACAGTACAGGCAGCAGAAGAAATTCTTTGAAGCTGATGCACTGTGTTGTCCCCTGTCCCACTTCCCAAGCCTTTGAAAATATCTTCTAGAGATGTTATGGCATTGAGCCAGGCTGGATACTTTGGTGCAAGGTGTGAGAAGAAGATACTGTATACCTTCTCCTATTTATAATGATGCTTCACTGATAATTTAATCTCCATTCTTGGAGACTGGAGATCAAGTTGATTCATGGTGAACTGCAGCTTGTATGAGTGTCGCAAAACTTAAGATCTATAATTCCACCCTCCCCTGCCCAAAAGGAAAAAGCACTGCCATCTTTTCCATGTCAAGGAAAGGCACATATCACAGGTACCCTAGGTTTGGCAAGCTGATTGTATCCTCTGCAGTGCATATCCTTCCCACGGAGTTCCTCTAATCAGCTCCAGCAGGATTATCATGGAGGACAGTCTCAGGGTAGATGCTACACAAGATGTACTCTCTACAAGTGGTGATGCTGTCCCAGTGAAAACAAACAAACAAAAAGCCCAAACCCACCAAAAGCCAGTACAGAAATAAGCCTGCAGCCTGGCAGAGATTTAACGTAGGTTTTTAGACCCTCGTGGTGAAGTGAAACGTGCATAGCTCTTATCACATTGATGGCTGCATGTCTCCAGCTGTGTTTCTGGAGATAGAAATCTTACATTTAAAAAGTGAGAATAGTATTGATTATCAACCTTAAAAGATAAAACGCCAAATGAAAAAGACCTATAATACTTAATGTCGTTGAATGAGAGAGCGTAAAGGAGGACACAGGCCTGAGAAATGGAACGGGTTGTCGTGAGAAGGACAGAGTATAGCGAGATAGTTCATTCTTCCTGAACATCTGCTGGGCTCAGGCCCAGGACAGTGTTCCCATCATTCCCACCTGCATACTTATCCCCATGACTCTGTAACTAAATCCCTTTCACACTGAACTAATAGGTCTTTTGTATTCAGATCACCCTGTTTTGACTGCTGTAGGCTGAAGATTTTTAAATCTTGTCAATACAATGAAGAAGTGAAATGTAAGCAGCTGTTTGCCTACTGACCTGGGCTGTGCTGAGCCAAGAGCATTTGCTGAACTAGTCTGAACAGACCACTGCCAGCATGAACAGGCCAAGCCACATTTAACTATCACACAACTTGAAGCATAGTGGGCCAGAGCCCCAGGAATTTGGAGCTCCCCCCTCTCCAGAAGATGACGCTCTGCACTGCACTGGAGCAACCTGAACTCTGGCTGCATCTCCCAGCCTCACAACTCTGCAAAACCCTCAGCAGTACCAACAATATTCAGTTTAACATAGGCTGAATGCTGCATAAAGGTATTTCTTGAACAGCAGCTCAAACACAAGGATTTTACACCCACATTACATCAATTTCCTTCTTGCTGCTGTGAAGCAAGAGCTCTTCTCCATAGTCGTATTTCCCCTCTAGGGCAGTTCAGCAGAGAACTGCTTCAACCAAAGGTGTTTCCTACTGTTAAAATATCCCACTGCAGTCAAAAATGAAGCTTCCTGCCAATTCCTAAACAGAGTGCTTGTATATTATACATTTATTGTCACTGCTGACATGTAGGAGCCTAGGACTACCCAAACCTCTACTGGGAGGAGAAGAGGAGAGGCATGGATGATGCAGATCTTGTCAGCCAGAGTCAGGCACTAAAAATTCCTGCATATCTGCAGAGCACAGTTGATCTCAGGAACAGAGCAGTGGCACAAAACAAAGCTTCAGAAGCTCGTGACCACTTAGTGACCAGCAGTAGACTCTGGGCTCTTGTGCTGTTCCTACAGCTGAGCAAGCTCAGTTTCAGTTGTACCTGCACTGCAATTAGTAAAGGCAGCTCCAATGTCCAACGCTAATCTCATTTAATTCATTTATTTACTCCCTATTGCATGAAAATAACAACATATCGAATGACGTAGCTCAAAGGCCCCTTTGGTATGCAAAATTTCTGTTTCCCAGCTATCTTTGAGCCTGTACAGAAGTCTCCCTTTACAATGCAAGAATTTAGGACATGAGTAAAGGCTTGTTGCTACCTCCCGGCTAATCCTAGAGAGTGTCAGGCTTGGGCCCTGTCCTTCAGTAAGGTAGGCCACTTGGCAGGGGGTGCATGGGTGGCAACCTCATGCTGAGCATCACTCTGAGGGCAGGAGCACACCCAGCACTGTGGAGAAGGAGGAATGTCATGACCCTCTTCCAACCAAGACTGTCCTACAGGACACTCCCAGCTGCAGCACTGCTTTAGGGCTCTGAGTCAGCACAGGTACAAGCTGATCGCAGGTTGTGAAATGCAGTAATACTGGAGCGAATGCATGACCCTTTCAACTATCCCTGCAACTGGGGAGGGATCTCCAGGACAGGGATGAGGCAGGCAGCTGGAACTAGTGACTGTGACTCAGACTCCTTAGTTACATGTTTTGTTAGAGCAAACAAAGCCTCAGAGTACTAGGAAAAATGGGAGCAAGTTTGATAAAGATCCTCCCAATCGGCCTGTTTATTTTTATTTCTGGTGTGGACTCAGCAAACGTTTCTGCAGAGAGAAGCAGTCTCCACAGGAGCATCTGCATACGTAATACTGCTAATATCATGAGCTTGCAATAGTTAACACCAAGTTTCCATGCTGAGGGGTATAGTAACTGTCTTGGACCAAAATGTCACCTCTCTCACCATATACCAGATACCAGTGAGCACAAAACAAGCATTGGTGTCTTGTTTTTTTCCAATAAGAAAAAATCTCATTCCCTTTACCCATATCTATAGATGCAGCAACGGTTCTTAATATAAATGATGCCTTAAATACAGCACTTTTAGCACTTTATCCACATATTTTTCTTTGCTTTTCCCCAAAAACTGACCATATACTCAGCCCTGTACTTAGCAAAGAAATCTTTGGTTTTAAGTTTCACTTTGGTGAAGTCTTTCAAACAAACCACTGTAAGAGTTGGTCCTGGCAGTATTAAGACTATACTGCCCCCAAATCAGATGCTTAACTGATCACCCTGAACCCTTTGTATTTGGTTCTTTGCAGCCACCAAGAAGTCTCAGCACATCTGAGCCTGGCAAATGAGAATAGGCCAGAAAGTCATTATTGCTTGTAAAAGCAGAAGGCCTAACAGACTCAAAGTTTTGCAAACTGTCTGTGTAGCATCCAAATCTCTCCAAGCTGAAGATAACCTAAAGGGAAAGCAGAGTTTACTCACTTTCTGAATTCTTCATTTCTTCGGCTGCTTTTCCTCAACCCTTACTTCTTATTTTGACTGTTTTATTCCTCTATCTTCTTCACTTGAGACTTCAAGCATTATTTAAACTCATCTCACAGCCTGCAAGGAGGTCACTCTATGTGTTTTCAAAATCCACCTCTTCCCAGCAAGGCTCCCATCCTGCAAGCTTTATCCTGCAGCCCTGCACAGCAGTGGTCCAGGGCTACAGATACCTCGGGCACATTTGGCCAGCCCTCCCTGATAGACAGCTTCTCAGCTTGGGGGATTACAGACCCAGGCACGTTATGAAAGGCAGCCCAACAAGGTCATGGGGTGTTGAAAACTTTGCTACAATCCAAAGCACAGGATCTTCCTCCTTTCCTTCCCCACAAACTATTCTTGTCAAGGTCAAGGATTTCCTGGCAGTCCTCAAAGTACACAAATTATAGGCTTTTGTTATGAATTAAGACTTAAAACTTCTCTTCATTTTAAAAAAGTAGAAGGGGTGGAACAAGGCAAGAGGGGAAGGTACTTTTGCCTAAGATTTGGTTCTGAAAAGGGGATTGACAGCCTATGTATATGCTTTACCCTGTAATCTGAAAGCTTCTCAGGACAGGACCCTTAAAAGCATTTTATACTGAACCATATACACATCCCAGAGCAAGAGAACCGGCAGCTCCCCGCATCCGTTCCAGTCTGCTCAGCTTCTCCTAAATCAACACTGCCAGAAGGCAAGACAGCACTATAACAAATTAGCACCACTCACAATTTGTTGAAGTTGCTGTTGCATTGTTTGTTTATTTAAAACACGCGCAAGCACACACACACACAAACCTCCCAAGCCTGCTCTCTGCTGCCATCCCCCAAACTCCAGATTTGTAGTCTCAGAGAGGCGAGCAAAGGCTGTGGATTAAACCCATGCAGAGCAACAGCCACTGTGCTGGGACTCTGCTTGGGTTTTGCTCTTTCACTACATGCAAAACCAAAGAATGCCCACATTATTCCAGCCTGGAACATCATGGTGTGGAAATCCTTATTTCAGCACCTGACTAGGGAAGTGTTGTTAAGAAAAAGAAAGAGCCACGGGCTTGAAAGGACCCAGCGCTAATAAAACTCTTAGTGCTAATGCTATTTATGAACATCCAAGGGATAATCTGCACCCCTTATCAGCCCACAAGATTATAAGATCTTTAAAATAGGAAACATGTCTTACTTCATAAAGCACTGTATAAGTTTACAAAGTGCAATATTAGTGGTAATAAATAATTGTCAAAGTTGAGCACAGAGGTGGCTGTAAAACCCGAAGTAACACCACTGTTCCCATTTCATTCTGAGCCCTGGGCAGTAGCACTGTACATTCACTGGTTGTGCTGACTTGGTCTACTCTTATGCACCAATCTGGTTTTATTTTAAGAGATCATTTGGGAAATGTGCTATGCTTATACTCACAGTGGAGAAAGTAATGTTTGATCATGAGGGATCATGATTTTAAAGAGCTGCAGTATATTCTTATCCTTCCACCAAACAGTCTAGTTTGCCAGCATGTGTCAGTGTGCCAGCAATGATTCCTCTACACAGCATTTCTGTCTATAGGCACTTATCACACACAGAGCACCTTACTATTGGAGCAGCTGCTCACCAGTTACATCATGTAGCCTACAGAGACAGCTTCTCTTTCATTTCTCTTGGTTTATATAACAATAAGCTCTGGCTACTGCAGGCATAGTTTAGAGGACAGGAAAGTCAGCATCATCTACTCAAACCCTTACATGCCTTCATTCAGGTTTTTTTATTTTAGAGAAATTTTTTCTGTCTTGTGAATGCTCTTAATGTTTTCATTTCTGCCTGCTGACAGATAACTGCATCATCCAAAGCATCTCTGCTCGCCTGGGTTGAGCATGGCTTTGGTTTCTGGACAGGTGAACACCACAGAGACCACAGCTATCTCCACCAGTCTAACAAAAATTAAGAAAAATAAAGAGATTTTCTACTCAGATTGAGACCTTTGCATGGAATTCTGTTGGTGCCAAAACATTATCATTTTATTCTTCAGATAACCCATGATTTATCAAATGTTTAAATACTCAAGCTTAAGTATTTCAAAAGCTACTCACTTTACATTTGTCACCTAAGGAAATTACTAAGCAATTTGTGCATTTTTTCCCTGCCAGAAAAAAATGCTTCAAAGATCAGAGCAGAATGCATCACCCTCCTTATTTCAGCATTATTAAAACCATCTCATTGGTAATTATTGTCCTCAAGATGGGTGTGGGGGAGTGAAAATCTGTAACAGATTCTATTTTTAGAAGATAACCTTGGGAAAAACAGGAGGTACCAGAGAAACAGGCATAAGGGGTGAAGTTATGACAGTACTGAAACTAGCAGGAGACACAGGTGTACCAGGTGTCTGTGCCAGAGAGCTCTGAGGAACACAAACGTGGCCACACCTCCTACAAGATTTAGGCTTGGCTGGCAGGTTTCAGAGGCACTCAGAATTCACAGAGACAATTCACATATTTAAAAGTTTGAGCAAGAGTTAAAAAAAAAAAACAAAACCAAAACCAAACCCACACTAAAAGGCTATTTTAAAAGTTTGCTGGATCACTTCCCATGGAGCTCTCCCCTCTCAGCAAGGAAAGCAGCTAAAGGAAAAAAAACCAAACAAAAAAAAACAACCACAAACCAAAAAGCCAAGCAGAACGAAAACCTAAAAACAGCTAGAGAGGCTGGAACTTCCCTAACGCAGATGAAACAACACAGCAGTTTTATACCTACATAAATAGGATGAGAATATGGCCCATGGAGTAATACACATACAAACTTTGCTCACAGCTATAACAAACATTGATACCACAGCTCAGAGTGGAAGGAAAAAAGTAAAATTCTTCCATCCTTACCACTTCCAGCAGAGCCCACTGATATAACAGCATTGAGATGCCCAGAGGATGCAGAAACCACTCTCAGGATACTTTTGGACTAAAGCCTCTCTATTGGCAGTATGCATTCCCAAACACCTGTATCTAGTATCCAGCTGCTTTCAGCCCCTGGCTGCACATTATTCAGCCCTATGCAGTTCTTCATAGAGAAGGGCTGAATAAATTGTGGCATTGTTACACCACAGTGCAGGTGCTCAGAAACACACACATCCTGAGGCTCGTGCCTCACCAGCCATAGGGATGTTCTGATGCCATCCAGCTTTCTCTGACCCACCAAGTCAGTCCACCTTGGGTTAATCTATTCCCTTCTCCAGGCATTTTCTTGGCAGGCACTTCACTCAGAGAATACATTTTAACAGCAGGAAAACCATCTCAAAATCCCAAACCATAGAAGTCAACACCTGTAAAGAACCTGAATAAGTCGCATAGGTGGCATCCTTCGTATCACGAGGTATCCTCCATCACAGATGCTAACATGGCTTTCACACACCTGCTTTCTCTGCAACCTCGTGTAAGAAGCCTGACAGTAATCCCAAATCCCCAAACCCTTCCAGGAGCAGTCATTGCACACCCAGACCTACTCCAGACAATCAAAGTCTTATAACAGGGCATGTAATGTAAAAGCCCGTTTAATCTTGTGCAGGCAAGAAATAGCAGGGACTTGCCTGTTGAAAAATTAGAAGGTATATAGAAATTCATCAAATTGATTTAATAGAGCCAGCTGCATGTGTGAATGCTGGCCCCAGCAGAGACAGTCCCAACCCTATGCATTTGCTTACAAATAGGCAAGGTGCTTTGGCACAGCTACTGAATCCTTTTAAAAAGTTGGTTTTGACATGTTGGAAAAGGTCTTGGATTTTTCAGCTGCTCTCTAAGCAGAAGGCAATTCAGAGAACACACCCAAGACCTGCAGCAGACACCACTTTAAAATTTGTCTTCATTATGTTCTAATTTTTATACAACTTTCTAACATTTGCAATAGCCAGATAAAATTTTTCATGTTACTAAAAACAGAGGAGAGGTCATGAAAGCACTGTTACACATCATTTTTTCTTTCTCTAGTGATAGTCAGAGTCCAGAGTCCTGACCCAGGGTTTCCACTTATATTTTCCCTGTGATTCTTAAGCCAGCAAACCAAATAGAGTTGTCAGGTTTGGTGAGTTTCAAAACAAAAGGTGTATTAGAAGGGAGATTATTTATTATCATATTATTTAAAGGATTCAGTGAGGAATCTAAAAATCTGTGCAAGGGTTTGTTGGAGGGCAATTAGGAAGAGAAGAGCCTGATAAAAACAACCCCACACACTCCAATCATAGGGGTTTGTTCCTCTCCTCCACATAAAATCATAGAATCATTTAGGCTGGAGAAGACCCGTAAAATCAAGTCCAATCATTAACTCATCACTGGCAAGTGCACCTCTAAACTCTGTCCCCAGGTGCCACATCTACACATCCTTTGGATAATCTCCAGGGATGGCAATTCCACCATTTCCTTGGGCAGCCTGTTCCAATGCTTGATGACCCTTTCCTTGAAATTCTCCCTAATATCCAACCTAAACCTCCCCTGGTGCAGCGTGAGGCCATTTGCTCTTGTCCTATTGCTTGTTACTTGGGAGAAGAGACCAACCCCCGGGTGGCTACAATTTCCTTTCAACCTTGTTGAACCTCACCCAAGCAGCCTCGGCCCATGGATCCAGCCTGTCCAGATCCCTCTGCAGAGCCTTCCTGCCCTGCAGCAGATCAACACTCCCACCCAACCTGGAGTCATCTGTGAGCTTACTGAGGGTGCCCTCGACTCCCTTGCCCAGATCTCTGATAAGGACATGCACACTAATGCCTTCTTGCCTTCCATGAGGGAAACAAATCCAAAAGACTTGGAAAACACTGCACTGAGACACATGGTGGGGAGGTTCTGGGAAGCAAAGCAGCAGCTGAAGTTATATGGAAATAACAACAACATTCACAGAAGTTCCCCTTGGATACATGTCAGTGTGTGGGAATGAAGGATTAAGATTGAGTATTTGCATTTCCCAGTCAGATGCCAAGATAGCAAAGCTGGCAGGCTAAGGTGTTGTGGCATTCCTTGAAGGGAGTCTCCAGCCATGAACACTGTGTGTACACAGCTCTTCTGCTTGGAAGTGTCTCTCTCTCTAATAGTGAGTATTTGGAATTTTTTAAAATGTGCTCCAGGTTAGTGCTTATAAAAGTAAAGCATTAACAGCTCCAGCATAGCACAGGCAGCTGGGCAAGCTCTGCTGGCAGATCCTTGCCAACACAACCCCAAATTAATCCTGTGCTGTGCTCCCAACCCACACACAGCAAGCAGGTAGTGCCATGGTGCCAACTGCTTCAGTCAGCACGTAAGAGCAAAGTGCCATGTTATTAGCTCTTCTAAAGGCCACAGCAGAACATTTTGATCCCTGCATACAACAGACACCTGAATAATTAGAGTGTAGGGCTGAATCCTCTGGCAGACAGAGCTTTTAAAATAAGATGTAGCACTTCTGCATCATTGCCCTCTACAACAGATTTCAGTGCTTTTATGCTGCTTTTTTTAAGGCCAGCATTAACATTGCCAATGATACATTATTTACCAGGTGGAAAAAAAACCCCCAAAGCAAACCACACAGAAATAGAGCCATCATTACAGAGGATGAGGCATCATGATCTGTTTTAGAGCATCCAACTCAGAGCCACCACCAAAAAAGGTCAGATCTTGCCCTCTTTCTGCATCAGCCCTGGTCTCGCTCAGCCTTACAGCCCCATGGTCTTCAGGGCAACACAGCAGAGCAAGCAGCAAAGCACAGCCAAGGATCAGGAACACTCTTGAACAAAGCTGGCTGTAAAGCCAAATCCCACGTGTCAGAGGTCACAGCAGTAACTGAGGATTGTGCTTCAACCCCCAAAATACCCTCTGCTATCCAGGAAGGCTCCTGGCAATAGGTGAAAGATGGCTGTGAGACAGAGGAACAATGAAGAAAAGGTTCTTGGAATTGCTGTTGACACTGTGTGATGTACACACAGTGAGAAGACAGAGCAGAGCAGCACTGGGACCAGGAGGAGCTTCAAGGGAATATTCCTCTGGGCCTTTAGGCCTGAAATCCTCCTCTCCAACACCCCAGTTTCCATAGTCAGAAGTGCGATCAATGTCTAACCACATAAGATGCTTCCACTTCGTAATGATCCTCATTTCTAGATGATTAATTGTTGTTGACTTCCTCCCTTGGAACTTTGTAACAGCCCAGCAAAGAATGAAAGTCTGGAGATTCTCCCCAAAGTCCCCCAAATGCATGAGAAACTGGAATCTGCTGCAAGGCTGCAGTACGTTGTCTCAGCAGATTCAGTGGGTAATGAGGTCTTCTGAAACAAAGTGTAATAAGTGTTTCTGCCTGGACTTGCCAAAAGACCTTAATGCAAATAGAACTGCAGGAAAATTAGGGTGGACTCTAGTGGCTGCCTCCCCCTCAGGGTTTTGGTTTTTCTGTTGGCTTTTTTTTTTTTTTCCCTTCAATCCTGATGAAATTCATTACAGTTGCATTTAAACTGAGGTTGCGATTTAAATTTCCCAAAGCAGGCAGGGCAGGTTTGATATATCAGAGTGTGTGTGCTTCCTGAGAAGCAAGGTAGTTGCAGAGCCTTCCCCAAGGGGTGCCTGGTTGGTCCCCTCACCCCCTTGACATGTTTGCTGTCACACAGGCCACTGGATTCCTGGCAAGTCGAGCAGGCTTGCTCCTTACAGCCAAGCAGCCCCACATTCAAACATGCCACTACTTTCCTTGAAGGTATTTACAGTTTACTTTTTAGTGCTACTTTAAGTTCAAAGGGGCTAGTAAAGCCCCATTAAGCCATTTACATCAAACTGGTTAGTTAATTATCCTGTTGCAGGCTTTAAATTAGCAATTTATAACCCTTTCCCTGGAGATGCCAGTATTTGGAAACAACTCAGCCAGGACATTTTGCAGGGTGAAGTTAAGGAACAAAAAGCAACACTAAACCAAACCACCTCCACCCCCCAAAAAAAACCCTCAAAACAACCCAGAATAAATATCTTCAGTTTTTGATTACACATCTGTTAACTTTGGGAGAATCCAGTAGGAACAGAGGTGGGGAGAGCCCACTATTACCAGCTAGCAGGGATACTGAGGCCCTGTCTACCTTAGGCTATGCAGCAAAATGTGATTTGCAGAGGCCCAAAGCCAGCCTGGGAGGCACCACAGCTAAAGGGGGATGATTCTTTCCTTACAACAAGATATTCTGCTTCTCAGTAGCATAATCACAGGTATTTTTACATTCATATGTACAAAAATGTGTCTGCCCACAAGGCAAGAACACTATTTGAGGGTTTGGATCTGGTCAAACTGAACGCCAGCATACAGCTGCAGCCCTCTTTCATGTTAGGATTAAAAAGATACATATTCATATCCCCTAGTCATAATGGTCAATGATCCCATGGGCCAAGTGAGGCTGGAGCTGAGGGGTCTCCATTCCCAGGATCTTCTCCCCTGCCAAGAGCCTTTAATTTCTGAGAAGGAGAGTCTGTTGTCCACTCAGGGACTGGTTATTCCAGTCCACCACATCAGAGTGCAAAGCTGCTACAGAAGAGAATTACTACCTTCCCCCCTAAATACCTGACTGCCCAAACTAACCAGGTCCTAGAGCACAACACTCCTCTCACCCCCTCTTCCTTATTTCCACCAGCCATTACTTTAGTTCTACAAACAACTGGCATTCTGGATGTTTACCTGAAAATCTTATTTAAAATAAAGATGGGAGGGAAAGACTGCCCAGTTGATACTACTTTCACACAATAATCTATCAAGTGTAAGAGAAGCCTTGGCCCCAAACCTGGAAGCTGTCCCAAACCAACAAGCACTTAACACCTCACCAAGAGCAGGAATCCATGGAAAGAAGGGATGGAACAAGACTAAGGCAAACTAGGAGATTTCACATAAACATAAAAAAAAATGCACATCAAATTTGAGAGAAAAATTCCATTCTACTTGAAAGACATGACAGGCAGATGGAATCAAGTCATATGACAGACCCTGCAATTTCTTTTTCCTTCATCTTAATACATCCCTTTCTCAATAGCAAAAAAAAAAATTATCTTCTGCCAAACAAGTGTCAGATAAACTTTAAAAAGAGATATAAAAATCTAAGCAATTTAATTTCTTTATGCTATGCAACCATGAGATTTATTTTGCATTTACTTCTTCTTATGGAGAATAACCATTTCGTAATAACTTTTGGGATGGGGGCAAATGGGAAGAAGAGAGGGAAATACACTCAGATTTCAAACCAAAGTGACAAAATATTTTTGTACAAAATTTGTAAGATGGTATGACTTCTACGTGATTTATTGCTCTAAATTGCAAGACAGAGGCCTTATAATAAGAATACTGGTAAATACAACACAAAATCTAAATTATCTAAAGGACTGAAAAACCCAACCCCACACATAGATGACATTCTCTAAATTCTCTGCCCTTTCTTGGGAGCAGTTACACCCAAACCATCACTCGGACCAGGGGCTGTTCTCTCCTGCAAACGCCAGCCTGGCCTTTGAAATAGCCTGGTGCAAACAGGCTCCAGGACTGCATAAGGTTAGGGAACTATAAAATAATGTGAAACCGGGGAGAAAGAAGAAAGCAAAGCCCTCCTGAGGATAAAATGAGAGTCTTTCCTGCTCCACCAAAACCTTCCATTTCCAAGGCATGCAATACCCAGGCCTGTGCCTAGAACAGGTGTGTCTCCTTAAATACCTCACATGTCACACTTGTGTCTCATGGATACAGTCCTGCGGGATTATATTAGTACCAGTGCATACCAGCTGGAGCTACCCGCGGCGGTGTCCTGTGACTCCTCGCACGGGGGGAGCCGCTCTCGCCGCAGGCACGGCCCCTTTGCCACATGATCCCGGAGACAGACAGACAGACAGACAGACAGACAGCGGCCCTGCCACCGCGGCTTCCTAGCACTTGTGCTCCGGGGGCTGACCCAGCGCAGGGACAAGCAAGAGACCTCCTCCAGAGCAGGAAGGGGGCACTGCCGGGAGACAGGGAGAGGAGGGCTCCACGTATCCTTTTCTTCCCTCCTCTGCGCTTCTCACCTGCAAACTCTCAACCAATTTATGCCAAATAGACATGCTGAAGACCTCCTTTAAATAAAAAAAGATGCACGGTTAACAGAGCAAAGTCCACTCAGCCATTCCCAAGCAGAAAATGCTGACGGGGCACAATGCAGGTATGGCTAAAGCAGGATGAAGGAAGAACAAAGGAGAGCAAGCCTCATACATCTTCAAGTCAGTGCAGAAAGAGCCCTTGGCAATTTCAACCTAATTCATCACTAACCTTGGAGCATGCTAGCTGCTGGCCTAAGCAGCTGAAAGAGATAGTAAGAAAATTTTTATGGCAGCAAACACATTAGTGACATTTTTTGTGCCATATCTTCATGAGTAGCACAGATAATACAAAGGGAAGAGCTGTTTGGTTTTAGCTATAGCTCTGCATCACGATACAAAGGAATTCTTCAGCATGAAGAACTGCCCCAATGCCATCCATCTCATGAAAGGGATCTTGTAGTACTGATCAGGGAGCCAGAGCACCAATGGGTGTGAGAAGCTGCTGAGCAGCACACATGGGTTCAGAGGTGGAGCACCACAGGGCTCTGTAGGATCTCCTTAATCCTCCTTAGCAGCACAAATGCCTTCATTTTCCAGAGAAAATTCTTGCAACAGGTTTTAGAAGAGAGGGTATGTGAGTAAAAGTGAATGGACCAATCTTGATGAAAAGTCTAACTTACGAGGAATCTACCATATCCTTAAGTTATTACACTGTTTAATTAATTCAGATTTCCAGGTTTGAGCACACATCAGGTTTATCTGCTCATCCCTATGGTAACTGGCTCTAGGCATCACAATCAGCTGTTGGGGATAAAGGCAATGTCAATCTAAACGTTCTTCTCAAGTGCTTTTTCAGTCCACCTCTGCTTTATAACCCCTCAAGGACTGATACAGAGGCTTCAATGAACCCAACTCATCAGTCCAGTACAAGTTGGAAGCAAAGGGAAATTCTCACATACTTTACATCCCGTTCATCTCTTCATCTCACTGGCCATTTCTGTTCAAATAAATCCAGAATAAGGCCATTCCATGATACTTCATTCTCAAACAAATGAGAAGGACCCAAAGCTCTCCAAATCCATCTACCTCTACAAATGCCTATTATTCTTATTACTGGCATTTCTCAGTTTCAAGAGGCCTGAAGTCCATAGCCATAAAAATCAGCATTAACTGCCAGGTGAACTCTTACTACTTAGCCAATTATTTATTATGCTGGGTCCTTCACTACCAGGCAAACTTCTGTTGCAAACGCCAATCCATGTTCTCAGACACCAGGATTTAAATGCTGAACGGCCTCCTATAACCAAATTTTAGCGTCTTTATGTTTTCTTTATTCTTTGCCAGCCACAATGTTAGTGGCTTCCTGGCCAGTTAGCAGCCAGCCTGGTAAGAGCTCTGAACTTCACACATTTGTCAGGAAATCTTGGAATACATACTGTCCGGTACATCTCAAGCAACTTGAAACCAAGTTGGCAGAGCAGGTCTGGGTCCCCAAACAGACAGATGGAGGCCCAGCTGTATTTTGTAACTGTGCCACATACAAAATGTGCACTTCTGGGAACCTTGAGACTTGGTGACACACCTAATGCAGAAACAATTATTTAAGAAGCCATTTTTTTAAATCCCCACATTTAGTACAGGAGTGCAATCATTAACTTCATTTTTCCGCAAACAAAAATTTTCCAGACTTTGGGAAAACCAGGCCTTCTTATAAGCAACCTCTCTGCATAGCCAGGGCTGTGTGTTCCCATAGGGAAAGTATGAATTTCTAGGTGAGAGCAAAACAAAACAACTCCTTTAAGTGGGAGTAGCTGAGAACAGAGCTGTCCACGCGCTTCTGTAAAGGCCTCCATCCAAATGCTCAACTCCCACTCCTGTCAGTACTTGCAAGCCTTTAATCCAACTGAGGTTCTTCACCAACCTCCGGCTATTTCATGACATGCCTGTCTTGGGGCATAAAATCCTAGAGAGTGCCCCCATAAATCAAACACATTTGTTATATAATTGAAAAGGTTTTAAAAGGGAAAATGGAAAAACTCCTACTGTCATTAAGAAGGAAATTAATGATCTAGAGAACAGCAGTGATTATCCAGATAGCGATTCTTTTTTATTGAGCAACCAGACTCATAATTAAGGTGGGTTTTTTTCTTAAAATAATATATAAATAAACTATTGGAAAGTTTTACACAACTTTAACCAGTGGAATTTCAGAGTTCAAATAAATTACAAGCTATTTCACTGTTGGACTGTCTGTCTCTAAGGCCATAATTAATTTTAATGTTCAAATTTGCAGTGCCAAACACATGACCAGGAGTAAAATAGGAATAACTTCTTCAGGGCTCTCTTGCAGTTTGTATCAACACCACAGAATACTGGAAAATAGGAGGCCAGGTGCACTTATGTTCAGAGATATCTTTACCCTCACATACTTTGAGAAGTATTTAAAGCATAAGAAATTCAAAATTCACTTGCCCCCATTTGGGGGGAGAGTAATGGAGATGAGGGAGAGGAAGGGAAGGGAAAAAAAGAGACCAACTGTTCCATTCACATATGAACACACAGAGGGAGTTTCCTTTATCTGTGTATCAAACCATTGCAAATACAGGAAAAGCCACAGCAATGCCATGCCAGCAGCTAAATGTGCTTTTACTTATTTATTTATTTATTCAGATAGCATTCAATGGTAGAGGAGACTGTATTTAAATAAAAGTAATTGAAAGCTACCAATTTTAATCCTGTTTTACATTTACACTCTAGGTCATGAAGGATGAGCAGTGGCTGGTAACTACTAAGCCATACTGATTTGCAACTAAATATAATCTGCTCTCAATTTGGTATTATTTTTTGCTAACCGAAGCCGCACTATCTCCAGCTGAAACATTTATTCCATTTCACAGGTATTTATCCAGCTGACATTTTTCCTCCTTTTATTATTTTAATAAACAGCCAATGACTTTTATTAGACATTTTCTCATTTGAATCATAATGCCTGAAAATTCGAAAAATCGCAATCCATCGAGAATTTTTAACTTCATTTCTGTATCTACCATACTACGCATTTAAGTCCAAACATGTTTAACATTTAAAACAAACTCTTTCATGAAGAAACATGAGCTGTAGCTGATGATTTAAAACTGAATTCACATTGCCATGTCCTTCAAAATCTAGAGCTACCAGATGCTGGCCTCCCATTAGATCTAGTTCTTATTCACCAGCTTAGAAATGGAGAACAAGCATCCCAAATTTTTTAAGCTTTCACTGTTTTATCAACGGAAATATTTTACTGATTAAATTAAAAAAAAATCTGCAAAAGTGGCCTGAAGGTCTCCTTGCAAAGGCAGCTTCATCTGTCAGAATAAACTCTTGTTCCTCATGCACAGCGACAGACTTTCTGCAGCTGAGCATTCTGTCTTTCCTTAAACCTTTGGCAGAAGACAAGCAGTGCCTAAATAAAGACAGATCTAAGCTCATTACGATCTATGAAAATTGCTCAAGGCAGCCATTGTAATTTCAGGTTTCTCTCCCTAGTTATTAAAAAGATTGTTCAATTCAGTAGCTTTTAGTTGTTACATCTACAGTGCATTTGACTTTTGTGCAATATCCCACAAACTGCCATCAACTACTAAAACTAGCAAAAGCAAGAGGTGATGCATCCATTTCCTACAACATGCATTCTGCTTCCTTTTTCTTGGCATATGTACTGAGAGGCTGTGATTGCATCTGTCCACATTTTGTTTAGCAATTTGTATTAGAGAAAAACCATATTTTCCAAAAAACACTTAATACACGTGCCAAATTAAAAGATAAAGCTTAATTTGCTATAAGGAAGATGGCAGAGAAATAGAAGACAGACCTCCACCTGATCAAACACAATGTTACGTGCAAAGTGCAGAAGAAACAGGTTTTCATGGAACCTTCCCATGCTACTTTCAAATTCATGTCTGCCTTCATAATCCATGATATTTCTCAAACCATTTCTGCACTAAATTCCTTCTTTGTTTATTCCTTCCCAAGATAGCACTTCCATTTATAAAATTCCCACTTTAATTGTTAGCACAGACCTGTCAAGCTTAGGAAACTTGGAATGAAGTCTTTCCTTTTGCCAGCTGAATGGAGGAGGATGCTGTTCAAGCTCGCCCATGGCCACATGTTAATCATCCAGTAATCTGGCTGAGGTGATTAAAGCAGGAAAAGTAGCACTGTATTGGACACAGTTCCATGGTCCTACATCATGCTGGACAGCTGTCATGTATGCGGTTTGGATGTTGAGAGAGCCTCCCTGGAAAATTTACCAGTATTGCTGGTTTCAAGTTGTGGCTAGATAGCAAATGCACAGAATGCACCATTCCATTCTTACTGATTTTTGAAAAAAAGAAAGTCTGGATGCACGAAAGAAATAAAACCAATAAACCTTCTTTGCTCCTTGCTATAAACAGCCATTTTGCTGGAGAAGCAGCCAGGGGGGAATAAAACTGCACATCCCTTCTTAAAAGAAAGATGACTTGGTAACTTGGAAGTAGTCTAGTAAGAACAGTTTCCCTTCCCTAATGAAGTTCCTTGTCCAGTATTAAAGGAAAGTAATCTTTCAGTAGCGTTTCAGCCACCTCAAAGGGCAATTTAAAAATAATGTAGGTTTGTGATGTTTAAACAAGCTTTTCCATCAATTACTTAATAGCATCCAGAGGCTCCAAGTAAGAAACAGGACCCTTCATACCAAGCAATTTATAGTAGCAATACACAGAGTGAGGCAGAGGACTTGAAGGGAAGGAAAATGCTGGGGGCAAGGAGAGAGGGGAGGTAAAAACCACAAGTAAGATTACTAAGTATATCCAAAATCTAAAAACTGGAATAAAAGCCAGTGCCCTGCACCAAAGCCCCCTGGGGAGAAAAAAAAAAGAAAAAGAAAAAAAAAAAAATTCTTGCTTGCTCATCCCATCAGATCCAGAGATCCAGCAGCTTTCCTGCAGCCTGCTCTGGAGAGCTCCAGCCTTTTGCTACCCCTCTGGCAGCCTTGTGCCCTGGAGTACTCCAATGTGGCAGGTGATGACAGCTGACAGGTAAAAACTCATTTGCCCCAGGACTGCCTGGCATGTGAACTCACAAGGGCTCTGTGAGCTGGAAGAGAAATCTCCCAAGAGAAGAAGGAAACTCTTGCTATTTTGCCTAGAAAAGCCTCTTCCAGAGAGCTGAGCCATGCTGGAAGGTGGCGAGTGATGCCTGCGCTGCAGCCGCTCTCCTCCTCGGGGCAGGGGAATGCCACGCTGCAGCGAGCTCGCTGCTCCTAGGTTCATGTGGAAGCATTCCAAGCTACTCGGCTTCTGACAGCTCTCCAACTGCTCTTCCACGCGGTATTGCTTTACATTACATTGCTTTCCCTGCCAGGAGGCACTGCTGTATTACAGTACAGTCGTCTAGCAAAATGTAAAACTGATTTTTTCACCTCCCAAATACCAACCGACTGCTGCTGCTGCAGTCACGACTACAAGCCCTCCTCTGTGTTACACTTTCCTGCTTTTGTGCATATACAAGGGATTTTAGTATCTTCTCTCCAGCCCCCTTCCCAACTTTCTGCTTCCTCCCCTCCCTGTCGTGCTCCCCAGTCCTTTCTGCGGAGGGCAGCCATCCTCAGCTTCCAACCCAAGGTGTCACTACTACTCGAGTTAAACGCGCCCAAGCCAGCTCATTAGGTGCAGTATCAGGGACTGTAGCACCGAGAGGAGAAAGTGGGAAAGGTAACTGGAAACATTATAGTTACTTACAGCTTCGGTAACAAGCTTAGCTTCCTGTTAACTCAGAATTTTAAAAGAGATGCAGGCTACTGAGGCATTTTATAACACGTACACATTTTTAGGCACTTGACTTCTAATTCTCTTCATTTCCGTGTGCTTTACATTACCTGTGGGCTGCAAGGCAAAACTAGTTTTCCTCACTGCAGGGTAGCTGGTTTCCTTTCTAGTTTTGAACTATAAAAATAGCCATGTTATAAGAGCAAAGGTCTAGCTCTCTCTGTTCTTCAGCAGTAGCCAGAATAGGGCCAAAAAGAAAAAAAAACAAGTGAGGGATGGAAGAGAGGGAAGAAAAGCAATGACATAGAATACAGGCAGTCTTCTTCCTTCTTACACCCTGTGTAATTGTTAAAGATCTCCTGATCCAGAGGTTGTATCCAGGCCATCACTTTTAATAAGAACTTATCTGTCCTTCATCGATTTTTCAATCTGTTTAGACTTCTGCTATCCATAACACCCTGTGGCAATGAGTTTCACGTGGTAACTGCTGCTTGACAGAGTGCCTCCTCTTTGCCTGCTTTGAATCAATTTAGCAAACACAGGAGCTGTGAAGGATCACTCCCTACCCCCTTTCCCCACCATTCATGACAATACCACACATCTGCAATTTCTGTAATAAGTCATCTCTTCTCTATGGCAAAGAGAAATCAAACTCAGTGACTGACTTTTCTCTGGACCTTCCCTGGCCCTTCACTACATTTGAAGGTGGTGATTAGAACTGCACAGTGCCTAAGACACTGGCACACCACGGATTTACCCAGCACCACACTGATGGTTTCTGTTTGGTTTACCAGCTTGAGTAAACATTCAGAGTTTGTTGTTTCTTCAGGGAGTACAGCATTTCCTCCCAGCTGCCCCTTCGTCTCTCTGCAAGAACCTTCTGGGGACTCACTTCAGAGTGCTCTTAAATAGTCTGCTGAGGTGATAGGTGACATTTTTCTTCTCCCAACAACTGCTGCCACAGTTCTCTCAATTTTTTTACCCAATTCAAGTCAGTCAAAATCTCAGCTTTCAAATCCCTGCCATTTTTCAAAATCTTCCCAAAAGCACAGCAGTTTGCAGTCACTCAAAGCTCATGGCTATTTTTTTTCACCTGTACACCCAATAAGAAGGTCCACAAACCAGAGAAGCAGAAAGCACACGGTTCTCCCCAGCAAGCAGGGGGGAGCACTGTTGCATTAAAATCTATACTGACAAACCAAGGAAACTTTCTCAATCTTGTCCCAGTAAATATCCCAGTCTTAAGAAATTTCCCAGGAGTCCCCACATAACAAGTGACTGTCCTGAAGGATCAGTCAGACTTGGCACTGCAATGCACAAATCACTACCCTGCCTCATGAGCCCCTGCTAATCCCAAAAGACGTGCTTCACCAAACAGAACTGCTCCATATAATTGCTTGTCTTATCTCCCCTCTCTTAGCTGAGCTACCACGGTTCCAAAAGGCCTTAAAATTAATGATAGATATGCTTGCAGATTAAAACCCCTCTACCTGCATAGTGCTATGTGCATCACTTGTTAACACAGTGCTCGGCTGCGGTTTCTCTGTGCTTCTTATAAGCAGCTGAAGTGCTGCTGAATTAGCAAACACTGGGAGGAAATATCAGAGCAGTTTGTTTGACCACAGTTTCAGAATTTGTAACACAAGTTGTAACACAAGAGGAGAAAGATAACAAAAACCAAAGTTATAAACTGCAACACTGAATCTCAGCATACCTGGCCAGAAAACTGAGCAGGTAATTTGTGTAAACACAGACTCTTATGAACACACAGTCAACAAAAGTAGCACAAGACAGATTAACAAAATAATAGCACAGACACATTTTACTTCCATAGTTACAAACCTCTGAATTCAGAAATAACAACCTTTGTACATTGACAAAAATCTACAACTACCCATGAGCATAAGACAGTGTGCAAAGGCTGGGGGAATAAAGTAATCCAGTTCAGCATATAGAAACATTCCTTTCAGGTATCTCATTTACTGAACACTTTGCACGCAGTGCCCGCAAAAATACACTGGGTGTGTTAAGATCTGTGGAGAAGAATCCCTTTCCTTCAGTTTCCTAAGGAAACTATGTGGGATAGAACATCCCTTTTACTCAATAGGATGAGAAATTCCACCAAATCCCTTGTTGGAGCTCTGACATAAAGGCAGTTCAGAAAGTCAGCCAGAGACCTCCCCACACCCATCACCATGACTTTCCAAGACTGGAATGAAAAAAAGTTGTGTTAAAATTTTGCACTCAGCTTCAAATGTCAGTCACCTCTGTTTTCTCTTTTGAAATATACACACAATATACACACACATTTATACACACATGTATAACTCACTTCCGATATTTCTTCTGAAATCCCTACTCTGACTGACACTTCTCATGGTGCTGAATCTAATAGATGGTTCCCCAGTTAATTTAGCCCCTGTATTATAAAATGCTGCCATCCCATGACAGATCAGAACCAGCCAGGAGCTTGAGCACAGAGAACACAACAGCCTGCTCACAATAAGCAGAAAAATTATCACTGTAAAGCAGTTTGCAAAGTGCCTTAAACGCTATTACAAGAAAGAGGCAGTCTGTTCAGAGCTACACCAAGCAGGGAAAAAAGTTTGAATTATTTAGGGCTAGTTCCTTGCTGTTCTCCAGAAAGGAGTGCACAGACAGGTGAGGAAGCAAATCATATCTCCCGCCTCACACCTGGACTCCTGTCCAGGCCTTGAGCTACAAAAAGTCAGCAGGTACTGTTTGTTCACATCTCCTTTCTTTGGTAACCAACTGAGAAGCTGCATTTTTCTTAGTGTGAAAGTATCTAGCTCCAGCTCAACTTGTTTCAGAGAAGATTTGACTGAGAAGAATAAGTGAATGAGGATGCCCTCCTCAAGATAAATGTTCTGGCCTCTCGTGGGCATAACTCTCCCAGCAGGAATTGACCACTGATAATGTTATCACAGAAAATGCATTTAAGCTCAGTTCTGTTAATAAGGTCCTCTCCTAGCAGAAACTAAAGGATTCCTGTTCACCTGGTATCTTCCACATTTATCCTGCCATTGCTCCAGAAGCAGAACAACTACTAGTGAGGAAAAGTCACCCATAGTAAGGGAATGGACTCTACTTCTAAGCCACAGAAAAGGGACAATGGATGTTGACTTCGCAATTTGAGAAGGGTACTTCTTATCATCTAGGACATTTGCATGAAACAGCTTCTTCAGCTCTTGGTTTAATGAATAAAGGAATCAAATCTTTCAATACATATTGTAAATAACCACAAAGATTTGCCATCTGAAACAGCTATACATGGCTCTCTCTCCATATCCACCATTTACAAGTAAAGATTTCTCAAGTGATCAGCTGGCAGAGCTGGAAATGGGCAGAGCTCAATGTGTAGCCAAATTGAATCATCAAGGAAAAATTCAGACAACACAATGTTGAAAGTCTTGGAGACAGTTTGCAGTAGCTTCACTATGTTCAGTTTTTCCTTAAAAAATGTTTTTCTAGCAAGCTGGTAATTTTCCTGTTGTATCAAATTCCTTGATACCTACTTGGGAGAAAATTTAGTTGATTCATAAACATTTGCATGGCTTATTTAAGCTGTGAAAAATATTCAAGTGAAGAGATGAAGAAACTTGCCCAAAGTGAAAATGGCAAATGCAGAGCTAAGGAGGGACCCCCATTCTCACTCCTTTATCTCCTTGTCATTCTGCAGCTACAGGAGAGCCCAGCCAAGAGGCCCTCAGCTGAGGGACAATCATGGAGTGGTCTGGCTTCGACATGCCTGAGCTCAAGCTGCTGCTCCCAGTAGGTAGCAGAATCATTACATCCATCCCTTCTCAGGGAGCCTGAGAGCTGCCCAGCAGGCACTGGGGAGAGCTACACCCCAGGATCTATCCACGGGGTTAGGCAGAAAGTAGTATCCAAGGTACCTATCATGGCAACATCTAAATGCAAGTATCAGAGCACTTTACAGACAAAAAGGGCTTTCCCCTAGGCTGTTTAAAATTTGCATGTTCCTGTGTAGCACTGAAGATAGCAGCAATGGTGATTCATTAAGATAATGATTTAAGTAGGAGGCTTAAGAAAGTCGGGGTGGATTGACATCCAGAGGGCTGCAGTTGGAGCTTCTCCACTCCAGGCTGCCACCTTCCCTTTTAAGGGAAGGGATGAATTCCAAAAGTCAAGAGAACTATGAATTAACAGCAGCTATATCACAATTACAATGTACTGAAGCACAAGAGCACCATCTCTGCTCCAGCCCATCCTCCCTGGCAAGGACAAGCACAAAATTTTATGCTGCAGGAAATTTTTCATGGCATTTTAAACTACTGGCAATTCTAAATTACTGGATTTCCTTTCCTAGAGTAGTTTGTTAGTGCAGGTTCCCCTCAAAAGAAAAAGATTGTATGAATTTCTTTTAAACCAATTTTCTATCCACCTCAAAAACAATACACATTTTCTTTCAGCCAGTTGTTATTCCCCACTATTGAATAATCAGATGGGTTTGATAAATTGATTGCTCCCACATAATGATGTAAATATACACATTGGGAAAAAGCACACAAGTCCTTTCCACACCCCAACATTTAATCAAATTGTGATCAGTTACAGGTTGAGACATGCATTCTGTCCGTAACACCAGGCTAATGCTCAGACAGTAAAGGCAGCTCAGACTTCATCCCTGCTAAGACAGAGGCCTTTGTACTGTGATTTTCATATTTACTTTCAGTTGCCTTTCAGAGAAATGTACAGGCAACCAGTTTGGCTGTTCTGCTGCTCACTTGGAATGGTTGCAATAGGGCATCCCGGTGTGTATTGCCCACTCACCGCTAGCTGTGCTTGGTCTGAACGTCTTTTCGGCACTCTATCCCATGCTGATTCAGTACAGAATAGCTTCCTGGAATGCAATTATAGAAAGAGTGAGGGTTTGTCTTAAAAAGGGATTATTCCAGAACAGCTATTCCTTATTAACTATTCCAAATTGCCTCTTCATTAGGATGATGAATATAACTGAGAAGAGCTCTTCCATTCAATTGGTAACTTACCTTAGTCTCAATCAATGACCCTGTTTAGATGAGCCTTTGTCACAGCACCACACACCCATAGCAGCAGATTCACCAATAGAAACAGATGCACAGTTGCAATGAAAGTAGAGCTGCTGCATGGACACTCAGCTGAGTTTGTTTTAAGTTGGGCCGATAACAGGATCAGGAAATACATTAAAAAGAAATAGTTGTTTCAATCACAGATCTCATCAGTACTGCCTGTGACATTTTGTACTTCACAAGTCTTAGAATCAGCTTTGTTCAAGCTCGGTTTATTCCTTAGATATATGGAGACCTTAATGGCAGGGAAATTTTGAGCTCTGGAACTTCTTTGTTTATTGAGTTCTTAGCTTGAAAGATTTCTCATCCAAAAGGGCTGAGAAAGTACCTGGCACATCTTCGATGCTTATTGAATACATTAAATAAATCAAACGTTTTATGATAAAATTCCACTCCCCCACACCAAACAGATGTAAGTCCAAGTTGAGGAGGCTTGAAAAATTGCACTAAAATTGATTTTGCTCCAATTTTCCCCAAAGGAAAAAATCTGAGTGTGGGTTGAGACAAAAACATGGAAAATTTAAGCTATCATGAACAACTGAAAAGAGAAATGGAGAAAAGACAGAAGCCAAAACTAAACTTCACCTTCAGCATGCATAATTTATATTCTCTGCAGTGTTCTGTATTACAGGCATTCCTGGACTCACACGTAAAGTGGGAGTCTTTTTCTGGGCTCACCATGGTTCTAGAGAAAAGTGCAAGATACCTTAATGCTGATGTCTCCTGCCTACTCAGGAAATCACAAACCACAGAGATCCTGAGAGGGTAGAAAAGATAGGACCCAGCACAGCTGAAGATGGCAGTACCAAAAGGATCCCATGTCAAAAAATGGGTGATCCATTTTTTAAGTCTGCCATTACTTGATCACAGTATCAGTCTAACTTTCAGTCTACTTTTGCATACTCACAATCTTAGTCCATGTATGTAATATTTTATAAGCAGCTTTTATGAGTTCTTTTCCCCATAGGAGAGAAAGTTAAGAGATACCTGATAGAAAGGGGTAAAGTGCAAATACAAATATATGCAAATCAAACCAGGGAAAAAAGAGAAAGAAAGAAAAAAAAAAAAAAAAAAGGAAAATAAACTGAAACCACTTCCAGTCTCTCTCCCTCCAATAAATTCCACACTCTCATGGTCTCTGGCACCACTTCACAGTAACCCCAAAAGATGTTCACCTGCTCCCACAGCACTAAGAAACAAACAGTGAAACAAGTACAAAGAAGCTCCCACCTAGGACCCTAGGATGACCAATGTAATCCCCTGAGAGCACATTGCAAGGGGAAAACCTTATCATGAAAGCAGAAGAAAAACAAACACACACATGCACACACAGAGCTCCACTGCTGTGCACCATTAGCATCCTCCCCACTTTCTATACACATCCAGTATCAGGAGATTTATATTCAGGCCAAAAGCTCATGCTGGCAGGAGAGGAAAGTACTTTGGAGAAGAGAGGGGAAGGGGAAAAAAAGCTTACAGTTTCTTGGCTTATGATCAGCAGGCTGGATGCATTCTGTGGAATTAGGCCAAAGCATTAGTTACTATATTCAAGAGAACATCTGAATCCCAGCTCAAGGGAGCCGAGTTTGCGGCTCTCATTTATACTGTATATCAATTGAATATCAAACCACATTTTCCGCCTTCTGAATAATAAAGCTTAATAGTTTGGGACTCCCATATGGTCTATTGTTAAAATATTTCCAAACACTGGCTGCTGTTTTATTTCTGAAGGAAAGATTTCTCTTTCCTCTTCAAGCTTCACTTGTTTAAAAGATACTTGTAGCAAAAGCTAAATATATTAATCTTTTAAATATTTCCAGAGTTTGAACTAGGGCTAAAAATGAGAGGATAAGGAAAACACAATACATTTTGAAACTAGCTTTTTCCTTTTTAATGTCGCATGCAAATGTTTGTTCCAGGCAGAAGCAGCTGGTGCCACCAGGCTCTGCTGTTCAGAACAGGGGGTGCAGAAGCTTTCAGACACCATGAGTTGCTCTAACAAAGGAGGGACCACACAGACTCAAGCCATTCACAAAAGGACCCAGGCCGATTATTTGACTATTACTTACAAGGAAGCTTGTCCAGTAACGTAGGCAATAAATACTGGAGAAACCTGTTCCGTGTATAACCCGGGTTTGTCTTTTCACAAGTCCTGCTCTCTAATTAGCTACTCATTCCTCGAGGGCACTGCTGATGGATGGAGTGTATCAGTTCGGTATATATTTTTTTAAAAGTCAAGGAACTTGCTAAATAATAAAAGCATCAGCATAATACACACTCTGCAGTGCTAGGAGCAGTCACTAATGCTCCTTCCCAGTCCCACCAGAAAAGAGTGTTCCTGTGCTTTCTACTTTACAGAAAAAGACTCAGTGGCAGAGAGACTGTAACTCACAAGGACTGCAGTGCCCTGCTCAGAGCTGGGATGAGAGCTCAGAAGTGCTCAGCTTTTGATCTTGCATTCACCCCCTGTTCCATTTGCACAGAAGGACTCAACTGCTCTGCGAGCAGAAGTGAAACCCTGCAGCACTGCCTGGTTGTGCACTGGTGTGACCCACCAGCTCCACCTCACCAGCCCCTGCCCTCTCCGTGGAGTTCCTCCTGCACTCTGGGACAGGAGCTCTCGCGGTGGCACCTTCCCACGTATCTGCTGGACACTCAGCCAAGCACAGGGTGCTGAGCTGGGCACGGCCAGCCGTGTAACAGCACAAAAACAGAGCTGCTCCTACAGCTCAGGGAGCCAAGTAAAAACTTCTGCTCTCTCCTCCTTATCTTTTATTCTAGCCCTCATTGCTGCTTCTCATTCCAGTCTCCTACTTCCCTCTGTCTGCCAGTGTGTTCCCCTCCCCTCCACCACCTATCTGCCCCTCCACCGCCTGCTCTGCTCCAGTGTACAGGGCTTCAGAGTCAGCTGTCCCAACCCTGAAACTGGTTGCTCGTACTCATCAGCTGCCTCCTCCTCAGAAAGGAAGAAATTCCAGTATTTCCACATTTGCTCTCATCCCAATTTGGGCAGAAAAACTGAAATAAGAGACTATGTAGAACGGAAGTTCACAAGTTTAAAAAGAAAGAAACAAACAAAAAAAAAGGAAACCTATTTGTGAACACCAGTGCATTTGGTGTCATTTGAAATGGAATATTTTACATTACTGAAACCAAAGTTAGTTCATTTTGGTTTGGTGACCTGACCTGAGAAATTTTGTTCTGAGTCAGTACAATGTTGAGCTGCTTTTATTCCCACAGTGTTGCACTGCCTCAGTCACTGCAGCTTGGCAGCCTGGTAACCCTGACCTTACTTCTGGGTCAGCCTCCCATGCTGGAAGGCAGCTCCCAAAGCACACACTGAGGTCTCCTGTGGCACAGCACGGCCCCTGGGAGACCTGTACTGCCATATGGGAAGGCTAGGGCCCTTGGAGTCCAGCAGAATAGGTACATCAGTCAACAGCTCTCTGAGCAGTCAAGGATGACCTGGAATCCAATGCAATGTTTTGAACCAAGCCCAAGTGAAACCTTTTAGATCAGTTAGAGAAAAGCAAAGCAAAGAGGTATTCCCATTCAGGCAGCATAGACAGGTCAATGTAACATTTCTGGTAAAAAGCTAGTTTATTAATTTTACAGGTGATCAGAAATCTAGCATTGGGCTTTTCTAGGAGGAAAATAATGTTTCCATTTTAAAGAAACTACACTGCTCCCTGCAAAAGCCACTCCAAGGAAAATTCAGATCAGTCTCCTACTGACCACAGCAGCATTCTTACAAACTAGCTTAAAAATAATACAGCGAACAAATCTCACTCCTGCAGAAGCTTCCTCAGCAGGGAGCTTAAATTATAGCAGTATCAGCACCCTTCTGCCTCCTACCCAGCTCCTGGCGTGACCTAAGGACTGCAGGATTTAGTTCATCAGCCGAGTTTAACAACTAGCTCAAAGTCTGACAAGTATTGAACCAGGGGGTTTGCAACAGATGTCTGAATGGTCTCAATACCTTGCTGCTCTAAGCCAAGGCACGGGCACAGTTTCTATGAGAGTTGGGTAGAAACAACTGCTGGTGGAGCTGCTGAAGGTTCTGAGTTCTGCCCCAAACGTTAGGGATGCCACCAACTCATGCTCAGCAACCAGTTCTTAAAACAAGTGGAGAGGACTCAGAGGGAAGATTATTATGCATTCACAGAAAGCTATTTTAGTAGTTTTCTTGTAGACTCTGTAATGCGGCTCTTGTAGTGTGTGTTCATCCCCCAGGTCTGTGTATCTGAGAGAAGGCAGAGTGAGTGTGTATGTGTGTGTATGGATGGATTTGATTTACTCTTGAAAAAAAAGGAAAAGGAGAGACACTTAGCCTGTAGTTTCAGTGCTGGAAACTGCAATAAACCTCTCTTTTTAAACCCCATAACCTTGTGACTGTTTTATAGTCATAAGGAATCATAACCAGAGAAAGATTTAGCCTAACAGTGATCTGCCCTCAAAGACATGAATCTGTCACATCTAATAGAAGGGGAATAAGGAAACAAACCTTTCCTCTAAGTAATTCAAACAGATGGTGTATGGCTTTGGTGGGAACTTACTGTAAGTTGCCCCTGTAACAAGGGTAAATTTGGCAATGCTGCGCACCCAAAGATGCTATTTACGAGTCAGTGTGAGAAATATCTCTGCACGATTTCCTTGTGTTTTAAAACTCGAATTCTCTACGACTGTATCTCACCACTTTTGTGGTTGACACATTCAACCAGCTTTCCACCCACTTTTTCACCCCCTTTTTGCCAGCAAGATTGAGTCTCTCTTGTTTGCAATTTTTAACTCTCCTCAAAGTAATTTTTTACTTTTGAGGGATCAGCAGAAGATAATTAAGTGCATTGTGCCAATATGTTAAAGCACAGTTTTCTACCAATATTTCAAATATAATTTTCTTTGTCTGGGCTTATAGTACATTCTTTCTTACCCAACAAAGCACACCAAAGTCTTCAGGTTAGTTTCTCTTTCTTTCCTTCTTCATACCCTCTATAAAAAATAAAAGTTTCTTTTCTCTCCTTCTCTCATTTTCCCCCAGAATCTCAATCCCCAATTTCTCTTTTCTAGTTTTATCATACAACTTCTTTCCCCTGCTTCTCCAGACTCACAGTAAGAAGCATTACTTGATCACCTTGCTCTGGGTTCCTGCCTTTTCTCCAGAGGAGCAACAAGTGACTCCTGGGACACTTTGCTCTGTTTCCTCTCTTGGAAGACAGCCGAGGCTTACTCAACTCTCTCTTCCTCAGGTCTGCCACTCAGCCCACTAACCTATCCCCATTTTCCACCCACACTGAACAAGACATAAGGTTTCCAAACTTGTCTGGAGAGCTTAGTCCCAAATTAAGCTCGTTGTCCTCTAAGAGACCAGACATGAAACCCATACCAATGCTTAAGTGTTCTCATGGTATCTCAAAGCAGGTGAAGACCATTATTGTCAGATTCCTAGCATGCAACAAGGCTGATAGGGAACACTGAAAGATATGGGGTAGCAAGAGACCAAATTCACTTGCAGTGGCGGTCCAGGGGAGTATACTTAATTCAAAGGAGCAGTAAACTTAGACACTGGTTTTCCAGACTGGTCAGGGGAGGATTGGTATTAGAGAACCTGAGGGTAATCCCCAGATTACCCTTCCGCACGCTTGCAGGGAGCAAATGTCACTTTGCATGGTGAAGCATGCCAGCTCGGGAGCATGCTCTACATTTCATGTTAATGAGTATTAGCATGGAACCCAACTTCCTTCCCCTCCCCAATTTTTATATAATTAAGGATCAGAATGAGCATTTTGTTTTAGTCTACAACAGTGAGAGACAACAGCACTACAGAATAACTGCAAAGGGAGAGAAAGAAGAAAAAAAAAAATGCAGGTGGTAGACACTTACTGCTCTGGCCACTGCATGAAATGAAGGCTTGAGCGCACATTTTTGCCTGATTGCATAGCTGTCTCTGCTGCCCATCTAATCTGCTTAGGAAACTGGTTTTGAAGGATATGGTTCAGACATACCACTTGCATGGGGAGGGGGGAATGATGAGGGGAGAAAAAAAAAGTGCTGCAGCTGCAAAAGATAAAATAGAACAACTAATTTTCTCAGAGCTTGCAACACAACCTCTCCCCCTCCTCCACATGCAGTCACTGCACTGGCAGGATAAGCTGGAGATTCTCCAGTGTAAGCAAAGAAGGCAGAATAAGGTGTGCAGGCCCTTCTCCGCCCCGCTCCCCACAGGCCTTGGGGGTGCCACAGAAAGCGGAGGCTGACAGCCCCGCTCGCAGGGAGGGGGACATTCCTCCGCCCGCTCGTTTCAATTGCATTCCCATTTTTCAGAGGGGACGTGAGAAACACACAGTGCTGGATGTTATGCCGAGACAATAATGAGCATAAGGGAGCTGCAGACTCCTGCTGTACCAATTGGTGGCTGGGTTCTGAACTCTCATTGTGTGATCCGATTTCTCCTGTCATTCAAGCCATTTTGCAGACTCCAAGCATACGTTCATTTAAGCCATGTGTCCTGAAATCTAAACAGCTGAAGGGGACAGGGAGAGAGGGGTAGGGAGAGAGGAGAACCACTGGATTTCTGGTGACAGTGTCTAAAATACACATTTGCACAAGGAAGTCTCACTTTAGATAGTCACTTAACAAAACAATTACAGCTGCTGACAGGCAAGAGGTACAGTTTCAAGTGACCATCAGACATAAAATAGGCCAAATAAATTACTGCAGTCTAAAGGGAGTGGGTGTGTGTGTTCTCACAAATCTAACAGAGATAACAAATGGATTACCACTGGGTGACCCAATGTCAAAATTAGCAGCCCCAGTTCTCATTTCAGTTACACCGTAGCAATGACATTACCCAAGATCTAGCAGAAGTGAAACTGAAATCAGAGTCCAACCCAGGATGTCAGGGAAGCAGCTGCTTTAGTTTTTTAATGCCTAGAATTTCAACCCAGTTTGCTTTGTTTCAAGAGCATAAGCTGCGTCTGGGAGAAGGGGCAGCAGCCTTTGCCAGCTGCCACGTGACCTGCAAGGGTGTTTTCAAAATTGAATTTTTTTTTTGGGGGGGGGGGGGGGTTGGGGGAGAGGAAGTAGGAGTTGTTAGTGATAGAGGTAGACAGCATGAGAAGTATATTGGCATGTTTTGACCCTTTTCTCAAAGGTATTTTGTCCTTTATTTCCATTCTGTGCCCATATATACAGTTACCCTCTCCTCTGCACTCTCCTACACATACACCCATGTTTTCTTCGAAAGAATCAAGAAGGCCAGTTCAGGCCTTTGTGGAGTCTTTGAGGAGACATTGTGTGAGTGCTTACTCCCTCAATTAAGTAAAATACAAGGGGGTTTTACAAGTATAAAAATAATTTTAAGCTTTCCAAATATTAATTGCTTACGGAAATTAAACATCTGCTAACAATAAACTCCCCCAACAAATAAGATAGTTTCAGCCTCACTGAAATGCTTTCCCTTGCTAATTGCTAAGAATACCATTTTCTTGTCTTTTACAATGACAGTTTCATTAGTTCTCCAATTATCCCAACATTTCAGTCCTTTCTCTTTCACAACAGAATGAAAAAGGTCCAATTCCCATCTCCAATGCAACTTTCAGAGTCCTGCAAAACCAAGTGAGAAACTGGCAATTATGATGAGCCATGGAAAGCCCTCAGGGCAGAGACTGACTACGTGGGTTGCAGAGTCCACCTGCACACCTTTTCTTACCACATCTCCCACAGCCCCCTCCGAGTCTGCCGAGTTTTCACAAGTATCGTACTACAGAGTGCACCCAACTGAGGCAACTGGGTGCTCTAAGTGCAAAGAGGAGCTGAAATGCTGATAACCCACACGAGTGCTTAGAATAGCAGATGCCAGGGGGAGAGAAGGGGGCCACCAGCTGAATTTGCATCACACAAGGAAATAAGTCAGTTGGGCAAAAGCCCCATATGGCTGCTTGGGAATGCAGAGCTAAAAGGGCTTTCACTGCTTGGAGAACTGCAGCTCTCCTCCAGCTTCTCATCTCACTCTCTGCAACTTGGTGCAGAAGCATAGGGAAGAGATTTCAAAACCTCACAGCACTTCTTACTATACAAGAAAAACAACTAGTCCTTTGCATGAGTATGTTTTCTGCATTTAAGAATCAAAAAGCACTTAGCTACAGTACTTGCCCTCTATCCACTTAAGGGACGAAAGGCCCAGCCTGACTTGCTCAAGGTCAAATAGCAAGTTCAGCAGCAAGAGATGACAAGGGCTCAGGTACCTCCAAATCCCATTCAACTGTTGTACCCATTAGATTGAAGAGATGTTAAACACCCTCATGGCGTCAAGAATGACTAATGCCCTCCCAGGTCAGCTTGTGATAGAGAACTGGGAACTCACACATCTCCTTCCTCTGTCTCCCACTCCAGTATTGTTGCAAAGCCCACGTGATGAGATTTTCCTAATCAGCAATTAAATAGTTAATGCTTACATTGCAGCAGATGGAACAGGAGTTGCTGCAGGGAAAGTATACAGAGGGAAGGAGGAGAAAAGAGACAGCAAGGAGGAAAAAACAGTCCGAGAAACAATCCTAAAGGAAAGCAGTTTTCCCACTATAAGGGGTGATTAGTTGACTAGACAACATAACCCTTAAGACTTTGTCTAGACTAGGATAAAATGCTACATTGTTGAAGGTGTTTGAGAGGCATAGTGTAGGTAAGGCACACGGCCTTTGAGGATGTGGTAGCCAAGGAAGAGACTAATTAGGACACGTTCACTAACATGTCTTAATGTTCCATGTTTAAATCCTTGCCCACGAACTCAAGGCTATGCAAAGCAAAGGTCTCTGATGCTGTTCTAATGATTGTAAAAGTAAAGCTATGACACAGTGCAAAAGAATCAAAAGGGTGAGGAATTGCTCAAGTCTCACATCCCCCATTTTTCTTACGCTCATTGAACACCTGTGAACATTTGCATCTTAAAATATTCACCAGCATTCTACCAGACAACCTACTATGACATTTTTCCTCTAAAAATCTAATCAAAGGCCTAAATGCCAATAGCAAAAGAGACCACAGGCTAACAGGCTACACTCCTATGAAACATATCCTTTTGCACCAGTGTTTGCACAGGCAGATTTCGGAAAGAGGGTGTGAGGGGAAAAGAAGGCAGGACTATGAAGAGTGTGCCCAAGCCTTCATCAAAATCATAATTTTGATAATTCAGTACCAGATTTGTAATTAAAATCAAATCCCACCTCACTAAGACAGCCCGAAGCATTCACAGAGACCTCGTTCTGAGAGTTGTTACACTAAATACCCGGAAAATCACAAATACTGTAGCTTCTTCTTAACCCTTCCAGCAGTATTTCAGGAACCACCTGTCAGTTTAAAAGACTGATCGTTTTTCTCCCAGCTTCTTGCAGGCCCTAGGTGTGCCCCTAACCAAATAGGCTTACCATTTAAAAGCTTAATTGCACCTGTGGCTTAAACCTTATCCCAGACAGCACTCGGGAACACTTGGATTTGGGTGTTTTAGGTGTGAGACTGGGGCCTGCATTCACAAACAGAGCTAGGCAAGTCAGAGTAGGAGCCCCTGGTAAAAGCAGGCAGTATACTGGGGAGCAGGGAATGGGGAAGAAAGAAGTGCTTTTTCCATTTTGATCACATTTAACTGTATTTACATTTCCACAGTTGGGCTTGAGTAATGTCCACCTCCTTGTTTGTGACTGAAGGTAGGTTTCAGAGTCTCAGATTTCTTTTCCACAACAAAAAGATCAAAGTTTGAGCCACTTGTGCAACTTAGGTGTTTACAGTGAACTGGTCTAATCGCATGGCAAGCCCTCCCTCCCGTTATCAGTCTCACACTGAGCCAAGCTCCTTCATTCCATAAGCACCAGGGAGGACTGAGAGGAGAGGGCCCATGTCTGGTGTGGATTATAACCCACCATCCCTTCTACCTACTCTAACATGGGAACTAAAATACAGTATGCAAGGGAAGGGTTTAACATGTTCAACTAAATATTCACTTGGGATGTGGTCTGCAGGGCTGACAAAGCATTTTCAGGTTGTATTTTTAAAGAAGCTTTCTAAAAAGCAAGCAAGTGCTGTGTGAAGAACCAGAATGAGAGAGAAGGGTCCCTTCACTCTCCTTCTTAGTATTGCCTAGGTAGTGCAGGTTCATGGTCCATCTTATTGTCAAAGGAAACCTGTGCTGCCTTGTCAAAAGTTACTGGCAACAGAAGGATAAAGAAACACAGCACAGTAGGAGTCCATGCAGACAAGCTTCCACATTCCTAATCTCGCTTTATCTCATGCAAGGACACAAAAACTTTCTGGGTCTTCATTTTGTAAGCTATGAAATGGAGCTAAATTTTAGGGTTTTGTGAAATGATTTTTAATTAGTAATAGCAAAGCACATATCTTCAGATGAAAGGTATCATATAAATATTAATGAGCTCAGACTACTGGCAGTATGCGTGTCTCTTAGGAATCGTAAGCACCATGGATGGATCAAAGAGGACATGTAGCTCTAAGAGACAGAGTGGTGGGAGTTGTCTCTGCCTTTAACTGTATTTTAAAGTAGATCCTCAAGACTGTTGTGGATATTCCCTATCAAGTTACAGCAGCTTTCAATTAAAATGACATTTTATCCTTAGGCAAAATTCCACTGCGTACCTTTTAATAGTAGCAGGGCACATTTTCACTCATGTAGGTATTTCTTCTACCGACATGCATTACTAGATCTTTGTAAATAGGGATCAAACCAACTGGGAAATAGGGATTTTACCTTCATTTTCATCAAAATAAATATCCCTTACCTAGTTATGTTGCTGAAAAACTTCCAGCTCCACTGCAGTGCTGTGACAAGAAGTAGGATGAGGATGTGGCAGCTGTTTGCTTCACAGTGCTTGTAGCTCAGTCTGGCAGCACTTCAGACATGGAGCTGTCCTCTGAATGAATATGGCAGAAAATGCCACATGGTGAAGGTGCTGCTTCTGTTCCCCTGAGCAGGGGCAGCACAAAACGTGGCTACGGACACGGCGGGGAGAGGTGCGAGCCCCTGCGGGGGCTGTGCGCAGGCATGTTGGTGCAGCGAGGGAGCAGCACCAGTGCGGCCTCCAGCGCCGGCTGCCCTGCTGGGCCGGCACGCTGGGGAGGAGGCTCTCAGCCTCCTCAGGAATGCGGGATGGCCGCAGGCCTCAGCAGTGTTTTCCAAAGAGGTGCTTACGTTTGTTTCTCTTAGGGTCCAGCAAGCCTGTGGTTTTTTGTTGTTGGGGGTGGTGATGGGGAATGAAGGAGAGTTGCCTTCTTGGGGTTTTAAAAAATACATTACAAGACAACAGGGAGCAGGGACCAAAGATATTTCTTCACCTGAGGAAAATCCAGTTTTATCAGCTACCTTCCTACCTTTCGAGCTGTAAGACGCCATGGGCAGCTTTCTGCCTACTTCTCTGCAGCCAGGCATCCTAAATGCTTTGTGAGCCTGACACGTGGCCAGCCAGGGGGTCTACAGCAACTTGCCTCCTGTCTGGGGCTGCGTTTCATTTCCTCAGCAGAGTAAGACCACTGGCCCTCTGTCCTGCTCACCTCAGGCACATTTCCATAAGCTCTGCCCTCCGCAGCTGCTGCTAAGGCAGTGCTGTAGCTGTTTCTGGTTTTGTCTACACTGGAGCAACTGGGACTGATTGCTTAGTGCTGGTAGCAAGAACAAAAATCAAATGGTGTAGGCACACTCAGAATGCTTATAATTGTGTTCCTCAGAGGGAGCACAGCAAAGAGATGGCATTAACAGGCCTTTCCACTTCTCTGCCAAAAGAGGTTGAAATTTGGAAGATGCTCAGAATAAGTAACACCCTGATAGTTCAGAAAAAAAATCTCCCAGAAATTAATTTCCTCCTGGGTTACCAATAAAAGATGGGATGTTCACAACACGATGAGTAGTGTCCAAAACAATGGTCTAATAAGTACTTGGATCTACTTGCTGTGCTTAGTGCTAAGAGATATGACAGAAAACTTAACTGTGTTTTGATACCAAATAACATAAATCCAGACACCACGCCAACAATTTTTAGACAAGGAACCAGGAACCCTAACAAGAGAGATTAGGGAATTCATTTCTTCCCCAGCCACACCAGGAAATTTTACACCTCTGTATGAATAATGTTTTCATAGCAAATCCAGGCATCAGTTCTAGCAAGTACCTCTCTCTAAACTCTAGCCCAAAAGAATCACTTTGGAAAAGCTCATACCACCTTCTGTTCCCAGAATTAAGTTAATTAGCACTTGTCCCTCTCTGTATAAGGTCAGGGATCCTCCCACAAAGGAGGTACACAACCAGATTGTTAAAAGATGTACATATGCCCTCTTAAGCAAACAGGCTTCTTTGTAGCATCACTAAGATTCCCTCTGGTCATCCCTGTAGAGCTCCCAATTGGAAGGGAAGCAGGCTGGGAGATTAGTGTAACCAGTGCTTCGCCAGGTACAAGGAGCACACTGCAGGCCAATAGGAGTGCTGGTATTTTAGTACTAGGTGGTGATCTCTCTCCATCTGGATGACTTTTATTAGGTTCAGCATCAGCCTTCATGTAGAATGAAGTATCTGAACTATGGGAATGTTTTCTCATTAGAGTTGAAAGATTTCCAATGCATTTTCCCCTCTGACACACTTTGTCTCTTCTTATTCCATCCAGGTATTTGTGCTATATATATTATGGAAGTATTTCATTTCCCCTCCATGTGACCACCTACGTGCATTGACAAAAAGCAAATCCAGGTAAGACCTGCTATCAGTTATATCTGGGTGCAACTGAAGTTTGATCAGCAATGAAGGTCAACACACGGTTCTGTATTTTCTGTCCACAAAAATGTTACACAGTGCACTTACTGAAAGAGGTTTAAAAATAGCCTAGCCCACACAGTTCTTGGGCACAGAAATACTGTCAAAGGTTGCCTGCCACAGAACTCAATTGCTGATTTACAGCAGTAGTTTAGGGACAGAAACCCAGAAACCCAAGTGTTTAATTACCAACATGCCCCATTCTAATCTAACTTTAACACAGCACAAACTATGTAGGATGACAACCTCCCCTTTCTGTCAGCCAGCTATGACTGCTTGCTCTGAGCACAGCCTCGAACCTGCTAAGCAAGAAAGGAGTACACCAAGAAGGACAGGCTCCAGTTCCCCGGAGAGAGCACTCCTGTGCAGGCCCATAAAAAAAGGGTTCAGAGACTATTTGTGTCAACTCCCTAAACCACAAACCACTACTAGCCCTCCCTCTGAAGCACTTGCATGCTGCTCCTTGCAAAGCTGGAGCAAGATATGCTGGCATCCAGATCACTGCCTTTGGGGGCCCACCCATCCCTCTTGGTCTCCTTCCATCCCTTATCACAGACTTGCAGACCCTCTCCCTGGGCAGCAGCAGAAACTGGGGTGTATTTGCCTCCAGGTTTGGCACCCTTCTGTTCCACCATTGCCCTGCTCTTCCGACCCAGGGTGCAGCTTGCCCACCCTGCTGGGTCCTCTGATACCAAGAGGGAGGTAATATGTAGAGAATCACAAGTAATAAATGTGAAACTGGCAACTCTGGTGTTTGAAACAAAAGGGGATTTAGGATGCATTTGGCATTTCAGCTTTAAAGTTTAAAATAAATGAGGCAAAACTGAACTGAAGCAAAGGAATGGCTTATGGGCAGCTCAGACTTGTCCTAGACTTTCAAGCCAGTCATTTCCCATAAATGTTTGTAATTTCAAACATAAGAAAGGGGGAGAGGAGACAAAACAAACTGAGTCAACTGCTTACTGCCTTTCTGATTCAGACTCCTCAGCAGATGTAGGACAGAAAATTATTCTAGGAAAAAGTTCCTTTTTATGTATCTGGGACAGCCCCCAAAATTTTTACCAGAGGGGAAGAAGAGGACAAGAACTAAACTGCGAACTTGTCCGCACCCTAGCAGGAATTCACCCATTTTTCACCTCCCACAGGTATCATTAGCATGCTACTGAGAGCAGAAAAAAAGCAGCTAAGATCAAACACAAGCTAGTAACAAAGCTCTTCCTCTTGTCATCCTTCGATGGGCCAGAATTTCTGGCTGCAGCTCGTCTTTCCCTGAAAGGCTGGGCTAGTTCAGAGTCGCTTTTAAAAGAAGTGCCACACTATGAACGTGCTACAGCTGCGACACAGAAAGTGCAGAAGGCAGGAAGTCTGACGTTCACACCAACCTCAGCCCCTTCACTCACACCTCTTTTCAAATAGCTTTAGCACATGGAGCCCACATTTTCACATTCTCAGAACTAGCTTTATCTATCACACGTCAAGTTTAAGAGAATTTTTTGAAATAAGTCTCTTTTTCCACGTTCAAAGACTCACTCAATTGGGAGCAACTTTTAAATTGTTTTTGTAAACTGTTCTCCTCTCCAATTTTTGCAGTAAGTTGCTACACTCCCTTTTAAAATAGTATATATAATTTTTAAAAAATAAAATACAGATTGAAACACCATACCAACTGTTGTCACAGTCCAAAAATGTCTGGATTTTCAAACTTAAGTCCACCACTGTGTAAAAAGGCCACACACATGTAAGTGTCAATCAGGCTCAGTGGCAAAACAGAAAGACCCAGGCTGAGCCTGCAGAATGGCACAAACTTTCCTGGACAGAAAAAGAGTGCTAGTTCTCAACCCATCTGGAATAATTTCTGCATTTTTCAATGGAGATTTTTGGAATTTGACCTCAAGAAGCCAGGTGCTTGATTTCTGCATCTCCTGCTTTGCCGTGTTTGGTGACAGAACGGGAGGAGAGAGAAATAAAGAAAAATGTATTATTTACAAGGCTACACCTTAATTATACCTAATATTACCATAGTGACTATTTTTTCAGGCAACTCAAGCAGTCTGTTCTGTGCCCAAAAAATTCTGTAGCTGATCCTGCGCATTTTTAACAGAAACACTATCTCCATTCCCCTCCTCTCAGCACCAGGATTAAAACAAAGTAACATTCACAGTATTTGCGAGAAATGGCAAACAAACGGGTAGTAAAGCCTGGAGATTGCTTGGCAGCAGCAATTAGCTATGGCAAGTAACTCAGGGAGGGCAACAAAACCCAGCATTGTCCAGCATTTGGACACTCAGCGAAAGACTGATGAGTGAGGGGAAAGGGCCAACCCCACATGATACTGCCAGGTCTCAAGTACTATTTTGAATCAGGTAAACTAATATCTCCTGTACCTGTTCCAAACCACAGAGTAATACATGGTCTCTCTTTCTACAAAGTTTGCTGGCTGCCCCCTTTGGAAGTAGCATCTATCTTGGAGAAGATCTTGTATTTTCTCTTGGTCTCTGAAAAAGGATCCCAAACAAGTGGCAGGGACGCCGGGGTTTGGAAGCCTTTGCATGTTTATCTTTACTGATAAGGCTGCAATCCTTGCTGCAAGCACATCAGCCTGTGTCTGCAGCAAAACCTTACTCCAGTCGATGCCTTCCTTGAAACAGGCTTCCTCGGGACTGGGCAATGCCTTTAACCCCTTAGTGCCCCATCCAAAGAAGCCTTAGTGCAGATTTCTTTTTCTTACTTGAAGATGCATCATGTTTTTACAACTTAAAAAACAAGCAGGTAAGCCAGACCTGCTCTGAGACAGAAGCAGTGCAGATTATATAGATTATATACCTCCAGTGATACTATCAGAGCAATTTACCCTCAGAGAGTTTCATCTCCCCAAACCTCTTCTGGTTCTGTGCAGATCAAAAGAATTGTCCATTTAAAACAAATGCAGCCATCCAAACTGTGGGTGGAACACATAAAAATTCATTAAGAGGACTTCTTGAAGTTATTCTGTCTCATTGATTGGAGATCTTCAGCTAGAGCTATTTGGATTCTTGGAACTGGAGAATCAGCTATGATTCCAAGCCATCTGATTCTTTTCTGACAGGTTAACTAACCTTGTTCCTGCAGCTTTGTTAATGAAATCTCAGAGCATGCACAAACACGCATGCCAAGTGCAAACATCCAGAAAGTCACTAGGGATCTCCCAAAGCTCACATGCCAAGAGCTTGGACATCCTGAAAATGACAAACAAGTGCCTTTTCTCTGACAGCAGGTTTCATTTATTTCCTCCCACTTGCTCTTTCCCCATCTTCTTCCTACACCACTGAGTCAACCTTGACCAGGCAGGTTTCAGTTAAGCATGTGCTTTGCCAGAGGTGTTTTTAAATCATGTTTTTAAAAGTTTATTTATAGTACACACGCACAGTGCATGGTGCTTTCAGGGCTTCTGGAGGCTTCAGCATGTCAGGCTGGACTTTGCCAGGTGGAAGGAACATGAATTCCTCAACTGGCCCATGGAAAACCGCCTCCTTCCCATGGTGTCTATCTATGCACCCCAACTCAAAGATAGAGTGCAATAAAATAATTTTTACTCCATTATCTCCCACCCATAATTTATAACATCCATGATCAACATACTGGAAATTCCAACTGAAAAAATTTAGAGAAATCCAAGTGATCCCACTCCAGCTGATCTCTTACCAAAATTAGCAGCCCATGAGAAAATGCAACTATTCTATGAACAATTTCCCATTAGGGCAAGGGTTGGAAAACAGTCCAGTAAAGTGAATTGGGTGAAAATTGCAGTCAGAGTTACACGGTCGAGCACTCATTGCATCTGGGAACAGGAAGTTTCATTTAGGGATTTGTCCTAAATGGTTGTGTTTGACCCATGTGACCAGTTTCTCTTTTCATAAGAAAAATGTAACATGACCACAAGATCATTTCCAAGCAGAAAAGCTAATATTTTCAGGAGCAAATCTCTCAGCTAAGTTCTGACCTTAAAAGACAGTTGTTCTCATGGTTTGGCTTCCCACCTATATGCAGCCCAAGTCTGGTTTTACTGCACAAATCTTTGCTATGCACAAGAGCTCCCTGCTCTGTACCTGGCCTTGGCAGGGAACATCCACTGGACAGGCCCTTCAGATCAAAGGGTGTCTTCATGACTGGTTTCAGGACAAGTTTAACTTTCCCTGTTCTGAAATGGTACAAGTTTCTGAAATATTGTTTCCTCAGCTGCACAGCAAATACAACCAGAGCAAGTTACTCAGAGTAATGGCTCAGAAACCACAATTTTAGGAGGTGGCACAGAGGCATTCTGAGAGGAGAAGAAAAGGATGTGGTAGACAATTTGCTAATGCCCAGAAATGCTCTCTGTCTCAGAACAAGCAAACTGCATGCCAGAAGGCCTCGGGCCAGGGCTGAGTGCATTGCTCTTTCCACAACAGCAGCTTTTTCTAAATAAAGATGTCTTTACACGCAGGATTTGGGAAACTTAATTCAGATTAACTAAAGTTGTGAATTTAAAGTGAATTAGCTAAACCACATTGTATCTCTGTACAGACACCCTCATTCAGTGTGAAAAGGAACTTTAATTTCATTTATTTCATTCTACTAAATTAAGAGCATTTTAATTCTATGAATCCCCATGCAGGGATTAGTGGGTTGCACAAATGATGAAGTTACATGCTATGCTGCAGCTGAATGTGGCATAGGAAGTCTCCCAACTTCCATGCTAAAAAATGCTAATTTCCTGCCCACTTAAAAATAAGCTAACTAAAATTATAAATTTTATTTTCCTAATTAACCATTCCTACAAATCTAAAGCTGCATTTAGAAAAACTTATCTCTGGCTCTGCATTTGTCTTTTGCTTCAATCTACCAGACCATATGCATTGTTTTAAAATTAAAGTATCAGAAGAGAAAAAGAGCATTGATATAATAAAAAAAAAACAGGAAAAGGCAACAGCATGTAAGAAATATTCACAGCATTATTTTTAAAAAAGCCAGACACCAGACCCAAGCCACATCAGCAACAGTCTGCCAACGGACCTGGATCTACACCATTCCATGAGCTATTAATTTGACTACCTAACAGAGAAGATCACTCTCAAGTTTTAGAATTGAGATTTTTGTGTTGTTTGTTAGCAACTTGGTATGCTTCCAGCTTACTAAGTAGTATGGACCTCTTAAAGCTTCACCATGGGTCTTACAACACCACAACCCAGATAATGGCTTGGACAGAACATTTCTTCATCAGAGGGCTCAGCAAAAATCACTTCACAGAGGAGAAATGACAGGTAATGGTCAATTTCTAGCTGCTGTTTGGGAAGAGAGTCAACCTCTCTGCTTCACTTTACCTGGGGTTGCTGGGAGAGCTTGCAGCAAATCAGAACCATAGACTACAGAAGTCCAGGTAACACAAGGGAGAATGACCAACTGCTTGAAGCGAGAGCAGTCTGGTAACTGTGGTTACTAAATAGGCTGAACCCAAAAGATCTTCCCTACGGAATACGTGCTACTTTCCATGCCACCCCTTTTCGAGTTGGAGAGGAAGCAAAATAAGGATAAAGAATTTTTATTATAGATCTTAGGTAAACAACACTCTGGCTCCAGTGCAATCTTCCACAAGAAAGAAAACCAACTTCTCAAGCAAGTCCAGATTGTTAAACAGGAGGCAGATGAAAGCATTGCCTCAGAATGCAAGGAAATCCCAGGCTGGCTGGTTGGGAAAGAATTAGCAATACATAATTAAAAAGAGCACTCTCCCCTACCTCATCCCTGAGGTGAACACAGGTCCTGCATATTACTGACTTCTACATCAGCACCAGACAATGAAGCTATTGCTTGGGCAATAGCTTTCTCCCCAGGCCTCTCTCCCTCATGCTTTCAGTTGCTGGAGGCTGTTTCACACCAGTTCCTGCGAAGGTCCCTGTGTGGCAGGACATGGTGTTTGCATGTGCAGCTTGTGGTGAAAGATTTGGCCACTGGAGAACACCAGGAGGGAGGAAACCAGGTAGCAGCTCTTACTGTAACTCGCAATAGAGGTTCAGTGGTCCCCTACTGGTGGCCTTGACTGAACATCAGTGGAGCCAACCCTCCGGCTCTCATTTTAGAAGACAGGAGCAGGGCAGAGTTCAGATCACACTTCACTGAACAGAGTAACTTCTGTCATTTGGTGATACTGCCTGGAACAGTGTCTCAGCATCCTCTGCAGACAACAGCATCAGCAACACACTATGGAGCTCTACCACACCCCTTGCTACAAAAGCTGGGGACTGAGGACCACGCCAGCACAATGCAGTGGTGCAGCTGAGCTGGGCTGTTCCTTGGCACCCAGCTCCAGAGGCAGGGAGTCTGTGAGAATGGCTTGAGTGCAAGTCTGTCATATATATGAAGAGAATACCCAGCTACACACTCATGTAAAGGCTAGAAACTCCCTCACCTCAGGCTATAAACCAACCACCAACTTCCTCTGTGTGCAAGTTATACCATAGTTGTTTGTTTTAGGAGTTCCTGTACCTTTCCCTCAAGCATCTGGTGTTTGCCTGTCTTGGAGAAAGGATGCCAGGCTAGACAGGCAGATCATGGCTTCTTTCTGGTATGGCAATTACTGCATTCCACCCTCAAAGGGGGAGAACACACTGGGGAAAGCGAGGAATGTTAGATGGCAAGTTCCAATAACACATGGCCCCATTAAATAGTCCTCCCTCCCTGTCTGGCCCTGCACAGTCATACCAGCAGCACACCAGGAGCACGCAGCAGCACAGCTTGGCCCTTTGCACTCTCAAAGAGTCCTGTGTTCCACCATAGAATTTGGGAACAAAGCTGAGCAGGGCTTGGCTCTCACCCTGGAAGTCCTCACACATGCAAGAAGCAGGATGTTGCCATGCAAATAAATATGTTACAAAACCAGGGGACAGAGCAGAATTGTGGTCTGCAGCAAAATACAAAATACAATGTTTAAAAACAATAGATCTCACTAGATAGCATGGTCCCTTAACATCAGGTTGGATCAGTCATTGTCCTACAGAATCTGTGCCTCTAGAGCCAGAAAAAACCAACCAGAAAATAAAACTCATCAAAGGTTACCTACAAAACCAATTTGTACAAACTTTGAGAAAGTCAACCCACTGCCAGCAGAATATTAAATACCTGTATCAGTCTATGAACTAGGGGCATGGGAGAGCGTTTATACCTGAAATGGGCATTTGGCAAAGCCTTTTTCTTCCTTCTCCGGAGCAAGAAGGCTCCCAAGCTCCCAAAGACAACTGTAATTTGGGAAACTCAGACCTGCCTTTCTACCTAAAAATTCTTCTCTCTGTTGACTTTGGCTCTGTGCCAGTTTAGCCATCAATTCCAGGTCTCCTGATCTGCGTGTCAGCAGAAATTACCAGTAGATATCTGTTCAGATTAGCTGCCCAGACACCATCTCACTTGTGGCCTGCTCATGGATACCCTTCTTGAAAGCAGCTGCTGCTGCTGCATATATCCACCAGAGCCCTCATTTCCTCACTGCCCACCTGCTGCAGGGGAGCCAGAGCCACACAGACAAGACACAAATAACTGACAGAAAAGACCTTGCCACACCAAACAATAAAGTCCAAGAAATCCAAAGCCTGCACCTTCCTCACAAACTTGTGCTGGTTTTTAAAAGCAGAAGAATGTGGATAAGCAAACACAGATACGGTTGAATGACTTATCTAAGTTTAGACAAGTGGTATCTAAATAATGCTATTTTATCTTATTACTGTAACAAATACGAGCATTGATTTAATAACCTAATGTTGGTTTTGGGCAGTAGAGGTCTGCATCAATGGACCAAGACACTAATTATATTATCTTATCAAATCAGTGTATAATAATAGAGCTTCTCTATGCATTGATGGAACTAGGCTTAGCTCTGCATGAGATAATAGCCCCTGAAAGACAGGGAATGAGGCAGTATTTACATATATATAATATAAATATATATAGCAGAAACTCCTTGTGCATAGCTGTTATTTTCTTTCCCTTTCAAAATATTACTAAGTATTATCTTTAAGGTATCACATGACAAGAAATTTCCTCTATAATCTTTATTGCTTGTTATTTAACTTCCCTCTATCTTTCTGAGAGGTAGTCAATATAATTTTCCAAAAGATTTAAGTAAAAGGGAAAGAACTACTGGTGCATATGCTGATCAATCCATTGTAAGCTGACAATAAAACTTTTTTCACCAAGGTACAAGCAAAATGACTTGCTGACATTAACTGGCAAGTACTTTGCATTCATATGGTATCTTTCATCTACAGACTTCAAAGCATCTGACAGGAGGCAGGCAGGCCTTGTTTCCTCATCCATCCAAGGACGAAGCTGCAGCACAGAGTGGCAAGGCTTCCCCAGAAGGTAAAACCATTAGCAAAAATCTAAATTAAGTGATTCCCAGTCCTTAAAAATGAACTACTGTGCCCCAGTACAAATTACCCGTGCCCCAGAGAGCAGAACCACTATTCACCCACACTCTTCTGAGAACTGCTCAGGATTCTTTACGAATGTAAATTTAATTCATGAGAAACTAAACAAACACAAAACACAAGAATACTCTTCTACACACAGGGAAATGATGGGGATTTGAAACCAATCCAGATCTGAAGTTCTGTAGGGCTCCAAGGAGGAGCACTCCTTGAGTGAACCTGCAGAAGCACAGGTTTTCATTCATGAGGAGAGGAAGGGAAATCCTGATACATAACCTAGCAAGTGTTTAAATAAACCTGTTCAGATGAAGGTCTCTCCAGAGAAAAACTAGGACTGTAAGAAAGGTTATGGAAGTAATTTTTAAAGTGCCATCTTAAAGAGGGTAAACCTTCTTTCAGCTCTTCACCTTTTTCATATAGCTGAAGAATGCTGACTGCCTAGAGCACTCAAATGGTCAGCAGAAACTCTTTTTAAACATAAATAGGGAAGAAAAATCCCTGCACAGTGCTATTTTAAAAGAAGCATATGGATTCGTCTAAGTTTGAAAGCAACAAATAAAAAATTATGCTGAAGCAATCTCTGGAGCAAGCAGTCTTTCAGCATTGGTCAAAGAGACTGCAATGGAAATATTTTAAAACCTACTCTCTAGTTATGAGATCTCTCATGGCCTGTGGAGGCGGACAATATTAGAGGCCACTAAATCCTAAAGTTTATTTTTCTAAAAGTTTTCACTTCAAATAAAGCTTTGTTTTAATATGTATGGGGCCAACTGTTAGAGCATTGAGGTCCTGGTTATTAGCCAGCTAGAGCTCATGAATTATGTTTAGTGAGAAGTTTATTGGCTCAGTAAACACCATTCCAGTTCCCCTCACTCCTGAACCGTGGAAGCCGAACCAAGAGATATTCAATGCCATATTACCACAGCACCAGAGCAACCGTTATCTGATTACAGACATTTTCTTTTTTGTAAGGAATTTGCTATTGCATCATTTAATACATGGAAGTCTTTACATTTACCAAGGCATCACACAAAGAGTACATAACTGTTTGGTCCTGTTTATCACCTTCTGGAGCAGGATTATTTGTTTCCATCTCATAGCTTTCCAAGTCCAGGCATTACAGAAATGCAGTCCCTCGAATGCTTCATAAGGTAGGAGTTTGGCAAGGAATTTTTAACACTAGCAGGGTCCTCATGAGGATCCAAAGTGGAGCCAGAGCAGCCTGAGGTGGTGTTGGCACTACCTGGCCTCACCCCGTGTGTGCAGGCACCAGGAAGCTGCAGACCAAAATGCAAGGTAGGCATCTCTAGAACAAGCAGGACTGATGAGTAGCTGTGCAAATCCAGAAGCAACTGCTACTTGTGTGGCTGGCTTTGTCCTGGGCTGTAGCTGGTTACCTTTCACTGCCATGAGCTAAAGCCCCAAGTACAGAGAGTAAGCAATGATCAGTCAATGCGTAGTGACTTGTTTGTGTGCTTGTTGTTCCAGTTCTCTGGAATAGCTAAGATACACCAGGAGACTGTACAGGGACTGTGTCAGTCCTTGAGGCAAAGAAAGTTAATTTAGTTGGAAGAGTAAGGATGAAAATAAGAGTGCTATAATAACAATAGTCTATTCTGGTAGCAGAGTAAACTGGAACTGAAGGAGTTCAGGTTCTCCTCCTAGTTCTCTACTTCTGTCACACCACCTTGGCCAAATAATGCATGTGTTTGTGTCTCTGCTTCCTCTCTCCCCTTTCGCTATACTATCTACTATCATCTACTATTGCTATTACTATCTACTATTATCTACTATCTACTACCATCTACTATTTAGAGTGGAACATTCTTCAGGGAAGAGATTGTGCTGGTACAGCCCAGTGACAGCCTTAGGGTTCTGGAGTCCCTAAGCCAAACATAGTCCACTTTACATAACACCAACTATGAAATCATGTATTCTCATGTAAATGCTTCTTCTGATGTCCTGAGAATCACAATGCCAGAATCTGTCCATATGACAATGAAGAAACTTGGCAATACAGATCCTTAATGTCCAACCTATCCCACAAGGACATATCATCACACCGATAACGAAGCACCTCTGGGGAACAGGCAGAGTTAAAATCTTTCCACCCCAGTAGTGGTGAAAGAAAAGATACCCTTCTCTTTAAATTTAACCCTTTCCCTTCCAAAGAATGCCTGGAATTTCTACTATTTCCCAGCAGAGAGTGGAAGGCAAAGACTTGGCATGGGGCAAGACAGATAAGAGCAGTTGCCTTCTCTAGGTTTTGTTAACTCTGCATAATTGCTTAGGGCATGTGATGGTTAGAGAGAGAGACACTTCTGCCAGAGACAGACTACAAATCACTAGGATAATTCCAAGCAAACAAAATCTAGTTTACAATGTGGTTGTGGTATATAAAACACCTCTGTAAAACTACAGTATAATTCAACTGCTCCAGTTTCATTTACAAAGCAAGGATACAGTTTTCCTTCTCAAAGACTGCCATTTAGGGCCACTACGATGTTGAATAAAGTCTTGGCAGTCCTCTGGGGCACAGGGTGAAGGCTGATGACTGTTGGAAGTTTCTCTAAGCAAGCCACATTTAAATACTGTGTTTTGCAAAAGGGCCCATATTGCCTTGCCTGTGAATTCAGGTTCCTTTACCAGTTTAAAATCTGGGTCAGAGCAATTTGCTTACATTTGGAGTCCTTTTCCAAAATTAATGGTGTGTGGTATTTAGAGTTGCAGATACAAGACAACCGGATACTCTGCTATTATCTGCTCTGCATCAAGCATCTACCGTCTACAGTTTTCCTGCTAAGCTTTGTTCACATGGACAGCCCACTCACTCCTGCAGCAGTTGCACACTCAGCATCCCAATGATATTATTCTTGGCTGGCCTGTTAAGCTCCCAGAGTAAGGTAGATGCACACGAGTGAGCCCTGCTGGGTTCTCAGCAGCTTTTAGATGGCTCCAGATTACAGCTGGCCATGGATGGAAGTTTTCATAAGCAGTGATAAAGTTGAGAGCTTTTTTATTCAAATAGGATGTTGACTACTGCTGTCTCTATCTCTGTCACTTCGTGGTGATAAGTAGATTACCCAAATGTACTGGACTACATCAGGCCACTTGGAAGATCCAGTTAGTGCTACATACAGCTGCCAAATTGCTTAGCTAAATTCCACACAGGGATCACACACAGCAACTGCGACAGTTGATGTTTGTTCCACTTTGCCATTCAAGGAGGTACTTTTGGATTACTAATTCCTTGTATGACTTGGGTGCTGGCTAGTTCAGAGATTATTTTGTTGTATCCTGACAGGCAGTTATAAGCTGGACCCTAAGCCTCAGCACACACATTTAAATATCTCTGATCTGGAAATTTGGGTGGCATATCTGCTCAGGAATCCCACCCAGAGTTAGGATCCTGCCCACATTTATTTCAGTGCTTCTTGAAAGAGGAAAGATAGAAAGGAAGGGAATAAGAAAGAAGCCCAAAACCACAACACAAATTTGCCACTTAAACTTACTGACAGAACTGACCTGCAAAGTACAAATAGTAACAGAGAATTATGATATTAACACTTTCTCATAATATTCCTCCAAGTATAATATATAATGTTTCCTTAATACAAACCACTTTGGAGTGACAATCAATGAAATACATTAAAATACAATAAAAATACTGGGTTTAGGATAAAAATGTGGTTCTAACCTATGGGCTTGTAAAGGAAAAGTCAGCAGAGCCTTACTCCTCTTGTAGGTAAACTCTGAAGTTTCATCCCCTTGTTCACAAGCCAGGCGGAATAAAAATATCCACCTACACTAAACCAAAGGGAGCCACTCGTAACCCAGACACAACCACAACAGACATTCTCGGCAGTCCTTGGCTTAATAGAACACTGCTTTGTGGTTATACCCACCACTAGGATTTCATCTTGCAAGTTCTAGCACGTTTAATTTATTCCAGGTCATACATCAAATATAATATTAAAATTTAAGATGGCATTTGAGATTGAGACTTTCTTTTGCAGTTCGAGTAGAGAGAACACAGTTGGGATCGTGGGTACATGAGCATATTAATACATAAACACAAACCTGCAGCCATCACTCAAGAAAAACAATTGGTCTTTAAGAGGGGAAAAAGTTGTAAAAAGAATCAATTCCATTAAATAGCTCTATAAATCAATTCCACCAAAAATCAATAGGAAACTACATCCACCATGTGCCAAGTAACTCCCACACATCAGGTGCAACTGTCCGTGACAGCAGCCACGCAACAGCTCTGCCTGCCGGGAATTCAGGCAGCTAAGGGCTCAAGCAAGACCCCTGGTATTGCTCATGCTGCCCTCCTGAGAGCCCTGGCACTGCCCACACTGCCCTCCTGAGAGCCCTGGCATTGCCCACACTGCCCTCCTGAGAGCCCTGGCACCACCCACGCTGCTCTTCTGAGAGCCCTGGCATTGCCCACACTGCCCTCCTGAGAGCCCTGGCATTGCCCACACTGCCCTCCTGAGAGCCCTGGCACCACCCACGCTGCTCTTCTGAGAGCCCTGGCATTGCCCACATTGCCCTCCTGAGAGCCCTGGCACTGCCCACACTGCCCTCCTGAGAGCCCTGGCATTGCCCACATTGCCCTCCTGAGAGCCCTGGCACCACCCACGCTGCTCTTCTGAGAGCCCTGGCATTGCCCACACTGCCCTCCCGCTCTTACCATGGCACCTTAGCCCTGCTCGCTCAGGGGGAGCTGCAGCCGAGGTCTCTGGCCAAGCAACTGCTCCCTGCCAAGGCCTGCATATATGTTCATGGAGCCCATGCTGGGAGCAGCCCCACACTCACAGGGGCCATGCAGCTCCCATCTCTAGACACTATGGTGGCAGTCCCATCTAAAAATCAGTGGAGGAAAATTCACGTTTCTTGTTAGAGTCAGGCATCTTACGTGCCCAGGTCTGAAATGAAGTGTGACTTCGGGATTTTCCAGCAGGCTTTGTCCCCAAAGGGGAGCTGACTTAGGCACAGATATGGGGAAGGTGGTAGGGGAACACTGAGGATGTGGGGCCCACGAGCCAGCAGCATGCAGTAAGTCACATACTGGTTAAACAAATTACTTGTTTAAGCACGAGTTCAGGAGTTACACATCGTATCAGTCTTGCTAGTTCAGTTACTTCCCCAGCGACTGTGCCAGGCCACTGCCCTCTCACTTTCAAAGTGCAGCTCAGTTGCATTTTCACATTTGTAGGTGGTGGATGCCCCTTCAATGACTGGAGAAACCCTTGGGGCTTTCATTTTGTGCTGGCAGCTCTCAAATGACTTTAGAAACAAAACCCCTGGGGCTTTTGTTCTGTGTGGCAGAGCAGAGAGGGCACGGAAGATTCTGGCTTTGTTAAAACCTGTAGAAAAATTCATGTCCTGTGTCTTCTCCTTCATGTGCTTCACGTGTGCTGTCATGTCTCTGGGCCATTAGAGACACACTGTTTAAGAAATTAAGATCTAGCATTTTTGCAATAGAAAAACTTGATGAGTTGGCCTCTGCTATTCAGCGCTAAGTACCAAAACCCATTTTTTCCTGCTGTAACTGAATGTCAAGCATAACTGAATTCAGTTACTGCACACAGAAACACTCACGTCTGGTATTATACACATATATTTAAAACAGAGAAAGAATGCACATATGTGTATGACAAATAATGAACAATTTAATGAGAGGGTTCAGGACTGTCCCTGGCAGGGAATGAAACTATCTGCTGCATCTCTCCAAGACTCTGTGACCCAGCTGCAGGAGGGATCTGATCTCCAAATTGCATTTTTGATCTTGGGCCTGATCTTAGCAATCAGCACCCTCAGCCTACTGATTTCAGTAGGATTTGAGAGCATTTGATATCAAACCTTCCATCAGTCACAAGTTTCCCCTAGATGTAAGGATATGCAGTTCTGGAAAGCAAGACTTCGACACAGGCTGGAGGTTTGATGTCAAGAGTAAGTGGGAATTGTACAATCCCAGGCTTCAATCTAACCACTGGTATTTGGCAAGACAAAGCAGCAACACATTGAAGTTTGTCTCTTTTGAATTATTCCTTAAAACTCTATCATATGACTCTTCTGCTCCAGAAGAATTAATCAAATATTAAAAAGTATACTAAGGGAAGATGAAGGCCATTGTCAACAGAACAGCCAGATTTTCCTGCAACTAACAGTAGACGTTCCTCATTTTCCCTGTTCCTAAATGCATTTGCAGTGATATTTCATTTACTATGGTTTCAGTTTCATGCAAGTCAGGAAAAAAAAACTTTGTAGCAAGTAGCCTTCAAGTATTATAATAAGGAAGGGCGTTTGCAGAGAGTTTTGAAACACAGATCCCGTTCTAAAGAGAGTCTCCATGCACAGATACCACACCAACACCTGCACGCATGTAACTTGCAACTATTTGGTAGCTCTCTGAAGTTCTGCAGTAGCTTAGAGTGAAGAAATTACTGTTATATTTATGAAGGACAGCCCAAAGCATGGTGCAAAATTCGTGTGGAAAGACACAGAGAAAACAGATAGGAATAGACACAGCCCAGAGAGCAAAGAGATTACAGTGATATAGCAAATATGTAGGAATGGTTGGAAAAAGCAAGTATGTGCACAACCAGAGAAGAAGAGAGAATCCCACAGGTTAGATAACCAAAGCATAAATTGCAAAAAGCAGAGACTGTGGACTATGAGTTGAAGCCAGCTAGGGATCTGAAGTGTCAACTTGTATTTAAAGATTATCATAGTTAAAATCATAAACCAAATTGCATAATAGGCAAATGAGATGAATTGAAAGATTAAGCTGTGGAAACAGACTCAGAGAGAGGACTGTAAGGATCTTTTTTTTTTTTAAATCCTTCTCCTGAACTCTTTTATACTCAAGGAAAAAAAAAATCTTAAATCCCATTTCCTGCCAGTATAGGGCTAAAACGTTAACACCATATTTCATAACAGTTAACGTGAAACAGGATTACTGTGCTGACTTGTTCTTGAAGAGCAAATACACTCTAAAAACTAGATTGGGCAGGAGGTAGATTTCTTTCTGACAAATCCGCTGACAAGAAGCAGGACGGAGAAAACATATTTTTCTCTATGACTTCTGGGGATGAACAGAATTTAAAAGTCTGTTGTCCTCAGTAGCACTGATGTACTCTTCCAGCTGGACTTTTTTTGTTCAGTCATTCACTGTAGAGACTGACTTACTATGAATAATCGTGCTTTTCTTTCCTACTCAGATGAAGTGCTTACGCTCTTTTCAATGAAAGCAAAAGAAATGCCTTGTTTAAAATAAGCTGGAAAGATCTTATGAAGAGGACCCAATGACCCATCAGAAGGAGTAACTTCTTTATACCAGCCAGAGAATTGCCTCCTAAGAAAAAGAAAGATTCAAACCCCTACCCAAGCAGATGAGCCAGCCAGAGCCTTCTCTAACACCGCACTCTATCTGGGACTTCACTGTGTCAAAGCCTTTTACACGGAGAGCACTTAGGCAGCGAGTGTGTGACACATCCAGCGAGACTCGTAATGTCTTGCCTGTTTTCTCTTGAGCCTCTGAACTGTGACCTCAAAGCAAATGAATCTGAGAAGAAAATATATTGGTCAGGCAATCACTCAGCCAGGCTCTGGGTTTTTAAAGCAGGGATCTGAATCAGCTATACCGCCTCCCACATCTTTCCTGATACAATTAGTCAGCATCTGCCCCGGCAGCCAATCCGCTGCCTCTCAGAGGGGGGGACGAGCAGCTGCAACTCCCTTGCCCACTGCTACTTCCGAACAGGCTGTGGAATCGCGGAGAACAGATTCTGAATTCCGTCTGGTGAAGGTTAGCATCCCTTGCCTGCGCTCAGGGGAGTGAGAGGAGCTGAGAACAGCTACTGCTTACAACCTCTTTGATTCCCTGCTCCAGCCCAAGTGCAGGCTCAGACGCGTCCCAGCCACACCTCTCCCACCTTGGGCCGAGGCCATGCCAGCTCCACACACCTGTTGGAGGCTTCCCCACATTTTAAGGGAATCCCCAGAAGGAGATTTGCAGGTGCTCTGCTCCCTTCAAAGAGCACAGGCAACAAATCAACCTGGGAAATTGGACCCATAGCATTCAATGTGGCCCTCTGACCTTTTTCAAAATGTTCTCAGCCCACCAGGCTGGCAGGACTGAACTTTATAGCTAAGTGTTTTGAGAGAAGCGTGTGCTCTTAAAATCCAGTTGAATTTTTGCTAGGGAAACTTTACAAAGGCATCATGAGTGTATCCACAGGAGTTTTGCAATTTTAGGTTACAGGTGGTTACAGCAAATAAACAGGCATGCAAGTCAGGGTCGGAAGCGGGCTTCTACTTAAAGCCTGCCTCACCAGGCACTTGGAAAATAAATAAACCCCCCAAGCAGTTCTGTTTTACCCAACAGCTTTAAGGCTCCAGCCCCGTTCCTAAGGCTGGATTGTGCAAGCTCTTACTCCAGCAGTCACACTGAGTTCAAGCAAAGTGCCTGAGTAAGCATTTGCAGAATCTGACCCCCCCAGCCAGTTATCTATACAGCACCTATTTGTGCCTTGCACTGCAAGCTCTTTAGCTGGGGACATGGTCTGGCAGTATATTGTCAGCTGCAATGTGCTTTATCTCCATTTATAGCATTAAATCTAATTTTTGGTGCCAAGTACAGCATTAGCCTTACAATGACATCTATTAAAGACATCTTCCCCTGGAGACTGTGATCTGACCAACAACTAGTTTGCACTGTTCATATTTTTATTTTATTGCAAAACCACCATGTTCATACTACCTTTCCACTTCTCTAATTTCAAGCATTTTCTTAAAACACAGTACGACAGGCACTGAATTACAGGAATCCCACACCCTGGCATTACACAGACTTCACTTGAGATGCTGCCATCCTTCCTTCCCAGAAGATTTACAAAACTGGGAACTTAAAGCAATAAACATGACTGGTTAGTCTCCAGTAAGGTGTAAGTTTAGCAGAGGTAGACTTGTTTTCTCTGTGCCATCAGAAGCATTCCTGATGGGCACCCAGCCCCTTGGGGAGGCAGGGGACAGCAGCCTGGCACAGCATGGAACAGTTCTTATGGAAAAAAAAATCTGCAAGTTCCCCTGAAATGCTGCATCCTGCATGCCTCAAAGGACAGCTGCTACCTTCTCACTTACAAAAACATGACCCCAGCCAGTCAATCTACAGTGCTAATGCTGTCAGATACCCTCCCACTCACCACTTTTGATGGTCAAAGCCATTGAAATGCAGTGGCTTCCCCTCTGCCTCAAAAGGGGATGTGCTTTGCTTTTGCTCCAGGAAGTCTTAGGGAGGGTGCTTTGGGTTTTTCAGTTTTTGGTGAGGGTACAACCCAAGCTGTTTTAGATAAACACAGAGGTAGCAGGAGTCCATGTGTAACCACAGAGGAAGCAAGCACAAATAGGCAAATATTCTGAATAATGGCAGCGTAAATGCACGTGGAAACTTGCTTGAGCTCACCTGGGCTCCTTTCCCCCTTTCTCGTCCAACCAGTTAATGAATAGGGAACATCCCAGTCCTCTGGCATATGGTAGTAGATGCTCTGGGCATTAGGTAGAAAACTACTGATAAGTCTTTTGAAATGGAACAGTTGGCGTCATGTAGCCCAGGTCCCATTTCATATGAGCTCTCAAAATTTGGAAAGGAAGGGAGGTTTTATTTATTACAAGTGAAACAGAGAAACTGAGGTGCTTAATCAGTCACTTGCATCTAATGGGAGTGGAAGCTGGTTTGTTGGGCTATGGCCATGGCTTCTGCTCTGTTAAGGAAGAACCCATGTGCAGCTTTCAGAAAGTCATATAAACATCTCAGAAAAGGTTATGTGAATATGCCAGAGATACAGCTGTAAGTCACAGATTACTAATTATGAAAGCATTTTGAGATCTTCGCGTGGAAAGGATGTATTTTCTGGATAGGCAAATATTTTAATTCCATACTCCAATGATCAGTGTTTCAGCAGGACCCTTAAAATATATTTTCCTTCCATGACTGTCCTCTATGGTTAGTTACACCTCCATGCATGATTTCCAGTACTACAGGTCTGTCAAAAGTACTAGTTTTCTCTGCATTTGGTTCCACTTACAAGACTCTGAATTATTAGTACAGCATTCAGCTTGAAATCCTCTTGCACAATGAACAGGGTGAAATATTAGACAATAGCAGCTACTATTGTTATTTTCTGTTCATTACATGCTAGTGGAAATACAGCCCATCTTCAAAATACCATGGCCTTACACAGGCAGAGGTGAAGAGGTACAGACAGGTGAAATTATTTTTCCAGATTCAAACAACGTATCAGTGGCAAATAAATTCTCATACTCAACTCTGTTTTAACCACCACAATAGAGATGTCAGAATGAAGCTGATGGTCCTCTCTCCGTACTCGGGTCACTTTTTTCCTCACTCGGGAGCTGAAGAATATCAATACAGCAATTAAACCCATCACCTTACAAGCAGCAACCAGAAACTGGGAGACCCAGCCTGACTGGAACAAACCAGCTGACTACAGCTGCTAAAAAGAGGTCCACACTTGGGCAAATACTCAAGACATTCCTTCTCCAAGGCACCACCCATAATAACAGGCCAACAGCCTCGAACACCTCTGCATTTGGATGGATACGCAGAACCGCATACATTAAACTGCTTTTCTTGGAGTTCATTTGAGAATGCTGCCAGCTTGTAAACAGCAGAGTCAGTTTTGCTGCCAACACAATTTCTACCTAGAGCAAACGGAAGTGCTTTTCCAAGAATTTCCAAGACTGTTGCGTCACGCCGTGCGCTGGCATTGCACCATGCAACCCGGGGAGGGAAGACACAAAAATATAAGCTGCTGCTTGGTGCATCCTGAAGGGGGTTATTTAGAGGCATTTGCTGATTTTCAGGAAGAGACTGACAGTGCAGAACAGACCTTCCAAAAACTCCCAGTGCTCACTGCAGGGGAATATAATTTCATTAATACTTCCAGTGCTGTAGCAAAAAGAGAGTAATTTTTATAGCTGGCCTGTTTCAATTTTCATTACAATTTTGAAAGCCTTGTTTGATAAGGTACAGTGGAGACTAAGAAATGTAGCATTTCTGAAGAACTAGAGAGACTTCTTCTCTAGCCTCCCTCCCCCACTGCGGGTTTTGCATAATCCTAAAGCATTAGTCCTTTGGCAACTTTACCATTTTGAAGCTTTATTAGAATTCTGTGTATGATGACAGCATTTACAGGCTGTTGCTAAGGTCAGGGTCCCATTATGCAAACTTTTAAATATGATGAGCATTTATAAGATAAATATACAAAACAAACCAAGGACATTGTATTCTCCATACTTTAAAGATGAAGAAAACTGAAGTTGCTTAACTTCCTTCATGACCATAGCATGGAAAGTTTAAATCAGGGATGGAAGCAGAGTTCCTTGGACCACAAGCTCACCCAGAAGAATTGAATGTGGGCAAATACTCAACTCCTGCACCAATTCATAAAAACAAGTGCTTATAACTAAGTTTTCTGGGTAAAACTTTTCAAGTCATAGTTTACATTACTTTCAAAAAACACTCAGCCAAACATCACTCTGCTGACATCTGAAGAATTTCAAGACAGCTCTCGCTCTCATCCCAAAATCCCCATTATTGAGCATTCTGGTACTACGGTTCTGGCTATGTACACTTCATAGCTGTGCACACAAATTTATAATTTTTAGTGGACTCCTTGCCATCTACAACTTTGCTAGATATTTTCCCTGCCTAGAAGGACATCCATGTTTTTCTTTGAAGACTGGGCATAATCATGTCACTAATATCACATTATCAAAGAACATTTGAGCTGCCTAGAAAAGAAAAAAGAGCTTTTTTCAAGGGAGTTTGATGCAAAAAGTTCCACACGAGGACTGTTCTGGATACTTTATAAGGATAAACAGAAACTAGGAATAACAAAGACCTCACCCTTCCAGAGGTAGGGGAAACAACATTAAATAAAAACAGCACAAGTCTCACTCCACACTGGCATCATTTCAAACCTTCTTTTAAACAGGTCTTGTTTTAAAAAAGCATTCTTCAATTGTATGTGTTTTCTAGTGAAGTTATGAGGAAAATTTGTCCCTCCACAGAAAAAGCCACTAATTTACTGTTCCGTCCAGTCTGGGCAGCTAACTAACCCTTCTCACCAGGAGCCTCTTGCAAAGGGACAGACAGGCTGGTTTTTCAGTTTAGTTCAATAACCACTTCTTTCAGACTGCAGAAAGCAACTGAGATTTGAGGAGGGGCAGAAGGGCAGGAAAGCTTACTTCCCTCCAAATGAAAGCTAGGTGTCAGAAACTAGTATCTGCTAGTTCCAAACTTATAAAAGAGCAACAAAACTAGAAAATAATCAGTTCACTTTTGCTCAAAGAACACTTCCTTTGCTTTGCATTTAAATTGGAGCTGAATAAAAATCACAGAATAAGTCACATAGAAAGGGACCTCAGGAGGTCATCAGAAAGTATTTTGATAAGAAAGTATTTTCCAAATATTTTTATTTAACACTTCAAAATATTCAGGTTTAACATTTCATTGAATTTAATGCTATATAAGAAGTTTCTTGAGTCACTTCTCAGAAACAATAACATAGTAAATTAATTTTGTTTCTGATTTGCATGTTGAATCATATTCTGAATGTGTTAACCCTGTCCTTATGCTTAACATGAAATTTACTTTAAAGTTATTTTAGTTGCACATCAACATGTTTTAATAGGTACAGACCAGCGAGATCCAGTGTTTCTGCTGGAGAGTAACTACCACACAGACAAACAAGCAAGCTTTAAAATAAGGTTTCTTGTCAGCTGATTGTAATTCTCAGTTAAAACTGGCACTGCAAATTATTCTATTCTGTTCTTTATCGAACAAGAGAAAAGATTTCTAAACTGTCAAACTGGCTGGTGGCATCTTGACAGCAGATGGAAATGCAGTAAGTGCAGTCCTATATGGCAGTGTCTTTATGTGACTCCTAGAAAACTGAATCCACTCACTGAATGGCTCTTTATACAACGGGAAATGTGCACACATTTAGGGGAAGGAATCTGCTGTACACCCCTGTCATCTTAAACGGGTCCAGGAATGAATGGGACTAGCCCAGCATGAAGGGCAGAGTCAGGTTGTTTACCACGAGGCCTCTCCCCAGTCACTCCATCGTGTATCTCTTTTTACACTCATGGCAAAAGACTGCTTTGAAGACAATTTTATCTTGCACAGTGTTTGGTTCAGTGGGGGAAGGGAGTGGATAGGGAAAACTGATGTATTATAAAAAGCCATCCCCTCTTCCTTTACCCAGGGGACTGAAGGACAGCAAATGCCTCAGGCCAGCATACTGACATGAAATGCTTCCTAACTCCCATCCAGAACCTGGGCAAGGACAACACTGGCACGTTTTTCCATCCAGTATCTAAAGCTGGATGAACAAGAGGGGGTTCCTAGCTCCTGCACAGATCTCTCAGAACACCTAGCAACAAAAGCAAGAAGTTCACCCTATTTTCAGGGACCTTTTACTGGGATAGCTCCCTGATGACTGTTTTGAGCAGGAAACCAGTCCCTGCACTTCTCTAAACTCTTCTTACTGCCAGCTGAAGACTCAGACCCTTCTTCCAGCTTAGCTGCCAGTGCATGTGTCTTCTGACACTTTCTGCAGGACAGCTCAGTTTGTCTTTTCTCCATTAGAGAGAGTAAGTGAAGGAAGCTTCCTACAATAGGTCCATTTCTAAATGCATGCTTGAGGTTTTCAGTTTAAAAGATCACTCTTTAGCCCCTTCAAATCCGCAGGGTGCGCATCCGAAAACGTGATATGATACATATGTAATCCTGGATAAACTACATTCCCCACCCCTTTCCATTAAGTAAAATCAGTAACTAGAATCCCTGTTTAGGATTTGTGATTACAAGGATCACCCTCCGCCCTGCCCTGGTCAAACAATACGGGCTCTAGGAAAGCACGAGAGCCGTCATTTCAATAACGCAAAACCCTGTTGCTTCCACTCCAGAACAGCTGACTTGAAGTGCATGCTAGGCTGTGCTTATTAACAAAATGAGAAATCTGATACATAGAAAGAAAACACTATGTGAGGATTAATCCTGGATTGCAGTTTGTGGCCAGCACTGGGCCATCATCCAAACACAGACGAAAAAGAACAGAATTTCTCCCACCTGTCACTTACAGCAGGTACAGCTATTGCTGTCTTGTTGCCTCCTCCTTTACAGCTACTGTAACAACTCATTTTGTATCAAGCTTAAAATTCAGGATTGACCTCACTGTTTCACTTCTTCTTTGTTTTGTGGGAGCCAGCACTGGAGGGTGAATTTTCTTTCCAGGAATTACAAACAAGAAGCTGTGAGTAACTCACAAGTTTGGACAGCTAGCATAATACACGTATGCTTCAGGGAAAGAAACACAGCTTAAAACTGGCATCCTGTTGGAACCTGGAGATGCTAATTGAACAAGAAAATACAACTCTCAGGAACATCTTTTTGACATTGTTCTGCTGCTTTTGAGAGAAGTAAGCACACTGTCACTGCTGATTGTGAGAGACCTGAACAAACTGATGCAGTTTCTTTGCCAATGAGCTACTGCACAGCAGAGTGAAATCCCTATTGCAATGCATTGTCCTTGCATAGTACAGCAAGACAAAAACCAATATAAGAAGCCCTAATGGCTCAGTCACTGGTGTTCCATCCACACCAAACCAAAGAAGTCATCCTTATTCTTTTAAAAATATATTCTCCTGCTTACGGTTGGGTTGACGCTCTGTTGTTGCAATGCCACAGCTGAGCCCTGTTAATTTTTCTCCAAGCCCAGCAGGGAAGGCATGTCTGCTGATGCTGAAATGGTCCCTTCCCATTGAGCTTCGCCTGTCACAATACAGCCAATATAACAGCTATGTCACAAATGTGATTCTGCTTTCTCCCACTCCAACACCACATTTGCTGCGGCACTGAAATGCTGCTTTGTGGCAACATTCTTCCCCAGCTGTTGGCAGAAGCTGCAGTGTTGTTTGTACACTTTATCAGTCAGATTTGGTTAGAGGATGGGAAACTTGGTTTTCTGTAGAGAAAACATGGCAACCTCTTCCTACCAATACCTCTGCCTGTCAAGCCGCGATATGTTCATCAGACTGGATGACAGGGTTAAATGCTGCAGTCTGCACAAACAGGAGTTGTGATAGGAAGGCAAATGCACCTCAGTTTTCAAACATCATCCCATTTCCCTACATCTATCATCAAAGAAGGCAGCAGGAGCTCAAAGAATAGCCACATACTATTTTCTGCAAGGTCAGAAAATGCACAACATACAGTTTATGTTTGACAGTACTTAATTACTATGGGCTGTAAAGATGCTAGAAAACGAGATCTCTCATTGCAAGATCTGCTGTTCACAACTTCAAATTTCATGCTGTGACCACCAATTTTGGGCTGCGGTGGCTGTTTTAGAGAGTTTAAATCCATTACACAGACAAACTGGTTAGCATTAGGTTGTTTTCTAGTTATTTTAAAAAACTAATCAAAATAAATTGAACACGTACCCTTCTGGAAAAAGGCCTCTCACCTTCTCTTTCTCTCCTCTCTCCCCCCCCCGTCACACATCGGCTTCTGCCAAACAATTCAGCACTGACACTACAGCGCATCACGTGATACCAAGTGCTTCAAGCATCTTGCAATACTTATTACTATCTACACATCCATAAGTCATTCCACCCAGAAACATATGTGAATACTAACGTGAGCTATTTCTTTATGCATTAAAGATTTAGAGTTCTCCCAGATCCTTGGAAGAGGCTTTTCCCCCCAAACACTGAAAAATCATCCCTTTTATGTATGTGCATCTCATCTGCATTTCACGTAGATTAGGAAGCATGACAGAGGGAAAACCTGCCATATCCACATATTCTCCCATTCCTCCTGCTTACGCTCCTGCGGCCACGCAAGTCTGTCGTGATTAAGCAATGGATTTTAGATGTCAAAGAACAAGGCACTTACACAGGGTGTCCTTACCCATGTTAGAATGGAAAGTAACAAATGTAAGAGGTTGCTTATTCTTAATGCTGATCTCCTCCAGAGCTAAAATGATATGTCAGTAGCAGGTGGCAAGTTTGAAGACCTCCCTCCCCTCTTTTTTTTTTTTTAATAAATATAACAAAGGGCACACAGATTTGACCTAATGGGTCAACCATCAAAAGTTAAACTGATTTAAATAATTAGACCTAGAATGTCAGGCACCACTGCAAATAATTGCTCCTAATGCTTTTAGGATTAGATTGCTAATGAAAAGGCGCAAAAAGGAGGCCATTTGCAGTGGTGGAAATAAGTCAATTTTCTTTCCATATGTCATTTTCCCCATGTAGCTTTGCTGTGAAATCCTAAGGAGTCATTTACAGCTTTCTCTCCAGAGCTGCTGTAGTATATACAATAGTTCTGAGTAATAAAAAATAGTAATAAGTCATTTTGAAATATAAGTTGTTTATACAGTGTATTTATCAAGCACAGCAAACATCTGCTCATAGTTCTGACATTTTCCAATGAAAGTGACTATTGCATATTGTTTTCCCCTTAATTTCTGGAAAAACATGGGAGCTATTCAAATATAAACAGCATTCCACAACAAATTTAAACCAGTTTTGGTCAAAGGACAGTTCATTAGCAGAATGTAATTCTGATGCTCTTAACTGTTTTCTGGCTGCTCTCTCAGATTTATTCTAACAGCTCAGTAGTACTCTGAGTGATTTCAGTAACCGTCTGCTGAAACACTTGGTTCCATATATAATTCATTAATTCTGTGTAAAGGTGTATATACCCCCGCCCCACTCACAAATTCTAACGCCAAGTTACCCGTCTCTGGAAGCGCCCAGGCCACCCGAGTTCTCAAAGGTTGTGGATTTCGCAGCAGAAAGATTCGAGTGCCCAGACCCCGTGTGTACATACGCGTTCCCCGGGCGGCGGCGGGGCCGGGCGCGGTGTCCGGCGGCCGCGGAGCCCCCGGGAGGAGCGCGGCTGGCGGCCCCGATAACGGGGGGCGCGCCAAGAGCCGCCCGCCGCCGCCGTGCCCACTTCCACCTGGGACCCGGCCAAGCAGAAGTCAATAATTGACTTCCCCGCCGGCTCTCGCCCCGTACCAAAGGGGCCGGGCGCGGGCTGGGCGCTGCGGGCACCGCGGGGCTCCCCGGGCCGCGCACCGCGCAGGGGGCCGGCACACAGCCTCCCCCGCCCCCACTCCCCCCACCGGCTTTGCTTTGCTTTTAAATGCAACCAGAAAAACACAAAAAGCCCCGCTCCCCCCGCCGCCGAGCTGGCACCGGCACGGGCGCGCCGGGGGATGCAGAGCCCGGTCCGGCTCCGCGGCGCCGTGCCCCCGGGACCGGGCAGCCGCGGGCAGCGACCAGCCCTCCTGGTTCCCTCAATTGCGACGTCGAGCACCTCGGCAACAATATTGCCAGCCTGGACGTGCAATTTAATTTTTTTTTTTTTTTTTTTAACCGGGTGGACAGCTCTACGCTAGCTAGCGCGGCCGAGGAACGTGCATTTCCTGCGGGGCACAAAGCCGGCGGGCAGGGTCCGGGGAGCCCCTGGCCGCAGGAGGGTGCGCGATCCTGCTCCGTCCATTGCGTCCGAGATGGGGCCGTAACAAAAGCCAGAGACCCGCAGCGACGGGCAGAGCGAGCGGAGCCGGCGGGTCCTTCTCTCCGCGATCCCGAGCGGCCGAGGGGGGCGGCGGGGAAGGGGCGAGCCAGGGCAAAAGTTCACCGCGGTCCCGGTAGGGCAGGGGGTGCTCGGTGGGGCTGGGGCCGGCGCTGGGGTTGGGGGATGCCGGCCTGGCTCGTCGCCTCGCAGCCCGGCGGATGGACCGCGGGGGGCGGGAAGGAGGCGATGCAAGTCCCGGGAGCCCCTTTCCTGCCCTCTTCTCCACAATGCGGCCAGATCCCCAGCACAAACACGCCCCCCGGCACACCGGGGCTCCGCTCCCTCCTTTCGGGGAAAAAATAAAATCAAATCAAATACAATACGGCTCACTTGCAGGGACGAGTGGCGATGGGGAGCAGGCGGCTGCTCCGGGGCTGCCTGCGCGCCCCGCCGGTCAGCCCCATGCCTGCCGGCCCCGGCGGGCAGCAGCTGCGGCCCCCCGCCCCGACCCCACCGCCGCCGGGGAAGGGGCAGCACACACCCGTGCGCGCACACACACATACACAAATGGCACGGGAGGAGGGGGAAAGTTTCCAGCCGCTTCAACCAAATAACCAACATTTGCAAGCTCCAGACAGGCACGGTGGCCAGCACACCGATGCACGCCCCGGCTCCCGAAGCAACGGGGCAGCGCGCCCGGAGAGCGAGGGGAGGGGGGCCGGGGCACGGAGAGAGGGGGGCAAGAGCAGAGAAACCATCTCGGGTTTTTTTCAATGGAAGTACCGCCGGTGCCGGGCACGGCTGATGCAGGGCAGGGAAAAAGGGGACATCCCCGCCACCCCGGCGACTCTCCCGAGCGAACCCGTGCAGATGGGCAAATCACTGGGGCTGCAAATAAAGAGCGGGGGAGCGGGGCTGGGCTGCACCGCAGAGCCCGGCAGCGCCCGGCCGCCCCGCGGGACCCGCGCCCCCGCCCGCGCCCCGCGCTGCGTTACCTTCTTATTGCATCTGGAGCAGCAGCTTTTCTTCCCCTTCCCCTCTCCTCCTCTCCCTCTCCTGTCCTCTCGGTTTATACCAGCCTGTTCCTCATCTCACAGCCTTCCTCCCAGCGCCATCTTGCAAGCTTGTGACGTTGGGAGCCGCTCACCCCTGACCCACATTTGAATAGAAGCCAAAATGAAAAAAAGGAGAGGAGAGAACGAGGGAGAGAGGAAAGAAAGAGAGGGAAGAAGAAGAAGAAAGAGCGGAACAAGGAGAGGCAGGGAAAGCAGCAGCTAAGCAAGTGCTGTGCCAGTGTGGAACAGCATCGGCTCCGCTCCCTTGCCAGCTAGTTTAGTAATAAGCAATTTCCTGCTTTTGCAATAAATGTTGCTGCGGCGGGGCTGGGAAAGGGACGGGGATCTGAATAATTGCGACCGAGGGACCAGGGCTTCCCCCCTCCCCGAGCCGCCCCCCCTTCCCTGCCACCCACACCCCGAAACCCAGCCCGGAGCCCGACCACTTGGAGCCTCGCGGCATCCCAAATACTGCTGCTCCCTCCCAGGTTTTGAGCAATGAAAAAAGGCATTTATTAAGATTATTTCTCCCATCACTGATGAGCCCTCAAGTGTGTGTTAAGAGAAATTATATAGATTATAGCTTGTACATGTATTGGAATCTGAAATTAGTTTTATACACAAATTTAGGAAACATCATGTATAGCACTATTTGCATACTAGCTTTTTTTGTCACTCATGTCTATGTGTTAAGGACTGTCACTGCATTTTGCATCATTCAGAGCACAGATGCAGACGTGGCCTTTGCACCCATAGAATCTAAAGTTTGTTTTGTGCATTTCTTTTTTAGTTATTTACCTACTGGAAATATATCGGGGGGGAAAGTTGTGTTTTGCATCCCCGGTCCTGCAAGATTTCCACGCATGCTTAACTTAAAGCGTATCAGTAATCACACTGAGTAAGAAGGGCTACTCAGATGCTTCCACTAAGCCTGTGCCCAGCCTGCAAACTCAACCTATTACTTTGTAGAATGTTAAGTGAACTTAACATTTGACATCTTAATCTTACTGTCCATTGCCACAAAGCACATCTGTGCAGAAATCTGAATTATCCCTTCGTAGCACTCTCTCCCTTCCATAGCTAATTAATCCATAATAACAGGAGCAATGCACACAAACATTTTTATTGTAATTGTGCACAGGAATACTTCCACTATCCTATATAGGAATCACTGTGTTAGCTCCAAGTATGACACGACATTTCCTTTCCTTCTCTGCCCTCACAGCCACCCATAACCAAAATTCTCTGTAGCCTCAGCAAGGCGATTCATTAGTGAAGCTAAGCCTACGTTTAACATATGTCTAATAATTCCCTAATAGCCACAATGCCAGTGACTCTCTCAGCCACTTCCTGTGCAGATCCCTGCAGTCCACATGCCCTTCAGCTGGATCCCAGCTGCAGACTAAGCTCTCCATCCCTGATAATAAAGATATTTTCTAGTTGCTCATCCAGAGTTCAAAGTTTTTGCAGGACATGGTTTCTTCAGCTTTACCAAAGTGGCTTGAGGAGCAAATAAAGATAAGGCAAATCACAACAGCCATATCAGAAGGGTCTGGACTGGTGGTTTGTTCACAGTACACCCAATAAAGAGCAGAACACTTTAACAGTGGCGAGAACAGCAAACCTGACTGTCAGCACAAGACCCAGTGAAGTAGATAAGGATCAATTCAAGACTCTTCCCCCACCAGGAAAGTTAATTTAAGATTGCTGGTGCTGCTCTGAGCTGTATTTTAAAGCTAAGTGGCCTTGCAAATAGCCAGGGAGGTGTAGGTAGCCATTTGTTTCACGCTGTGCCAGAGCCATTGGTAAGCAAATACACAGAAGTCCTTGCACTATGTAAACAAGGGCAAAATGCATCATAATTTTTTTTTCAAGTAAGTTTAGGCATTTGGGTTTAGAAAAACCCACTTTTGTGAATCTTTGTGTGGCATCTCAAGACCTCAACAATGCCACCATCTGCCCTCATCTTCCTTCCTTCCGCTGAAGCTTTCCACCCCAGCACAATCTGTGTGCTCTGCCAGTTCACAAACCAACATCTTTGTTCAAACCCGCTTTCATCAGACATTTGAACAAAGGTGCCAGGTTTTTCACAGGAATGGCTTGAGGCACAAACATTTCAGCCTGTCTGCCAACTTTGCTAGGCAGGTGTTAACTTTTGAGAGTGAAGGGGAGGAAGAAGTTTGGGAAGTTGGACAGAAACATCCTAAAATGTGACCACAAGGTTTAATCTAAAAAGCTTTACTTGTATTTGAATCTTCTCTAGGTTTGACAACAATCAGTTTGCAGCATCCCTCAGGAAATGGAGAGATGGACACACTTGCAGTAGAGAGGAGACAAAAAAAAAAGATAGAAATTAGGTGTCTGGCACCTAGAAATGATATGGTATGATACAGCACTGCACTCAGCTTCATATATAGGTGATAATTATAAGGTTGAAAAGAACTAATGAGAAAGTTAGACCTGGCACTGTCACTAGAACCATGGACATCTGTGGAGAATCTGATGAGCCAAGTTGAAGTATGGCCACACCTACCTGGAAAACATCTACAGGCACGCAAGGCAGATACCATGATACCTGTAATGTCTCCAAGCAACCACAGCCAGGGAATTTGCCATCCAAACAGAGGGTACACCCTCAAATTCTGAGAAATCACACCCACTGTGAGCACATCTGGCACTGGTGAAATGTGCCCTTGTGTGTGAAAAGCAAACTCATTGCTTGGGTGCAGAGAGCAGCATGCTCAGATGAAAGGCTGGATTAGAAGGGTAATGGCACTCTGCTTGCAGATACTGTGGCACAGTGGGCATGTTCAGAAGGATGGTTTGGGCTTGTGAATATTTTGAAGAAAGAGGCTCTTCTACTTCCAGCTGGACACATGTCATTAACTTCATTTTCTAGTTTTGTTTGACTGTGAGTTTTCTAGCACTTATACTGAAAAGAGCACGGAGAGGATGGCAGCAGTGAATTGTGCCGGGAGCTCTGTAGATACAGCTGAAAGCTTCGACTTCCTCCTCGGTGTGTTGTTGAGTACATTGAATGCAACACATCTAAGGTAGTTATGACAAACAGAATTTAGAACAGAATCCAAAGAACCAGCAGATTTCACCATCTTTGTATCCTTAGTATCTATTCACAAATAGCTCTGTAATGCTGCTTTCAAGCAGACAAGTTAAATTAATTGTATCCCCCCACAAAATAAGTTGTTTGCAAAATACTTAGACTCAAGTCAGTGACTGAAACCCAGACGACTTTCAGGGCTTCAGCTCGTTTTCAGTTTTCAAGAAACTGATGGGTTCAGAAGCATCTCCAGCAGTGCTAACAGCAAGTTTATACTCATCCTAGAACAGGAAGAGGACATGGGTAGAATTATTATAGTGGCAAGCGAGTGCTGTGGGTGAGGAGTGAAGTAATCTGAGCAAAGAAAATGCCATTGCAGAAAGTAAACAGAATAACGACCAAAGGGTGACCATGTGCCCTTACGGCTCTTCAGTGCCACCTGCCTTCAGTCCCAGCGCTGGTGGATGGCCAGTGCCATCTAGCAGGCAAAACAGTTGTTTACAGTAGCGAACCGATGGGTAAAGCTGGGCAGAAAAGCTGGCATGAAAAGCGAAAAACTGCAATTCAAGGAACTAAGCAAAATATACAGGGCAGAGAATGCCAGTTTTGGGCTTTTGTCTGAAAGCAAGGTTAAAGCAAGGGGTAACCAGCCTGCTCCTCAAGAATAAATAATGATTTGGCTCTAAAAATAAATTTAAACAGTTTCTTAGCAGAGGTTTGCACTCATTGTCTCAGCAGTGGGGTAGTCCTGACAGCTCCATGAAAAATCCTGAGGGCCAGAATGTCAGTCTGGAACTGAAAGAGGCATCAAGCGAGGCATTGCAATGACCCAGGAAACTGCTTGAATAGTATCAGAACACCTGGTGATAGCTCATGAAATGAAAAAGTTATTTCACTGTCCCCTCCGTAGAAATATTCCTCTACAATCTGATGTATGTATCTGGAAGGTCTTTTCAAACAAACTCAGAAGTGTCCATGGAGGAAATTCCAATTTTATGTTAAGATGGGTTTGGAAAATCTTTTCTCTCTTAGCTGCAAATGTGCTGTTCTTGAGTGTACGTCCTCAGTAAAGCTCCTTCATCATTCACTGGATTAGTTGGTTCCCCCACTCTGCTACTTCTGGTCTTTTGACTGCAGTTAGTAGATGAGGCACAGAGCATTACATTTTGACCTTTGTGTAATGATACCTTAATTTCTCATATCTGTTCCTGTTTTACTAATTCAAAACTTGATAGGAAACAAATTCACCAAGTAATTTTTCCACATTTGAAAAGGGAAAGAAAATATTTTTGGAAATACATTTGTCGTGAAGGAAAATCAGAAACTGTAAATGTAACCTGAATCCTTAGTATCAAAAATTGCCACAAAGGTCCCCACTTCAGAGCTAGTTTTATGCTGTGGCTGGTCACAGGTTCCCTCAGCTCGGCACTGTTTTGCCTTGTGAGGGTTCTGCTCAAAATCATGAGCTTAGAACACAATTTGAAAAAAAAAAACCAAACACAACAGAAGGTAGCAGTTTGAAAAATTAGGTTAGTGGTTTAGTGCTTGTACAAGGTACTATTTTGTCCACTTCTACCTCTGTTTGTTCTGATAGAAAGTTCTCATTTCCTGGGAAGAGAAGAAACTTGCACTGTTTTTGTTGCTAGAAGCTGAAGCGCTTTGTGAGACATTCTGGCATAGGCAGGGCTGAGGCAAGGGGTTCTGCAACTCTAATCAGATAAAAACATTGCTTCCATTATGACAAGATCTTTGATTTCTGTTGGCCTGTGAATTTCATTGCAAATATGTTCACTCTGTACCTATCAACAAAACATCTGTATTAGACTATGTCTACCCTGTTAGTTAATACAGTCTGTACAACAGCATCACTGCACTGGACTGTGGGAGAGTAATAAGAGTAAGGGAAACAAGCGATGAACAAACCCACTACCTGTGTGTGTTCAGAATAAAGAGAGATTTGCTGAAAATAAGTCTCAAATAGTTGTCAAAGGAGATGAAAACAAAAACGAAACATTACTTCAGCCATGTATAAACAGGGAACAAGAAAAGAACTGGTGCTACTTTGAAGAGTGGACAAGGAAAAGATTAAAAATACTTTTGTACCCAAAATCTAAATGAGGCTTTTCCATAGCTTTTAAGAGGAACAGTGGAGTTGAAGAAGGGCGCAAAACCAACGTCATTAGTTGGAATGAGAGGAAGAAAATGGAAGTTATCACAATAAAGATGAAAGCAAACCTAAAATACCTTAACATTTTCAAGTGAGGGAGACTAGTTATTTTCATTCCAGAACTCCAAAGGAACTAGTACCAGATTGGCAGCAACCATTTGAAATAAATTTCTGAGTTGCAGGTTGCTCTTGCATGATTCGAAAATAGTAGATATAATACTTTTATTATAAAAATTATTAGAAAGGTATCTAAGAAGCCACTGAGTTCATTGGTTTTGAGACCATCTCAGACTTTCAGAAGAGTTTTGAAGAAAAATATATTTAACATATTTAATATATTTTTTTTTTAAAAGACAGAGCGCAAGAGAAGATAAACAGGATAAAATGCAACCACAATGCTGATTTTGTCCTGGACACTTTATCTTTACAGAGATAACCAATTGTCTAAGCAAGAGGAAATGTAGTAGATCTAATCTATATGGATTTTAGTCAAGCATTTGATATGATGCCACATGGGAAGTTATTCATTAAGACGGAGAAGATGGGGATTAGTACAAGAGCAGTAAAATGCATAAGAAGTTGTCTGATGGAGAGATGCCAATTGATTGCTATTGGGATAGAGATTTCTAGTAATTCAAGACTGAACTTGTTTAATATTCACTCTAATGATCTATTGTCATTTAAGATGGAGAATGGTAAAGAAATGTTCTGATAAACGAGTCAAGAGGCACCATTATTAACAGCATCAGAGTATTGTGGCTGGAAGGCGGTGAAAAGGGATGGAAAAGGGATGCAATTCCATACAAAAACAAAAATACATTTGGGATGCACTTCACCATTAACACTTGAAAACTAAGCATCTTCTTCAAGCTAGTCTGATCCAGGGCTTCTTCTGCAGGCACCAAAAAGGGGAAGATTCCCTGAGAGTGGAGCTCTATCCTGCCTCTTTTGGATTCTTGATCTAGGATAAGAGGAACTGTTGTGTGGATATATCAGTCTCTCTATTAGCTATACAGAGCTTTATGAAGAAAAGTAGATTCTCTTTAAGGAAGAAAACTGACTACACTATCAAAAAAAGAAAACAGATCTCTGTATTAGTTTGCCAGTGGATGACTGTGAACCATCAGTGCATGAGGCAGTGAGAGAAATGACAAATGTGATCCTAGACAAGATTCTTCCAGCAGCAATGGGAAGGCACTGCTGGCATTGCACAGGACACTGCTGGACCATCATGTCTGTTGTAGGATCTTGTCACAGGTGTTAGGACAGGTATCAGTCTGTCAGGATACTCCATGTAATCATAAGAGACTTGAACTTTCCAACAAGAGGAGAGAGCTGAAAACTACGCTCTACAGACAGATACTGACCCATGGGTGTAAGGGATGTATAGTGCCTTGCTGGTAGTGGCTGGGAATTTCTGAGCTGCCAGGATGTCTTCCAGTCTTGTGTTTCTGATGTTACAGATAGGAAAGTGTTAATCATCAAGAACATGCGTATATTTTTGACCAGCTTTTTCTTGGTCCCATTTTTTGTTTGTTTGTTTACATATAAGTACATATATGTGTGTGTACACATGTCCATCCATAAATACATATTTAAGTGAGGTTTTGCTTCTATTGTTTATTGGGCAGCATAGAAACACAGAGGTATATTTTGCGTTTTCTGTAATTACCCACAGAGCCAACCAGTATTTGTTGATATGCTGCGTTTCTGAGTATTTCTGGTGATGACTTTCAAGTTATAGATAACCTAGAAATCTCTTCTTTTCCTCACATTAGGTAAAAATAATTGGAAAAACACCACCAAATTCATCTGTACATGAAATCTTTTTGCTTTCTTCGTGTGCATGTACTTAGAAAGGCAGTGTGTATAGTATGCGTAAGTAATTAATGTTGCAAGCTGGAAGAACGAATTATTGTCAGACGGAGGTAAAGCATGCAATATGGTCAAGTAAGCAGTTCCAATAATAGCTGTGCTTATAGAAGCAAAACGTAATAGAGGGCAAACCCTACAGGTTGCCAGATTGGTGTCAATGTGGAGCTTTGTTGCCAGTTAGTGACCAAGGACAGCAGAAGGATTGGTTTTAGCTGAATGCTTTTAAGCTTATGTGTCACATGTAATGAGATTGCTTCTCAGGCAGTGGCACTTAAGCAAAGGGCCTATGTAATTTTAGCTTGATTTAGTTGGTGGAGGTCTAACTAAAACCACCTTTTCCTCCGTCCCTAGCTTGGCATTTTCTCAGTCAGTGAGAACACGTTCTAGGTGAAAGTGAGCCATGTCCTGTTGTTGCTGGGACGGCTGGATCAGGGTGACATGTGCCTCTGCACCTGGGAACTTAGCTGAAAAAATGGAACTGTGCTAGAGCAGCCAGGCTGCACAAACTCCCCAAAAACTGGCACTGCCCAGAGTAAAGTACAAACCCAGGGAGCACTCTGGTTTTGGACAGGTCACAGCAGTGTTTTTAATTAATGTGGTAGAGAATATAATCACAAGAACTACGAAAAGGCTCTTTTTCCATCCAAAGTGGGCACCAGAATACTGGATATGTTGTAGCCCAGCTGCAGGCTGCCCTTTATAGCCAATGGCCGTGCAAGTACCGCTCTTTATATTGTATGAGAGAAAGAAACTACAGGGCCCTTGAGTATGTGCACACAGACACAGGTGTGTACTAGCTGAGTATCAGGGGCCTCAGAATCAGTGTCACACACACAGGCACACACAGAACATTCAGGTACACACTGACAGGGCAGAGTCCCCAGAGGGTTGGCTCCCTCCCCTGCCCACCTCTTCACAAACAGGCAGAGCTCAATTCCAGACTGTCCAGCATACAAAGGAGATAAAGACTGGCATGGGAGAGCCCATGGGTAGCTTGGCAGCCTCAGCAGTTACTGGTATCAAAGGTCACCGAATGCTGAAAAATAAATATGTTACAGTGCCAGCAGGGCACTGGTGACCCAAGATAAAAGTTTCTCTACCGCCAGAGATATGTTTTCATGTTTGATAACTATATGAACTGTATTTACTGTGATTTTTCAAGTGTTCATGAAAATATAGAGGGGTGAAACACGTTTTTCTTATTGCTGGCAAGGGGATCTGCTTCAGAGGCCAGACCCTCTCACTCTAGTATACACTGTGCTGTTTTCATGGGTACACCTGAGCTGCAAAGAAAAGAAATTCACTGTTTCTCATACTTCTGACTCATGGTTCTGATACTTCTCATTCTTTTTACTTTTCAAAAGTGTGTTTGGATTTTTCTGTCCTAAAAGCACCTTTCTGTTTGAGTCTCACTTCACCGGTGCTGGTGTAAGTCTGAAATTACTGCACTGGAGCCACTGGAATGAAAGGGAGAGAGACTCCAGCCCAGTGCCTGACATTGTTAAACAAGGTTATAAACACCATTGGTCAGTTCATATTCATCTTCTGTGATTAGTGCCAGCGGCAATGGAAAGCCTGGCCAGTCATTTCCTACCGTGTAATGCAAGGTGACTATAGTTCAGAGGACAAAGAACATGGGATTGGGGTTTTTTCAGGGACGGACAGAGGACTGGTTATGAATGTTTGGGGCACTTTAGTTTCATTGTTGTCTGTATCAGCACCGAGGGCTGAGTGACGCTTTCTTGCAGATCTCCAGTACCAGTTCAGAGGTTATGCATGGAAATGGGGACTCTCTGCTGCTCCCTCTTTTTAGTATTTGCATTGTTTTTTTCTTTCTGTTTCTCTTGGAGGCACAAATCTCCAGCAGTATTCTTGTTTTAGCTTAAGGACAATGCAAGTAAAAAAGCAACATACTAGAAACCCAGTTAAAGCTGGAATTACTGGTGCTCTTCTATTGCCCCTGGGCCAGTGCATCATTTACAGCAGCTTTTAGCCTGCTCTAACCAGTGATGTGTGACAGGATGGTGCAAGGACAGGCAATTGCAGATATCATTGACTGGGAACACAAAAGATGTCACAGTGGCCACCTTGTACCACCTATATGGGGTTCACAGGCTAAGAGTGCCTCTAGCAGGACTCTGGGCTGAATCAGAGGAAAATATTTTCAACTTTTTCTTAACTTCTGGTGACAAATTCAATGTTCTAAACCTTAATGCTGGCCCCACTCCTTGGTATAACATTCTCCAGATAACAGTCTACTTATCCAAAATGTGCACTGAAGATCAAACTTGACATAGAGAGTAAAACAATAGACATCATCAACACTATTTGCTGAAAAATACCTTTAGCTTGTCAGTAAAAATGTAGCATTTTTCAGTGGCTTTACAAACACTGGAGAAGGATGCAGAGCAAGAAATGTTACACTCGTAATTTTACAAAGAAAGAAAGCAAGGGGTAAATATTTGTTCCAAGTGCTCAGACAGACAAGGGCTGAAAGAAGATTCTGGAGTGATGAAGGACCAGAATTATGTGGTTGTGAAACCAATGAACAACAACAACACTGCCCTTTGCATCCTGCACAACAGATCCGCTGCACCAGCTCTCCCAGAGGCTCCTGAAGGACATCACTGCATCTTTGTGCATACCAAATACTCGCTCGCTCTTAGGGGCTAAATTAGGGGAGAGCTGGATACACAGGAGGAAAGGCACTGGAACAGCTGGGTCCTTCTGCAAGCTTCCATTCTCCTGGAACCTTTAACAGCACGTCTAGAAAGGCTTGGGCTTTACTTTGAGATTTGGGAACTTGCACAGAGGTTGAAAAACAACCTGACGTGCCTTGGGCCGCAGGATTCCACATCGGAAACTGGTTAGAGCACAAGCATTTCTGCATCGCACTCCTCTGCTTAGATGAGCAACCCACGCCTCTATAAATCATCCAGGAGGCACTCAAGTTACTCCAGCTTTGTTTGCGTGCAGTAAATCACAGAGCTGTGCTGAGTGGAGACCCATCTGCCTGCTGGCTGCCAGGGCATTGAGCAGGGCTGATGCTGCTGGTGGTGACTGAGCTGTCACCATGCCCTTACTTGCTGGTTTTGAACAGGGCTTGAGTCTTCTGGTACAAAACAGCGTTGCTTTTTCCTTGTCTATTCTTAAACATGCATTCCAGCTATCGTTCTATCTGTTATGAAACATTCAGGATAAGATCACTGAGGAACCTGTGGCAACCCTGACAATTTCTGGATGCTGCAGATCTTTTGGCACTCATCTCTTTGATTACAGTCTTGAATATGCAACAGAAATTACATTTTCCCACTCCTCTACAGTTACTACACTTTCCTAGGTGGGCGTTCCCAGCCTCTGAAACTCCTGTCTCCTTCACTATCAAACACTCTGATGTGCTGCTGACTGCTCTGTTCTTTATTCTCTCTGTCCTTTTTGACCCCTTGCTTCTCTGTGGGGCAGCCAGGTGGTGGCTTCAGTAAGGAGTAAGCCCCTGTTTCCAACAGTAATGCTGCTTGTGCAAATCAAGTGAAGCAGCTTTCAAGAAATTGATCTCACTAAGTGTCTTCCACTTGCATTGGAACTGAGAATATTGTTTTGCTCTCTGTAACCACAAATGCTTTGAGACTTGCCTAATTGAGATGCTATAACTCCTCTTCTGCAGGGATTTCAGCAACAGAAATCACCAGAGGCAATCTTGACTTAAGGCAGGCATGTTTTCTCTCCTCTTTGGAAATTACTTTGTCCAAAAGGGCCCAGATTTTTGGCTTTCAGGAAGTGAAATTGTGAGCAGTGAGAGAGATCTCAATGACAGAGTGAGGAATTTGCTTGTTTTGTTACTGTGATTGCATGGTTGGATTTTTATTAGTTGCAATGTCTTGCCTGGCTCTGCATAGAACAAAGTATGAGTAGTATGGGACAAAAGTGCTTCCAGGGGCCCTGGAGAGCCATTTTTATGGTCATCTTATAATAAATATAGTTCATCTATTACTTTTATTTTTCTGCTAAAAATGCAAGAATGAAATAAAATATTAGAGCAGGAAAATGTACTTTTTTAAGATGAGCTGATAAACTGCTAAAAATGTGTGTATATATATTGATGTTGCTGCTCTTCCTGCTTTAAACAACTGGCTACATTTTGTTCTTAATTATGAATTAAAGGGGTTTGTATGCATATGTCTACATTGGAGACCCCCAAGTGATTCTGAGATGAGGGTGAACTGCGGGTTTTTCAGCCAGTTGGATTGAAATTACTTACCACTTGAACAGCATCTGCAACAGCGTAAGGCACGGAAGCAATTTTTCTTTTGTATGAAGATGAAAAAGAAATAAAAAAGGAGTCAAAGAGTAAGCGGGCTGAATGGGCCATTAGCACCAAACTCTAAAGATGTAGAAGTCAAATAGGATAGAAAAGCCCCATAAATTTTTACAACTCCTCAGAGAAAAACACTGTGATTATTAAAACATGAAACCTTGCTTTTCTAAAATGCTTAAAAGATTAATATAGAAATGTCATACTGTGGCTGCTGGAGGGATTATCCTTAATGGGAATGTTAGAAGTTATTTTAATGTAAAGCAAACATAGCCACCAAAGAAAGATCAAAAGTGGAACAAATTCAAGGCTCTTAGTTTCAGGAAAATGAAGTTTGTCAAAAAACTATTTCTACTCTGTTAATTAGAATGAGTAAATTCTCCATAAGTACTATATATACATGACATAGCAAGTGATGACCTCATCTAATTAGTCATTACCTAATCCAATCACTAGCACAAGAGCAAGTCTTAGGTTTGGGGGTTTTTAAAATTTTGTTCCCTTTTTGGCTTGAGAAAAAGTATATTTTTGCTAGTGCACATTTTTGTGAGGTCATGTGCATATGCCCAAATAGCTTTGATGATAATCCACCATCTACGGGCAGGGGAAGGTCGGTCACATGGCACAGTGGCAAATGCTGCCAGAGTTTGTGGTCTTTTCCATGCAAGAGCAAATTCAGTGACTTTTTGTTTTCTTTTCAATCTAGCATTGTTACTTTTTTTTAATGTAAACTGACCACAGAGCAACACACTGCTTTGGTCTCTATGTAAGCCTTTGAAGTCCAAATAAAAACTTCAGTGTTGCTAATTTAGAGCAAAAAAAAGTCATATTTTCTTTGCTGTTCAGGACAGCACTTAATTTGCTGTCTGTCCTAGTTTGGGCAGTGCTGCCATCAAACACCTGATTCCGTTAGACCCCAGTTAGCAGCGCCAGACTATCAATTCCAGGAGCAGTAATTGCTTTACAAATTGTGCCACCATCGACTTGTTTTTTCCGCCAACGTGAGACACAAAACCACACTACAGCATGCAGCAGTGCTCACACATTGCTGTCCTTGTTCCCCTGTAAAAGGGTTGGACTTGCAGAACACAGTTTCTTTTAACAGTTATTTCTAAAAAGATCCATCATGCCAGTACTCAGCCCCAGCCTGCTGGCTTTGCTAAAAAACTTTCCCAAAAAGTAAGAGTGTGCTAAATCCTTCTAAGCAGTGTGAAAATTCACTTGTTCAAAGGTTTAGTGTCATATATGACAGCAAGATTTTACTGAGTAATAAGAATTTTTTTTTAATAATTGCCAATATTTATAGGGACCTTTTTTTCAGATCTGCAGTTCCTTTCCCTTGTCTTATCCTGGACATAGAAATAAATATCACAGAAATTAATGCTATTTTTTATTTTCTTGCAGCCCTGCAAGCAGCCAGCCCTCAATTGCCGTTCAGACAAGGTACCACCACCATGTGCTGGGGACAAGTTACCGGTCACCAGAAATTTTGCTTCAAGCTGGAATCCATTTTTTTAGAGCTCTGCAAGTGCCAGAGAGCCCTAACAGGAAGGTACTGCAGTGCCTGAGGTGTGCCAAGGACTCAGTGCATGGGAGGAAGGACTTAGCTGAAATACAAGAATTTAGTTAATTGTCAGGATTTACCAAACTCCAAGCAGTTTTTGGTTTTGGAAGATTCTAAAATGTGTCCCAGAATATCAGTTGTAGACATGTTGAAACAGGGGTCAAAATTTACAGAACCAAACACTTCATTTATAACAGAAGACAAATTTCCATTAGTTATGCACCAGATTTGTACCTAGCAACTCTTCTTAGCATTATTTTTACTTTTTTGCAATTCTTTTTAAAATACAAGAGTGTAGTTGGTATCTAGCAGCTTTTCTCCAGATAGTCTCAGGAAATGTGCTGTAAAGATAAAACAAAAATGCCATCATTTTCTGATGTACACTCACTTTAAGCTACCAAATCCATTAGTATTTTCCTCACCAGTCTGGTGCAACAGTGACAAAAGCAATCCATCTATTTTTTTGTTATGAGCCATAGGATACGAAGCACATCATACAAATGAAGTGGCTATGACAAAGCACTCAAGCTGTGTATCGAGCAAGTGTGCACCATCCTAAAACACAGGGCTGTAATTCTTGCTTCCCTGGTGTCCCTTTATTTGCAGCTATACAGAATAGCAGAATAAAAACAATTAGCGTGTTCTACTCCCTCATTAAAATATGATTACTTGATGATGATATCAAATACAGGATGAGAGCCATTGCACAGAAGCTCAGGATTTGCAGCCTTGTCCTGCAGAGCTTGTGCTCATTCTTACACATCAGTGCTCAACTCCAAATGCCCAGTTACAGGTTGGACAGAGAACTTGATTTACGGGGTTGTGGGATCCTACCTGTAAACATCTTCCTTCCTCAATTGCATTCAGTGTTCACTGCTCATTAACTTCCTGCCTCCTCTCATCCCCACACCATGTTTCCAAAAGAACTCGTTTTCATGACTGCCTTGCTAGTTGGGCGCTGGGCTGACAGAGCAGAATAAAGAAAGTTTCTCATTACAAGGCGCCAAATGCAGAGTGACAATGCAGGGATCCCGCACTGCTCCACTAATGAGCTGCAGGCCTGACAGAGAGAGCATGGAGGGGACAGGACAGGGCTGGGGTTTGTTCACAAAGAATCATAATTCTGTTGAAGTCAATGCTAGCAGGGGAGCTCTACGAGTGGCAGCCACAGAGCCTGTGTTCCACTCACCTGCTTAATCCTTGTCCAACCTGCTGACGCTGCCAGAAAGACAAGGTGCCATCTGTCCGTGGGGTTTTTTATGTGAACATGAGCTTGGTGGGTTTCCTGTCATTTCATACAGCAACTCCAAATCTGTGGAACGAAAACTTCCAGTCACTTCCAAACTGAATATTTCAATGTTTAATGTGTACGAACACCCTGTATGATGGTACCTGTGTTCTGCATTCCAGTATCTGACACCCATTTCTGCATTCCACCTCAACACCCATGGCAATGAATCTTCTTGAAACTGGAACATGATGTACTGAGGGGTGTGTTGTATTTCTTGATGTTGCTCTGGCAAATGAGCTATCACCCTAATAATATTGATATTATTCTTTTTTTTTTTTTTTTTTTTCTGGTGTCTTCTGCTTTTCTTCTTTTACTTAGATCTTAGCATGACACCGAAGACCTGGGTGTGCAAATGCCACTTAATATCAAAAGTGAGGCTATACTGTATCCATTTAGTATCCAGAAACTCAGGAACGTGGATACAGAAGCAAAATAAGGTGCTGGACAGGATGGGATTCCTACTAGACCACAGCTGAGTGTAGCAGTGAGGAGACTCAGAAAGCTATTTTTCATATATTAATAACAGTACAGGACAATTGCAGAGTTTTTTAAATGCTCTTTTCCCAACTCCTTGAAAATGTAACCCAAGGAGAATTAGTTGTATGGCACAGGTGATGCAGTGCTGAAGAAACAATGAATCCCTTGCTGCACAGACTCCTGAGCAGAACACCAGGTTTCATAAGGATGGCCAGATGCAGCACATTCAGCTTCACAGCAGTTTCCAGGCTCTCAGTGGCCATGATTCATCCTCTCATGGCACCGCTGGTGCTGTCATGCAATGTGGGTTAGCAGGGCTCACCAAAGTCGATGGAGATAGGCTGGTGGGGAGTGGCACAACCATTTGGGAAATCAGGCATAACATATACTACTAGAAAGTGTTTTAAACTTGGAGTTGTCTAAAGCCATTGAGCTTTTGCAGCACTTTCTCTGTAGGGCACTACAGTTTCTAGAGTGGAAAAATAAGGGATTGACTCTTCCCTTATTATATGAGTAAGTGACTCATGTTCCTGTTTACACCTTCACACAGAGAGTGATCAGAATTACCAGTTCAGGTGGCTGATACCTTACAGCCAAAGCAAGGGTATAAAAAGAATAATAAAGAACAAGGCCCTGAAATTGCCACTTTACCTTGTCAATTGTGCAGATTTGGCCACACATATCGTCTGTGTATGGCAGCTTTGCACTTGGAAAAATTGCTTCTCCATAAAAGAGTTTCACTCTGCAAGTATAGGCAAGTAAGTGGCAGCGTGTTGGTGTGAGAGGGAGAGGGATGCAGCAGGACACCATTTTGGGGTTGATCTGACAGTGGCAACAAAATGGGAGTCACTTGTACAGTGCTCTATCAATCCATGAGATAGATATTCACTAGGAACAAGATTGGACCTGAAGGAATATTTTAAAGAAATGAAATTAGATTAAATTTCCCAGCAATTGTATACACCCCAAATACCACCTGCTGGAACTGGACCTCGTGGATTTATCATTGCTGCTTTAGAAACATACATGGCTGTGCTCCAGCTGCTTGACATGCAAAAACTGGCACAGGGGTGTACTGTAAGTGTGGGAAGAGGATTTATTTCACCAGCAGGTTCCTGCAGGATTTGTGCACAACACACAGTTAGTGTCTGCTGATCAGAGCATTCACTAGCAGAGTGCATGCAGCGAGAATGAAATGCATCTTACAGCCATCCCTTTATATTAAAGTTGTAACACACTGTGTTTGGATGCAAGCCCAGGCACGGTTCTGTGTAAGATCTTGTTTACCCTTTCATTGTGAGCATTCCTGAAAACTGCTGCTTTCTCGCTTACCACTCGTTTTCAGTTTTACATGAGGATGGTGAGGCAGGTTTCTGAAAACACGGTGGTCAATCAGTGACCTCACAGTGTGCTGTAATGGCCAAGAGCCCTGTGGAGAATACAAACACAATTAACCATATAAAGTGACATATAAAAGAGGAACCTGCATGTAGGTATACAGCAAGGGAGTTGGCAAGCTGTAAAATAGGGACTTGGGAAAAGTCATGAAAAGGGACAAATTCCTTATTTTCTTGCTCACATCTTTTTATCAAGAAGCAGAGTGGTGTGGTAAGGATGCAGGATAGCACGGGGGCCTGAAAAATGATGGCAGGAGCTTCCAGGCTGCTCCCAGGCCCCAATGCAGAATGCCTTGCCAGGGTAGCAGTGCAACAGCGCAACAGGGCAGCTCAGCACAGCAAAGCACAGCAGTAGCACAGCACGGCACAGCTCAGCGTTAGCACGGCGCAGCATTAGCACAGCACAGCCCAGCCCAGCCCAGCTCAGCGTTAGCCCAGCACAGCACAGCACAGCACAGCCCAGCCCAGCTCAGCGTTAGCCCAGCACAGCACAGCACAGCCCGGCACAGCGTTAGCCCAGCCCAGCGTTAGCCCAGCCCAGCCCAGCCCAGCGTTAGCCCAGCCCAGCCCAGCATTAGCATTAGCACAGTCCAGCATAGCACAGCACAGCTCAGCGTTAGCCCGGCACGGCCCAGCTCAGCGTTAGCCCAGCCCGGCACAGCACAGCCCAGCACAGCGTTAGCCCAGCACAGCACAGCAATCTTCTGACATCTTGTGGCTTGGCCGCAGAGCACAGTCATCCCTTCCCCCACATCCCCAGGCACGGGTGTCAGCTGGAGCTGACCTTGGCATTAACTGCAGCCACTGGAGATCCTTATATATCCCTGCATTCCTCTCACAAATACAGGGCCACTGCTTTTCCCTCCTGGGCAAGAATGAAGGCATTCAGGTGAGCCTGTTTTCCCCAGCACTTGTGCACGAGGTTTACCCAGATTTACACCAAAGAGGCACCTAAATTGGCACTGAACACAGATGAAGTCTGCTTAAACTGGATCCCAGATTCTGCATCTGTCATTAACTGATGGAACAAAACCCAGATCCAAACATCCCGAATTTGGTATAATCTCCCCCAGCCCCACCAGCTCATTGATGCGATCAGGGACTGCTGATCAGAAATGCTCCGTTCTTTTGGTAGCAATGACCCAGCTTCAATGCTAGTCATGCATGGTCTCTAGAGGGAAGGATAGGAATTTTAAGTATTTAATAAGGTGTGTTTATTTTTAGACACTGATTTCATTTTTTAAAAAGCGTGGATATCAAGAATGTTAAATTTATACACATGCCAAAACCACACAATGCAGTCCTAGCCTCTATCATCTAAAATAGAGCTGGCACTGGAAATATTAATGGTAAAGTCTTTTGTCTCCTCTAAGGAGCTGAGACTGACTCTGGTATTTGCCAAAGTTACTCAGTTTCAGAACTGGCAAAATGATGAATACACTGAATTCTGTAAGCAGAGAAATCAAGTAACTTTCCTGATGAATCTCCCGTGGGTTACTCATTGCACCAGGCTCTTGCTCTGGGCTTGATTTCCAGTGGGAGGGCAGAGGACAGCCAGAGCTGGGGCTGGAGATTTTGAACACCATGGCTGGGACTGGTGAGAACTCAGGCTGAAGTTGTAGACGTGCTGAGTGATGAGGAAGGAGGAGGAAATGAGCTTCTCAGCTGTTTTTTGCAAGTGTATTTCACACATTTTATTCTACAGATTGGCAAAATATGGTGCCAAGGAAAAGACACACAGCCAGTATTGACCATTCGTTCTCTGGCAGCCCTGTGTGGAGGAGTTACTTCCCCACCCTGCTCCCGTCCCTCGTCTAGGATGTATGGTTCAAAGAGGGAAGGAAATTACATGGAAAAAGGAAAGAGGGCTCACACTGATGTGGAGCCCTGGGGGGAAACCTGTGGCCAACATTAGGACTAGAGAAAAATTATCAGCACTTTCCAAGAAGCTTAGCAGGAAATGCATGGAGAAAGTCATATGGTCAGTTCATAAGAATTCATCCCCATTCCCATTCTCCTCCCATTCTTTTACAGTTTGGAAGTTAACCTCTGAAGGAGACCATAGGGCAGAGATGGCAGCAGAAGGAGACAGAGCAGTGCGGCTGGGAAGCACTTTGAGAAGCTGAAATTTCCTTTTCCTTCATGTCTGTGGGATTTCCAGCACATCTGCATCATAGGGAGGTAGGTACACTGCTTTGGATACCACTGGAACCTCCACTTCACCATTTGGATACACACATCTCCAGCAAGGGCTGTTATGGGAAGGTCAAGGAGGTAAAAAAGCTTACAGCTGGCCGGTTTGAGTTTGAAAAAGTATGGAATGAAGGAAGTAGCACTAACACATGAGAGGTTTCTCCCAATACTCACTATTTTTCAATGTACTTAAAGCTTATAATTTAAGAAAGATCTAAAGGAGTAAACTTTCACACACTTCATACAATGACTTTGAATGTGTCACAGTCTTGGCTGAAAATAGAAATGGAGCTAATGGGCAGATGCTGTGTTCTGTGATGAAACTTGCACTAAGGTTTTGTAAGATAAATTGTCCCTGACTTCATGTTACCCACATGACAATTGTGGTTACAACAGCAGTGACAGCAGGACAGACAGACCATGTCCAGTTCAGCTCTATCAGGCCCTTTGTAAAAGGCTGCTGCAAGTAGACTATTGGCTATTTGTGTCTTGTGGCTCCTCTCTCAAGAGAAGTTATAAACTGGAAGTGATACTGAGTGTTATACAAGGGGGAAACAATGCACAAAAATTGAAGGAATGAAAAGAAATTTTAAAAAAACCTGCTAAAAATATGTAATTATATAAAAGTGTGTGTGTATTCACACACCCACATGCAGAGCCACACATATGTGAAAGCATGTTTCCTTGAAATTTCAAGAGAAATTACGGTTTTGAAAATATATATTCCATGTTCTGTTGCTGCAAACCAAAGTCATCTGTTTATCTTGACAGCTAAAGAGGGTGAAGGCAGCTGCAATTTGAGCTTCCCTTCACTGGCCAGCTGGTAGCTTAAAGCCAGCAAACAGGAAGGGGGAGGTGACTTATCCCCACTGGTTGGTCTTAGAAGTGGTCACTGTACAGGATAGCTTTGGAATTCCAAGGGTTATGATTCTCCTAGGAACTGCTGGGCTAATACTGTTTTGTATTTTCTTAAGGCCATATGGTGTCTGGAAGCTCAGCATCAGGTGACCTCCAGCACCATACACTGGCTCAGGGCCACCAGTACAGAAACAAATGCATCACTTAGTTTTTCCATAGTTGCCATTTGTTTCTCTCAGTTGTCTTTGAATCACTATAACTGTCAAGACGCTGTAAGTGGTATTCACTTACAAACACCAGGAGTATGGGATCATTGCTAGAAACCAGAAACATCAAGCAGGTCAGGTCCAACTCCTCAGCATCTTTAGAGGATGCCCTAGTCTTGACGTGTATCTGGGAGAGAGAAGTGTTACCTTGCTTTGGCAGCTGCCTGTGCAGAGCTGGCACAGTGGCGTGGAGAAGGGGCTTATCTGAATGGGCAACAAGAAGAAAGAGAAGGAAGGAGGGGTGTGATTTATATCCATTTCATTATTTTCAGTGACAAAATGCTGCATATAAGCTGGTTACAGCTGGATTTCTTGGGTGAGCCCAAAGCCCAGTGTGTGTGAGGCTCGCGGATTACCCTGTGCAATACCTGGGGCTGGGAGTCCTCACATCAGTGCACTTTAACAGCAACACACAGCCTGTTTGTCACCACTCTGAATCGGCTGTAGTGATTTCTTTATTCATCCTTTTTCTGCACACAGGTTTTATGATTTCCGAACCACAATGTAAAAGCTGTTCAGCTCTTAACAAGCCATGTGGAAAAGCAATGTTGAATATATAAGCATGCAGCGTGTCTGGAAGGATTGCCGTATTTTCCTCTGAAGAATTTGTTTAGGTTACATAAAAGAAATAGACAGGAACCCTTGGGTTTTCATTTGGTGGTACTCCCTCTGTTCTGCTTGGCTTCTCAGCATTCAATAGATCCCAAGGTCAGGCTGTTATTTGTTGCTAGGCCAAAGTGGCAACCTCCCACCCTAACAATGCTGCTATCTTCATATCATCTGAGCTATGGGGGCCACATTGTGATGCTTTGGCAGTGTTGCTAGGGAGGTTGCTAGGTTAGACTGATGTCACTATGTGGGTTATAAATTGCCTTTACCCTGCTGGCCTTAACTTGGCCCCTAACACAATGATCTAGTAGATGGCATTGAAGTGTTCAGAAGAGACATTGGGAGCAACATCTTCGGATCCTGAACTTGGCAGCAAACACATGTTGGAGCCATTCAGTAAAGGAACCCACTTGTAATCTAGAGAAGAAAATAAACAATTTATGAAATGCATTCCTTCCTGTCCAGAAATTAAGACAACTAATGAGAAACACCCAGTTTCTACCCACATGCATGTGCTAAACCCAAGGCTTTCCCTTAATGCAGGCTGTGTGCCCTCTACATGCCCCACTGTTAAGAAGAGGAAAGAAGTTTTATGATGACAAAAGTGAGAGCTGAGGAAACGAGGTAGGTGAAGTGAGAATTTCCCAGCTTTGAGTCACAATTGCAACTCTACTAAAATGTGCCACCAATGCCTTTATTACCACAAAAGTGCCATTCCACGTAGTCGGGTTATTTACATGTTCCTAGTTTGTGACCTCAAGGGATGTTTTAATCTCGCTTGTTACAGAAAATAACAATAGCTGAAGAATAATTTTAATTGAGTTTTCAACATATTAGCATATCAAATTAAAAAATTCTATGTTCTGCAGAATATGGGGGGGGTGTGTGCGCACATGTGTGCTTATGTGTGCATTTCATTTGTTTTGAAAAGGAATAAATAAAATTAGATAAACATGCATGCCATTCAGAGCTGTTCTGGTTTAATAAGTAAATACATAATTAGACAGGCTTTTCTTTATGCATGATGTCTTGATATGCAGGGCTTTAGCTGCACACCTCTCATCAGCCTTAATGAATTTTATGTGGCTAAATCCCCATGCATTGTGTTGAACGTACACCTTAGTATATTTGTAATTAATTTTTAAAGACTGCAGACCAGAAGACAGCTCCTACAGTGCCGTGTGAATCCATAGGGTGTATACATATTTATAAATGTTTTAAAAATGCATATTATATTTCACCCACAGAGCATAACATCTCTGCTGGCTGGAAACATGTATTAAAGAAGGTAACAAAAATCCAGAGGAAATGTCTTTGAAAAATAGTTAATACACATGGGCTACAGCTGCCTTTTAAAGATTAATTTCTTGGCCATTTACAATGTGTTTTTTATTATCAAAAGCCAATGGACCATATTACAGAAAATCTTGCTTTGTAAATTCCTTTTGCGCTTCTTGGGCCTGTTCTGTTCCACAGAATTTGGTCCTTTCCTTGGCAGACTGACACTGTTGTTCACTCTGAACTGGGCCTGGGGTGTCCCAGGTTAGTGCATGTTCTGCTTGGTGTCACCAGAGGAAGCAGCACTCCTTGTGCGTGTACTGGAACTGTTAAAGGGAGGGAAAAGATGCAGATCTGAGTCTTTGTTTAAAATGTGGTTTGCAAGGCTGCAAACATAACTTTGCAGAGTCATACACATGAGTGTAGATATTTGCATGCATTAAATATGTGGAAGAGTTTAGAGAGCTGGAATCATACTTTTAAAAATGTGGTCTTATTGAAGCTGCACTAGTTCTAACTGGATTATTATAATTTCTTTCAGTTGTTGATTTCCTATAGCATTTGAAAATGAACTAAAGGCTGTATTAAAAACACTTACTGCTTATTCTCTGTCTTCTTTTTCCTTCTCCTAGCCTTCCCCTTTCTTTCTCTCAAGACTTCCAGAGTTTAGCTTCGTGCCATGTACTCCTCCTTTTCAATATGAGACTGGACAGAATGTAAAAGCACACACCTCTGTGTGTGCAGCAAATCCTGGCCTGTCTCTGTTTCAGCCTCTAAGCAGCAACATTTCCAATACACAAAGAATTCAGGCTCTACGCTTCCTCAGATCCAAAATCAGACCTTTTCAGGTTCCTCTTAGACCCGTAAAAAACAAGGGTGGCAGTGGGGGTTGAGAATGAAGCCAGTAACTGTTCAATCCTGCCAAGTACTGGCCCAGGGAAGAGAAAAGGAACGGCAGGCTCACAGCTGTACTAAGGACGAGGAATTGCTCTTACCCCTTAGCAAGCCATGAGAGGATGGACAATCTGCTGGGGTGGATCACAGACATGGGCAAGTGCCTTTCCCAGAGCAGAGGCTTGTCTTCTGTGACCTTGGGCAAATCATTTAACCTCTCTCCATATCACTGTTCTGTTTCTGAAATGAAAATAAACGGCAGTAATGCACTAGGAAAGCTAAATGTGCTGGTGGTTATGAGGTGCTCAGATGAGGATGAAGGTGAGATAAATACTTTAGACAGATTTAAAAAACCCTTCCTCAACTTCTGTGAAACTTTCAAACATTAAACTCAACTTCTTGGTATGACAGACAGGATGTATCCCTTGCTAAACAGGATGGCTTGCATTTTATCATTGCGATGTAAGTAGATGAGGTTTTTCCAGGGCACTTTTGTTCTTACTCATCTGGTAGCACTTAGAGTGACATTTCCATATTTGCAGCACTGGTGTGCAGGGCACCCCAAGGTGCCTATTTCAGTAGAGGATTCCCTCCCTGACTGGACCCATTCGTTTAGGTCTTTGTCTGGTCATACAGTGTCTGCATTATCATTGAAGTATTCATTTCTTGGAAAGTGTTAAAATCTGCTATGTAAATGTTGATTTTTTTTTTTTTTAAATGTGCTCCTGGGGCTTCTTCATCTCTGCCAGAATTAAGTGCAAAGAGAATTTTTACAGCCGACTTGTAAATTCCTGACAAGAGGAGTTTATAATAGAAGTGTTGACATAACCTTACCTACAGTGACAACTGAAACTAGTTTGTTAGGGAAGAAGCAAATAATTTTCTTGCAGGAAGGCAGGAGATGGGCATAGAAGGTGAGGCAGCTAAATTTTTTTTTCCTGAGGATCCCCAGAGGCTATTGTGTGAGACAGCATGTGAAATGAAGCTGAAGCAAGTCGCATAGCAGGCAGAAGAAACATTCTGGAATTTGCTCATTTTCATGAAGGAGAAGGTGCAGTTATCCTCTTATAATTTTTTTTACAAGCTATGTTTCTCCCCTCAGAGATAATCATGAAGGTCTTATAGCAAGTCAGTGCTTGCTTTTAGCCTTACAGCTCTCTCTTACTTCTTTCTTTCTCCCTGAACACCTAAGGCAGTCAGGAATGAACTTTGGTGCCTCAACTCCATGCCTTCAACAGGAGCAGGAACCAGCCCTTTGTTTGCAATCTGTCTGTCTCTTACAAGTAATAATTTTTTTTAAAGCCTCTAAATCTTATTTCCTTGAATCACCTGCAAGAATTCAAAACTTGAGAACTTAACCACCCAGCAATAGATGGACAAGCCTTTGTGCAGCCAGGCTGAGCCACAATAAACATTGCTGTAACTTAAATGAGAACCAAACCTACTGATAGAAAGAAGTGATTTTAACTTAAACCTGAAGCCAAAGGAACGTATGTAGAGTTGATTCTTAGTGCCTTTGTTTCCCCAAAGTCAGCTGAGGTTTTTTTAATACCTGTCACTTCTCTCCTGTGGATGAGGGGAAGAGAAGTTTTTCAATTCTTCTTGCAGATATAAAATCTGGCTGGATTCAGAAATAAAAGTGCCTCTCATACACTTTCCCACACTCTTCTGCTGGCTCCAACTCTCCCTGAATCTTTGGGATTAACTTCTAAATGGCATCCTATTTCCCAAAAGGTTTAACAAAGCCTTTCTTACACCTTTGCTGTGATGTTTATGTGTGCCCATTGGCAAGTGGCAGCAAGATTTACTGTGAGCTAGCACACTTCAGAGCCTGCGTGCTGGGAAGAAAAGGCAAGGCCTGACTTCCTCCCGGCTCAGCCTCTGCCCTACCCTGGCATGTTTGGCAAAATCCTGAAGAAACTTTCCTGGAAAGGTGAAAGGTCAAGGGACAGAGTATTCAGCATAGAGTAAATAAAATAAGCAGTTGAAAGCAGAGAAAAGGACAGCTCCAAAATAGGAAAGCCAGAACTAAACCCTCTCAGTACTTCCTAATTATCCTGGCACAGTTGTGGCCCACGTAATGTGCAAAGTGCAGGAGCTATTGATGAGGGCAGGGGGGACTGAGCAGCACTGCTGAATGCATTCTGTGAGTGCTGATGGATTTTTAAACCTCCTTTTCACTGCAGTGTGGTTGGAAGGGCAACATGAGCTGGTCTGGCAGGATGGCAGCCACAGGGGAAGATTAACCAGTAAGAGACCAGTTTGCACAAAATGTAAAGAGAAGCAAAGACTGCAGATCCCATATTTGCCTTCTCCCTTCCCATTAAAACAAGATTTTTGCCCCTCCCTGTATTCTTTCTTTTTAATACATGTTGAAATACAACCCCTAGCTCTTAGGCACTGCCAGAAAACCTGGCGGAAATACTGCATTCGGAGCCATAGCCATGCGTTGGAGGATGTGGAAAACTATCACTTTTTCCCCTGGCAAACCAAACACTCATCGGGGGAGCAAAGCGCCAGCGAATGTCTCTGCTTTTTTCCCCTAAAGTTCAGGATTTTCTGTCAGGATTTCCGCTCTGGATGCCCCTGTGTGTGTGAAAGGCGAGCTGGCCAGTCCTTGAACCACGCTGGAGCGAGATCTTTGCCCCGGGAGAGCTTCTCCTGGCGCTTGTTTAGGAGTGCCCTCTGCTGGGTTCCGCAGGGGCCGGGCCGCGCTGGGGCCGTGGCACTCGGTGGCCACAGGGCGAGCTCGGTGTGCGGCCCCGGTGCCCGTGAGCGCTCAGCACCGCTGTGCCCTGGGCAGGGCTGGAACGGAGATGGCGTTTGGCATTTCAAACTGCAGTGATGCTTCCCGGCCTGCATTCAAGGCTAAGGGCTGCGTCTGGGTGATATTCATATACATTTAGCCCCCGGTCCCTGGCTCTCACGAAAGGATATGGCATGTAGTGTAGATTTATACCAAAAATGAAACGAACAAGGGGCAGAGGCTATTGGAGATAAGTAGGTATTAGGACTGTGTTTTCCATCTCATGTTCCTAAATGAGGTTAGTGACACAAAGCATTGTCAGCAACGAATTGGCAACATCCAGCACTGCTGTGTTTTGATCTGTGCTTATGGGACTATTGGGACTGATTTCTCCAAATAGTCTTTTAAATTTTGAAAGGATCTGCCTCTATAGACAGCTGCTGTGCTGTCTGTATCAGGATACAGAGCTGATATTGTCACTGTTACCCAGAAGTATTTTCCTTTTTCTATTTTCCTTATTTTTTTACATTTCCCTAAAACTGTGTTCCATACCAAGCTGATGTGACAGCAGGGTGTGGAGGAAAAGCTTAGGTGGCAGTTCTGTGTTGGTCAGGAGGTAATGAGGCATCCCCTTGCTAGAGGCTTTCCAGAATAGACTCAGACTCAAAAATTGTTCACTGAGGAAAATGTAGATATTTGAGCCTAACTCAGAGCAGGATGGGCAACCACGCATCCTCTTCCAGATCTTTGTTAAGAGGCATAAGAACTTTTTATGGCAAAGGCTTTCATCTTCTGTCCAGACACTCACTTTCATGAAACATGTGGGATCTTAATAGCTTTGAAACATTTTCCTAGAAACTGGCCATCCAGTTGAAATATTACTGGGACAAGGAACAGACAGACAAAAATGACTGTACCGTCCTCATTTTTCTTGGAACCCAAATACTGAGGGCTTGTTGCAGGTTTGATTTAAATAAGGACGGGAACTCTGCAGTCTTGTGGCTGTGAGCGTGTCATATGCATTGGCATGTTGTACCTGTTGGTGACAGGGAGGAGGGAGTCTGAAACGTTCCTGGCATTTCCTGGTAATTCTGTGTTAAATTCTTTCATGGGAGTTTTCATAAGCTTCAGTTTATGGTAAGACCAGCACAGTCTGAGTCTTCTTCTTCAGCCTTTTTTCCTTTCCCACAAATCAAAGCCATTGGGAAGGAAGTGATGGGAATACTGACCTGGAGAACAGAGTGGCAATGGAGGCCTGGGAAGGCATGCAGGTGATGTCATGGGTGCGTGAAGAGATGGAATTAGGAAAAAGATGGGAAGGAAGAAGGAGGATGAAGGACTGCTAAAGAAATTAATAGAAACAATTGTTTGTGGAATGGGCATTTGACTGGAAGGATCAGGCACCAGGGTCTGTAGATAAGGTAGCTCCGACAACTGAGCAGTTCTGTCAGAGGCCGTGCTCGTTGGTTATCCAGAGGAAAAGACAAAGCCTGAGTTCTGCCCTGATTTGATCACTGATCCCCTTTTGGTTCTTGGCAAGCTACTTCAGCCTCTCCACATCACTTCTTTGTGTAAAATGAAGACAGTGCAGCTACACAGATAGGAATGAGAGCAGAGACCTTTCCAGAGTGATGACAAATCATGGAACCATAAGGCTGGCAGAGACCCTAAGAGATTATCTAGTCAGACAGTCATCATTTTTTTTAATCAAAGGACTGCCTTGGAATTTTTTAAAAAAAGCTGTTCCATTGCACAGTGCCAGCAATGGTTTGAATATTAATAGTAACCAAAAATTGTATTTTACTCTCTAAATTGAAGGAAGGCTCACGTTGAGCAAAAGTTTTCAAAAAAGCAATTAAAACCAGATCCACTTATACTTCAAAATAGGCACAAGTCCCTTTGTTCTGATTAGTTTTATCCTGACATCACTCATTTTCACAGATGCTTATAAATGTTTTCTTTGCTAGTTAGTCCAGCTTTGTTGAAGTGTAGCGGAACCAGTGCACAAACTGCAAGTGTCCCACTCAGTGTTGCTCTCAGGCTGCAGGAATTCTGCTGCAGTGAGGTTACTTGGAGATCTCCCAGCAGCACTGCCAACTCCATCCTGATTCCAAGCATTGCTCCCCTTATTAATCACCAAAAATATCCTGATGTTAGCATAATTTTTTTTTCTCCATTTATTTGTAAGGTCATAAAAGTTCCTCCATCTGACCAAACTTGAAGTGCAAATATCAATAGCAATTATCACTCTGTACTTGAAATCATGCTGTTACTGGGAGGAACAGTCAGAACAAAGCCATGTTAAGTCAGGAATGTCATTACACAAGAAAATACCAATCAAAAATCACACCTTTTCATAATTAACTCCTGTGTGCCTAAGGAGAGGATTGCATCCATCTCCATCCTTTTGCTCAGTCTGTTGAAATGTGCAGAGTAACACACCAGCACAGCTGCTCTGCAGGCAGCAGAGCGTTAATCCAGCTCAGTAATGAGGATGCTATGTGGTCATCTTCTTCACATTATGTGATTCATATCCTGTACATCCAGGAAGCACTGAGCACTTTATTAGAGCTGATGAATGTACTTTAACCGCTCAAACACAGTATATTCACAAGTGCGTGTGGTACTGTGGTTTCACTGTGCTGGAGAGAACTGAGCAAGATAAAGGAGTAAATAGACACTATCATTGCAAATAAACAGTTTGTGCAATCCTAGGTGCTGGTAAAAGGTCTGTCTTTAAAACAAGAAATGACCACAACTTTCTTTTGAATAGGGAAAGACTGGATCCTCCTGTGGGAAAATAAAAAGTTCTGTGAATATCAGTTTGTCAAGTAAGCAAGTAGTTAACCAAGTTACCAAGTCGTTGGTAGTGTTCAAGGTTCTAATCTGTATTTTAGTCCTCCTGAAATTTTAACTTGATAGTCTGGGAATGACCAAAAGAAGACTGAAAAAAGTGTCACTTTCTGAGTTCCAGAGCATAAAAAAACCCTGAACTGTTAGTTCATTTTCATCCTGAGCTTCTTCCTGACATGCTTCTGTCTTTCACAGCTGGAAGGACCATACTTCTTCTGAAACATGACTCCTAAGGATGTTCAGTTTATGACGCAAAGGGAGAGTATTCCCTGTGGCAGTTTATATCACAAATGTAAGATACTCCTCCTCTGGAAACATAGAACAAGAGTCCTTGTGCTTTCAGCGTTAGAGGATTGGGTCTTATTGACCAGTAGGATACTGCAGTTCCTGGAATAACTGCAGTGATTTAAGTTTGCTGTAGCAAAAGGGAACAACAAGTCTTAAGTGACAAATAAGTTCCTGTAATTCAGAAAATGTGGTTTTATCAGAGAGTAATAGAAATTGAGAGAAGTTACTGAAACTGTGGCACACGTATGTATGTATATGCTCTATCTGAACATTTCCCCCATGAGCACAGTGGAATACACATCCTCTGTGGAAACCACTCATTCTTTCACCTGGGCATGTCCCCATGTAAACTGTAAGATCCAAAACCCTGAAGAAGGAAATGAGATGCGAATTGTCTCTCATTTCTATGCTGCACATGAAAATTGGGGGTGATTTTTCCTCTTCACAAGCCAGCTGCCAGGAGGGAGGGCTGGCTGGACAGGAAAATCCTGAGTTAGTGGGAAGCTGAGTGATCCTTATGTCCTACATGCCAGAATTCTGAACCCCATCAGGTTACACAGAAAAATCACCTTCTGACTATACTTTCATGATCAGTGTGCTTTTCTCCTTGAAATGTACACTTGATCCCCCACCCTCCCCTCTAATTTTATATCACAGAGAGGAAAGCAATAATGTTTTGTCCATACAAACCAGCAACCAATTCCTTCTTGAAAGCTTCAATTAAGGATCGAGTGTCCTAAGTGCTTCTTAAATCCACTGCCCTAGCTCAAAAAAAAAATATTTACACCAAGATTCATGGATATAATTTATCTGTAAAAAAAGTATTGAAAACCTAAACGTGCCAAATGCGCATGTAAGCCAAGCCTCCCTTTGTGTGCTCCCAGAGGGTTCCCCCCCACCACACGTGCACACTCACCCCCCTGCCGTAAGAGATCCATTTTATAGATTCAAGGACAGCTCTCTCCAAGAGAAGAAGGGACGTTGCCAAGATACCAGATGCGGTTCCATTCAAGACCACTCATAGGAGCAATTCAAGATGAAATCAAATTAGATGTGTTGGTTATACATAGCGCAGCCTGCTTGGGATACTAAATGACAGAGTTTGCCAATAATTAAGTGAAATCTCAGAGATGATGAGTCCCCAGAGCTCTCTAGGTTATGTCGGTCTAATTCTAAGTGTCATCATTATAGCAGCAGAGCAAAATACTCTGCATAGTCTACGGAGCTGGAATTTTGCTGTGGATATTAGCTTTTCATAGCCAGTGCTACGGGGCAGTGCTGAGCTTCATTACATGTCTTCTGCTATTACACTTCCTTAACCTTTCCCTGATATAAAGCTCCTGAAACCTGGCTCCCACTTAATAATTGATAGTTAGCACTTACTATCCACAGCAGTATTCATATTCAAAGCACTTTACAAAGAGTTCATTAATTTCTCTGCACCCCCTCCCCCTTGAGGTGTCCACCACAATTACCCTAATTTTGCAGAAAGGGAAACTGAGGCAGGAAGGTTGTGCCTTATCCTGGGGCTGGAGGACAGTGTGACAGCCAGCACTAGGGCTCAGGATCTTCCCTATGAGAGAGCTGGCTGAACTTCTGATGGTAGGAAGGAGGTTGTTCTCAAATTTGATGTGGGAACGGAGGTGCAAGGAGGCTTCCTCCAGCCCTGGAGAACCTCCACAGGGAACTGCTGAGCATTCCCATTGCCTGCAGGCAGTGAGGAGCCAGAGTAGCCTGCTGCTGGGTGCTGTAGCCTTCAAGAAATCCTCTGCAGGTCTGCCTGGGTGGATCCTGCCCTGAGAGGAAGCTGGAAGACTATGGACAGGTGAAAAAATTGCCACCTCTGAGTATTGTGGCAAGGAGGCTTGAGCTTCCTTGGCAGGCCTCACTGGAGGAACTCCATCCTTACAGCTGGGCTGAACAGGCCTGCCTAGGGACCACGGGGAACACGCTTTGTATAAAGATTCAGAACATGAGACAGGCCAGGATCAGACCCAAGTGTTTCCAAAACATGCTCCCAAGATGACCATCTTCCACAGCCCTCTCACAGCAGCACTGAGCCCTGATAGAATCAGTTTACCAGGACTTTTAGTGTCTTAATGGTGCCCATTTCATTGTTAGCCTCTGCTCTGCTTCCAGAAAACTGAACATCACAGGCATGTTCAGAAGAGGAATGACTATTTCCAGCTTTGCAAGCATTCACTTCCAATCACTGGATTTGAAATCATGTGGCACTGAATTTGTGATTCAGGAAGGTCACTGGCTGAACAGAAACCCTCCTGAAGAACAGGACCTGATTTAAAAAGAAATGACCTAAATATTAAACATAAAGAAGGTAATGGAGGGCAGATATGAAAAAGTCGGTCTGAAGCTAAGACTTTCAGGAAGGGCTTGCTTCAAATTTAACACTTGCTATGTACAAAGGAAGGCAAAAGTCCTGGGGACTGTGGCATCAATGTTGCTATAGCCACTAGCAGCACACAGGAAGACAAAATCTGCACCCTGTTAGCCCCTGGCTATAGTAACAAACGTGGCAGGGGTAGCACACTGGGTACCACCCAGTGCTGTGGTACCTCCCTTGGCCCCACTCAGCCCCAGCTGCAGGCACTTCTCTGCTGTCCCTGCTGCCTGCTGCCTGCTGCCCTGGCCACCCTCCCACTGGCAGCTCACTGCTGCCCCAGGAGCTCTGCAGAGCTCAGCCTGCCCTCGGCTCTGCGCCCTGCTCCAGACAGAGGGACATTGCAAGGGGACCTGGGTTCATCCACAGTGGAAAACAGTATCCTCAAGATGATTAGGAGAAAGTTACAAAATTTATAGAAGGTTCTGATAAAGATCTTGGATAAATATGTTCATATTGCTAAAAGATTCAAACCTAAGAGGTTTTTAATTAAAGACTCGGGCACTCAGAGCTATCTTACCAAAGAGGTAATAAAATTATTGACTAAATCACTAGCAAAGGCAACTGAAGCAAGGAGTTTAAATGATTTCCAGAGACTGTTGTCCAAGTGAAGGTTACAGTGAGAGAGCCAGCAGTGCAATTAAACCAAATGAGGTCAAGTATGTAGGGCCTTAAGGCCTCTGCCTGCTCCTCAGATTTCTTTTGTTCTTATAATTCAATTATAAAGACCTCCCCTCAAGAATCATTTAACTGTCTCATAAACCAGTTTGTAAACTTTTTTATTTTTCTGTAAATTGTCTCCTAAAAAGTGGCTTTCAGTATTTCAGGCAGCATGGAGTGTACACGGGTTTCACAGTGCCTTTTGTTCTCATTTGAGTATCACATGCCCCTGGTTCTTCATACAGGCCAGGGCTCTCCCAAAGCATCCTCAGCCCATGCAAAGCATCTGTCGCTGGAGGTGGTCATGGATAAAAACAATGTGATGAGGAGCTGGAACAACTGTGATCATTCTGTCTCTCATTCCCTCTTGCTCCATCCTCTTCCCCTCCACCACAAGCTTTTCTTTATCCTGTTTCTGTGTGAATCAGAAAGAAGATAAGTTGTGTGTGTGCCTAATTTCCTGCCCACTAGGTCACATATCCCAACCCTTAACATCATAAATGAGCAGGGAATTCTTCTGGCCAGCAGATGCCTATATAGATCCATTATCATAGAATTAAACACCTTTAAGGTATAGAGACTTTTCTTTTTACACTTTTTTTCAATTGTTTTTTGTTAGAAATATAATTGTAGAATAGGGTTACATGGAAGTTGGGGAGCATCCAAATGCAAAACTTTCTCAGACTGCAATTCTGCTGTTGACAGTGTCAGTGTCCCCTGACCAGAAGGGAAGCTCACATGGCTTGGAGATCTCATGGGACTGTGTCTCATAGTGCAATTTTTCCTGTTTAAAGAGGCAAAACTCAGTTATTTACTCCTTTCAAGTAAGAGAGTATTTGAAGTATGAAACCATTCCTGATTCACCTATAGGAAGAGGATAGAAGTCCTAAAGTGATTACAAATTCTTCTAAGCAATTTAAGCACAAAACTTCTGTTCAGATCATGGCTTTAGAGGGTCAAGAGTCTTGGGTTTCTGTTTGCATCATGAGGGGCTTTCATGCCTTTGTAAATCAAGCCCAGGGTAGCTGTCTTTACATGAGCCACAAGTGAGAGCCTAAACTTCGTACTTGCAAGTGTTTCCTTGTAAAAATTCATATCCACAAGTGGCAGCATTCTTTCTCTCCTGTGAAATTCCAAGTGGCAGATCTCTATTTGGAGATTAATTGAATGCTAGAAGTGACTGTTGTGGCAGGGAGAGAAATATTTATTCCTCCTTTCTATTTCTATTTAATTACAGCTAAAACAGTTTGGTTGAGACATTGGAAGTACTGGTCAAAGGACTGACAGGTCTGCTTTCTCAGGAGGGTCCTGCAGAGGTGGAGTGATCTGTTCCCTCACTGCACCTCAGCAGGAGTTGGGCAGCTCAGTGGTCTGAAATCCGTCAGGCTTTGCTCCATGAGTCCTCACAGATTGGCCAGCCTCTGTTCCCAAAACTGTACCAAAGTGGGGTTTAGTGTGGTGACTGCTCATCTCCTGGAGAGAGGAATACTGGCCCTGTTAGCAGCAATATTCAAATGACCACTGGTGTTAGAGATGAACTCAGAATTCACTCTGTGACTGATCCCTCTTACAAGGTTAACATCTTCTTTCTCAGTTCATTAAAATCTTATGCCTCCTTCCCCAAAGGAAAGAAATGTCAATATATGAGAGAGGAAGATAAGTTAATGCTACATTCAGGTTGCAGAGCTAGAGATTTTGGAAGTGCTGAGGTAAGATGCCTGTGCCAGTGCTAACTCAGCCACATTGCACACAGAATGTACAGCAGCCTTGTTCCACTGGTCACGTGCATAGATTAATGCAATTACCTTTATCAAAATATATCCCGAAGTATTGCTTATTGCTAACCTGTCAAATTGTAGGTGGGGTCAATGACTGTACCATGGTGGCATCTGCATGTGGTCAGGTAGCTCAATGCCCAGGACAACAGTTCCCTTCAGTCATGGGACATAGATTTACTGAGTAGGAGTCTGGAGTAGCTGCAAACCCAGTGGCACTTCCTGGATGGCAAAGGAGATTTTAGCTGAGAAAACGCTTTTATTACTGTAAAAAATTAATGCAAAATGTCAAATATTTCACACCCAAGCCGATACTGGCAAAATGCCAGAAATATTCAGGTTTCGCTTGGGGTGTGAATATAGTTGATCATCTGTAATTCAAAGCCTTTTATTTCAAAGGAAAGAGACAGTGTGTTGCAATAGATTTTGTACTGATAAATATCAACTGTGCCACTTCTCTCCCAAAAGGGATTTCCCACAGTTCTATAATAATATACAGTTCAAAAGGCTATACTGAGATTTATAGAGCTATACATTCAAAAATTGGCATCCAAGGCGCTTTGCTCAGCTAAAGTAGATTTGACTTGCAGCCTTCACAGTTCTGTACAACTCAGAAAGCAGCCACAGGTCCAAGGTGCCAGCAAGCCTGCATGATTGGTGAGTGTGTGGTGGTTGGGTCACTCAAATCTGTACAGGCACTTAATCTAGAGAGTCCTCAATTGTGTGACCAGATACTCTGGAAGCTTTTAAATGTACTTGGCCAGCACATCTGGTCAGGTTGGAGTAAATGGACAGAAATTAATTCAAATCAAGAGAGTTAGAGCAACTGATGCCAGCAGTGAATTTAGCCCTCTCCATGCATGTATTATTATTATAAACTGCTCTATTTTTCTTCTTTTCTACTCTATTCCTGTTTATTCTATCATCTATTCTATTCTATTTAAAGCCTCACCCACATTCTAATCCACTTGCATAGCAATAGTTTTTGCTTGTGAATGCCCACTGAATTCCCCAAAACACTTTCTCTAAAGACATAGGAAAAATAGAGAAAATTACAAAGAAAAACAACTTTATAGGCTTTCCTGAATTCTCAGCTTCATATAACAAATATACATTGACCCATTAGTTTTCTGCGTATCTTCCATTGTTTAAAGATTTACTCTCACAGATAAATGCAGTATCTGTCTACACCATTTTCAGACTTCCCATCTAATTTTAGCTGTGTGCCCTGAAGGACCTTGAGGTGCGGGAATGTGGGAGCCATGTGGAAATGTTAGATTTGTTAAATGGATGGGCAATAACTTTCAATAGCAAATATGTGAATTCAAGCATCTGTAAACAAAAGCACCTAGATTTTCAGCCTGTAGATTTTCAGACATTGGAAGAACACATAGAAGAGCAACTGAAATTTTGTTATTGAAGAACTTCACAAGAATTTTATACTTAAAAGACAAGATATAAAAGAGGACTGCATAACATCTGACCCAAGAGCTTGTGTTGCCTGCCAAGAACTTTCTTTGACCCATCATGATGCTTTAGCAAACAAACCTCTCTGGGCTGCCTTCTTAACATAGCCCACAGCTGGAATGGCGCCGAGCCTGCTCAGCACTGGCACACATGGAGATTTGGTAACCCTCAGCCATTTAATCAGCTGAAAATCAAGAATGATTTTTCCTCTTGGTCAGTAGCTGCATGGCATAAAGAGTTGTCATCGATCCCAGACTGAATGTGTCTGCAAAAGGCACATATGGAAATAGGGGGTGGCTGCTCTGCTCAACTGAGCACTTGTGAGACTCGGGCCAGATTGCTGGATCTCATCTGGACTCTGCAGTCTGAAAAGAGCAAAAGGGGGAGGCAGAGAGAGAGAGGGAGACCCAAGTGCTAAGAAACTGAGAAAACATGACCTGCAAGGAAAGGCTGAAAGAACAGTCTTCATTAAATTTAGAAAAGTAGTGAGGGAAGCTGCAAGACTCCAAAAATGTAAATGGTGTTTCTATTTTATATTTGTATTTTAAAATCCTCACTCCTTAGGTACACTAACACAGGATAAGATATAGTGGGCTAATTTATAGCAAAGGGTACTACATTAAATAGCGGGGCTTCATTTCTGAATCTGTGGATATTTCCTGAGGATAAACACAATCTCCTGTTTCCAAATATATATCCTTATCTCCTGAAACTGGTAAGGTCTTGGTTTCTAACATTATGAATTAAGCCTTTCATGAAAACTCCAAAGCAATGAGACAATTGATGTTCAAAGTTGTGATTATAAAAAGACATTTTAGAAACACGTGTCACCCTCAAACCCACAGTAAGCAATGCTTTATCTGCAGTTGGCAGAAAAATGAGATTATCTGATTATTTAATGAGAGTGTCAGTGTTGTGCCATTCTACCTCTCACATATCTATTGGCTGATCTGTGCCCCATGAGAATCACAATGATACCTGTTTACAAAACACAAATGACACCACTTGAAAGATACACACTGATATTGGGAATAATGTGTAAAATGGTTATTGCCATAAAATCCAGCTTATCCCCACTACTCAGCAGCAAACTTTGTAAAAATACTTTCAAAAGTCTGTCATTCTGCTCTACTTTCACAGTGACTCTGAACATTTGAAGTTGGTAATTGAAATAAAAATGAAATTTCTTACAAAATTTACTTTACAAAAAAAGTTTGGGACTTTTATTCAATCTTTATTAAAAGCCATCCAGACAAATACCAAGAACGTAGCATTGCAGGATAAATCATATTGGGCACAGATGAGAAATGTGCAAAGATTAAAACTAATTTGCCACTGTTCCAGACACTGAGGATGAATCCTGGTCTGACTGAACTTGCAAGTAACAGGCCCCTGGATTTCAATGAGATAATAATTTGATCCATGCGATTGCCTCTGTCTCATTCTTTGATATTGCTGTAATTGCCTCTTCTTCTTTAACCCAAAACAACTGAGATAGAAAGGAAAAGCCACATATGTTTTTATAAGAAAAGGGCAATACATAACATTAAAAAAATGTTTCATCAAAGGTGCAACCATTTTAAATGCAAAACAGAGGGTAAAGAGGTGACAAATTCAAGTTCTTAGTGTTTTTGTTTAAGATCTTTCAAGTATTCCTTTGCCAGGGATACTTGTTTAATTTTTTTAATGTATTCAGTTAGTCATATTCAGTTCTCTTTTATGTCCACTTCTCATGAATCACTTGATAGATGGACTTCTACAAGCACATCCCTTTGGGGAAAGTAAATTTTCAATGATAATAGGAACTTAAGACATGCCATCCTGGATCAGAGCAAAGGTCTATCTAGTCCATACTCCGGATCTGTCAGTAGCCAAGAGCAGTATATTTAACAGCAATAACTTTGATCTTTCAGTGAGTATTAAGTTGGTGACTAAGCAGAAAAGGAAAAGAGCAGAACATTCCAAAATTCAGGAGAAAGAGCATGTGAGCCCATTTCTGGCTGTGCCTTGAAGGCCTGTGTCTCACAGGGAGCAGGCCCCAGGCTGGCCAGGCACAGCACAGGGCAAATGTGGGGTTGTGTCCCAGTGGGATCCACTTGTTTTGTTCTCCTGCCCAGCCAGGGACAATGGCTTGGGGAGCTGGCCAGTTGTTCTGCAAAATGGAAATGTGTCATTAAACTCTAGCAACAGGAACGAAATGTGGAGGGGAAAGAAATGGCTGGAGGGGGAAAAATGCAGGGTGGACACCAGGAGGCCAGGGCAGAAGCAGTTTAGTGCTGGCATGGGGAGTAGTTCTACCAAAAGGAATGGTTTGGGTTTAGGAACTTGAACTTGCACACAGTACCAATATTTGCAATGTCTAAAACCTGTTCTCTCATTTCCAGAGTCAGAGCTCCACTTGTTCCAGTGAGACTGTAGTTAAAAGTTCTCAAGATTTAGCTCATCTTTAATTGTTGCTGTCTCAATTAAACTGCATCTGTGATAATAACAGCCCCCCTGGAGTCCCAACAGAAACTTAAACACACTGTAAATTAAATAATTGTGTAAATTATGAAGTTTATACCTACTGGTTATTGCATTAAAAACTATATATAGAGCACATGCTTTTTATAAACTTTCTACTTTAGGAAATCTTATAAAAAAGGTTTTTAGCCTGCCAAAAATCTGCAAGGATCACTGATAATTTGTTGATCAGCATAAGGTTCATTAAATCTATGCACTTCATTATCTGATTAATTCAGAGGCAGGTTTGTAATCAGTGATGAAATGTTTAAGATTCTACAGCTCTGGCCTCCACAACCTCCTGCAGCTCATTAGAAAAGCTAATCAGATAGAATTTTCCACCATGCTGTTTACTGTAGCCCTAATGGAAGACAATCACTTTAAAATTACACACTTAGCAGGTAATTTCTAAAAGCCATAAGCCATGGAAGCTCTGTTCTCCCTGGGCTCTTTGTCTTTCTTTAGTAGGGTAAGGTAAGCAATGGAGAATTCTGTTAAGAGTTTGGAGAGCTATTTTGCAATATCGAATACAATGTAAATGCTGCTGAAAAATTATTTTGGTCTTCGCCATGTTTCTTGTCACCTGGGAGCCCTTTCAGAGATCATGTTTGATGAGCTTGATTTAAAACTTAGATGGTTTCCTACTTTGTCATTTGATTATTTGAAGCATTAAGAACTTTCTTCATATCTTCTTACTTTGAGATGGATACCATTAATAAAAAAATAACAACTTCTTGATCCTGGGGTTTCACAGATCAGTTATAGACACTGTTGTGCTAGAGCTTTCTGAAGTCGCTAGTATGATCTGAAGGAAAATGATAACAATGTATAGTGATAAAGAACTAGAAATTAAGGTGACTTAAAACATAAAGTATTCTTAAATTTTTAATAATTGAATCTCTGGGAATTATGAGAAGAGACAGCAGAAGTTGACAGTCATCTCTTGCTCTGCCAATACTTCTGCCACTGCTCTGTTTTTCTGAAGGGGCGTTGGGGAATGCAGATGGAACAGTCAACACCTGAGAAACACTGCTATTCCACCTGTTATAGAAAGGATCCTTTAAATAAAGCAAGTGTGAAAAATCATGGACTGGGAGCCAGATCCAAGGTGGCAGAACAATTCCTCTGACTCACTCCACTGCTTTCTTCATCATGTGGACAGAAGTCCACTTGTGGTTTGACTGTTGTATGTGTTACTCTCTTGTTTTAACACGTGAAAGGATGGGCTCCCTGTGACTGGACAGGCACCCATGGAGACAGGGGCTGGAGGTATTTGTCCCTTTGCACATAGCCAGAATTGAACCCATTACAGAATGGGAAATGCCATTTGGACCGGGGACGTGCTTTTGGTCATGTGGGGGAAATACGTGACATAAGGATTTATTTTCTTTAGTGATTTTTTGTAAGAAGATCCAATCTAAACTTTCCCTGCCAAACGATGTTTATCACATCTCTTCCTCCAGGCAATAAGGAGTAAAGGCATATCCACTGAACACCATGAAGAAGACAAATAACTAATACAAATTAATCCCTTTGCTAACCAGCATGCTCTAAATTTGCCAGCTTGAAGGGCTGGATCCTTACTTTGGGGATCTGTCTTCTTGTCACTGTCCTGACTCTATGAATAAGCAGCAAGTTGCTAATGCCAGCTCTAAGTCCCGCTTCTGCATGGATGTGACAGCTTAACAGTTGTGCCTGAGTCACAGGAATGAAATGTGCTGTGTGGGAAAGGTCAGGGGTAAAAGTCATAGTAAAGTATATCCCCTTCAGTGGATGACACTGCTGCTTTTTCTTGGTTAGAACAATATTGGGGGTTTGAAATACTGGAATTATGAAACTAGACTTGGGTTAATGTTATGTTATTCCACAGGGTCTGCTCCATCAAACTGAGCTAAGAGTAGAGGAGAAAAGGGCACCCATCGTGCATGCAACCTGTGTCAGCTTTGCTGTGAAAGAGCATTTCTTGCAGTGGGGCAAGCATGAGTGTGTGGGCTCCAGTTCCTGGGATTACCTTGTGACCACCCTGTGGATTGTTGCGTGTGTGTCTGGCAGAGCCACTCAGCCTGGTCATTTTGCAGACCTGTGTTCTCAAGGGGCTAAACATATTAGTAGAAACAGGGGGAAGTATCAAAGTATTTGAAGGACTGGAAACTCTCTAGAGTTTATATGCTGTAAGAAGAGCTGCAATGTATCACATTGATGAAGAGCATGTGTTTTGCTTTAAAAGTTTCTTTTTAAAATTCCCTGAAGGCGACGCTGGGGCCGTGGAGGAGAGAAGGGACATTCGGGGCACGGCCGGACTCGAGGGACGCGGGGGGCTCGTTCCCCGGGCTCTGCTGCCACCTAATGGTGTCCCCACAGCCCCGAGTCAGCCTCGGAAACTGCTCCCTGTGTGTGCTCTGGGAGCGACTGTTCCTTTTCCCCTTCTTGATAAACAGGGACTATCTCTGACACATCCTCAGGGAATACCAAGGAGCAGTTTTATGCCAGTAGTAAGGTGAAGTTTCCTGTATTCTGTACCTCGCTGTAAAACCACCTAAGGCTCACAAATTGAAAACATTTTAAAAGCACCTTCTAAATTACTGATAGGTCTTTGGGTACTCGTACAGGCAGGCCAGAAGCCAAACCAGTGCACGATGACACTGGCTCACAAGTGTCCCCACATCTGGGAGGGACAGACTGGCTTCTCCCCACAAATTAGTAGAACCCACACTAGACCTTATCACTTTATATCTGCAAAATCCCCTTCTCATCAAAGAGATTAATTCATGAGTTAACTATGAAACTAAACACAGTGCAAGGGCAAGATAACTCTAGTAAGGTTTTATTAGTTTATCCTTCACTAAATAGTGGGTTTAAAAGTAAATTATGAAAAAATACAAGAAATATGTTGCTTTAAGTAAGCCTGTATCACAAGAAAGCCATCTCCAACATCCATGTTTACAAGAACCAAACACTAAACACATTTGTATCTCAAAACAAAAAATGAGATAGATACAAAAAAAAACAATGCTTTAAAAACCAGTAAACCTTCCACTGGTCTAAACAAATAATCATATTAAATAATGTTATTTAATTCAAATATTTGAATGTTCACTTATTTTAAAATACTCCACATATAATTTAGCTGTGAGCCACCCTTTACCCCAGTCCTTTGGAAGATCTTCCGGCATTAACCGTCCTTGTTATCAGCTGATATACAAAACGTTCACTGATGATGTAACTGATGGAGTAACAAATCCCACTGGTGCTGGGTTTCGCTCCTGCTGCTCTTGGTTAATGTGTCATTTCACATCTTGAGGTCACACTTCCACTTTTGCTCATTGCTGAGGGTTGGGTTGCAAGCTTTAGAACACAGACCAGTAGACCTCTGCATGTACCTTTCCTTAGGGTACACAGCACGTAAATAATTGCTGCTTGGCATCCAAGTGACCTCTGTTCAAACAGGGTGATGCTCCTAAGTGTTAAACATTTTGGAGCTCTTTGGAAGTCTCTCCCTACTAGGATGGTGTGTTGCCTCTAACATGAATTTCCTTTTTATACTACACTTTGAAGTAGAATTTGGTAGGTCTGACTATTTAAAATCCAAGTCTTCAATCACTGCTTGAGTCTCTGAGCTGACTCTCTGGCTATAGAAACCACATTTGGTATGTACACAGCCAGCACAAGTGGAGGCTCCCTGCCAACAACTATACTTCTTGTAAATTGTTTGACTAGAGTGAGATTTCTTGGATAAGGTACTGACACATGATTAAAAGGAATCTCTGTATCTCCTGGTCTATCAGCCAACACAGTGACACAGATTCCTCTGTCAAGACCATCCCTTTTTCCTCCATTGCTCATGCTTCTGCTGCAAAATCTCACTTCATGATCTGCATTCTGCAAGAGCTCACTTGGCTATGGAGGCTAGGTTGTTACCATGTCATCCTTTGAAACTTCTATCACATTAGAGGGATGTGCCATCTGTCAGCTCTCCCTCAAATCAACCATCCTCATCCAAGTCTCAAAATCTCTAAGCCACTTCTCCAGTAGTTAGAGGAAGCTCTGCTTCAGGGTGCTCCTTAGGTCCATCAAAAGGGTCATAGCCATGTGGAGCTAAGAACACTCTAAATTTTGTAGCCTCTTGTCTTGGAGACTCTAGAATTAAGGAACACTTGTTTCTTACTGATTCCTGTGTCTCAGTGGCCTCATCTGAAAGAAGCCAAGACCTAATTGCCTTGAAAGTGGTCTGGTGTCATTACCTGGATCTTTCTTCCAGTTGCTGGGCAGTAGAAGCAGTTTAGTGTCCTTGTGCTTGTGCTGCTTTGCCTCCTGCCTTGCTTCCAGAGAGCTTCCCTCCCTCCAAGCCAGTTATTTTGAAGAACACTCCATAGTCCCTCCAGGCCCTTTAGGGCATTCTGGGGGTGATAGTCCCTGACTGTCACAGCTGCTCAGGTTTTTTTTCAGAGAGAAATGGTCTTTTTCACTGTGATATTCAGAGTTTCTAGTACCATGGGACCTGTCTCTGGTTCAGGCTGATAGAAGCTAACGAAGCATGAATAGAAAGCAGCATAAAGTTCACAGTATTATTGTTGTAATACTTTGTACATTTGACACCCTCTCTGTCTCTAGACCAGTGTCCAGAATCAAAGGGGGACTTAATGCATTTAGATTTTTATAAAGTTAGGAAACACTGCGTTCAAGGGGAAAGGCATCTGTATAGGACAGAATCACTTTAATAACATTCATGACACACAAAATGCAGGAGGAAGACAATGAGTTTATAATTCTATAATGGATACTTACCAGACAGAACAAATGTCAGATGACAATCATCATACATAATTGATTGCTTTAAAATGCTTGTCATTAGAGATCTAAGACACTGAAGAGACAAGAAAACCTACATAAAAACTTAAAATTGTTGGCCAGAAATAAGGATGGAGGATTGTCAACAGAACAATAAATTATGTCTTTTTTTTTTTTAACCATTTTAGATTTAACAACTCCAATGGAGAGGCATATAATTATTTAAGGCATTAATTATTTTTTCATCTTATCTTTTTACCTTTTACCTTGCTCCTAGAGATTAATTTTGCCCTTGTGGATTACAGGTCCCTTTGATGTATTTTCAAGGTATTGGAACCCATTTGAAATCTGAATTCTGTCTATATTCTGGAAACCATCATATCCAAGGAATCCTGAATGTCTGGAGTATCCAGCTGGACCAGAACAGAGGTCTACCTATCCCACCCCTTTCTCCTTGTCCATGGCAGTAGAGGATGCTTTATTTAGGGACCACCATGCAAGCCAACAGTCTGTCACCTCACACTTCCAAGCATCCATAATTATGACCAGGCATCAACTGGAGATGTTAGATGGTTATTCCATGCCTATTCTCTTTTTTAATCCATGTATAGACCTGTTACCCAGTTTGACTAGTTTCTTTTTGAACCTGCTGACAGTTGCCTTTGCTACAGCCTGTGGTAGGGAGTTCCAAACATTAATTACCTGCTGTGAAAAAAGGCCCTGTCTTTGGGCTGTTTGTAATGCCTGATCAGCCTCTGTGTGTGTACCTTTGTTCCAGGCTGACAAATAACAGCTTCATACTCACCTTAGCCACTGCCTTTATGATTTCATAAGCCTTGATCATATTTTCTCAGCCTCCTCTCCTGCAGGTGGAAGAGCCCCAGCCACTTTAGTCTCTCTTAGTATGTCACTGTTGCACTCTCTTGATCACCACATCTGCCCTTCTCTTTACCTTCCCTAGTTCTGTTGTGCTGTTCTTGTGGTGTAGTGACCTGTTCCTCTTATAAGCACAATGGGGAGGTACCAAGTTTTCATACAGAAACCAAATTTTTTCTTATTCTTTTCTCTTCCTTTCAGTTTTCATGAGGTTTTTTTGTTTTCTTTCAGATGGCCATTCCATAACAGTAAAGTAGCCAGGAGAATCTTTTCTAAAGTTTTCAGTGGTTGGGCTCTTGTGGCTCACTTGTTCACAAAGTCTGTTTGCACAATTTCTTTTTCAGAAGTGGAACAGTTATGTTGCTTAAAACAGTGGAAATATGATAGAAAGTTCTCTGTGGCAGAGGGCAGGCATAAGTATAGTGTCCAGTCTTTTGAAGATATGACAGGATAAGCACTAAAACCCACATTCTGGACACTCTTAACTGTCAAGTAAAATAATGGATACGACCTAGAAACCGCACCAAAAGGCAAGTTTAAAAATGCAGAACCATCTTCCAAGCAATGTAACGAACGGCCTGGGTTTTGCTGCTGACAGAAGAGTATGAGGTATAATTGATGAAATTCTGTCTCTGAAGAAATTCCTGCTGCTTCTCCAGGATTGTGTAACAGTGTGTCCTGACTAAGGAACTGGCATCCAGGTGAGATCTAGCACTGGGAGTACAACTGCACAGTCCTTGGTCATCCACAAGATGCACGAGTGTTGGCACCATCAGATCTGCTCTGGATCGAGCCTGACCCAGGCACTGGAAGGATCCAGGGTACTGGCAGCAGGTGTGTGAAATGTGCCCAGTTCTGCGTAAACTTCTCAAACACTCTGCTGTAATAAACCATTTCAACATTAAGTGTCAATTTGTGAGAACAGCTACACTCAACACCAATTTCTTAAGAGCTGGCTGGGCTGTTGTTAGTTATAGAGTGGGTGGTATTTTTGTCTTGTTAAAGGAAATGTGGATTATCTTATAATTATCCCAGCTAGTTCTGACACTCTCTTACAAGCTCTAAATTCATGGATTAAAACTACAGATGGTAATTTCAGAATTCCCTGTGGTGCTTCTAGTACTCTCTGGTGTTTGGTGCCTCTGTGTCTCAATGCAGTATAGATGAGGGCCCAAATAATTGTATTTTGGGGAAAAAAATCTTTAGAGAATCTGCGAAGATATGTGGTAAATATTGGAAAATTATGCAGTCAAATAAAGATGAGCTGAAGATATAAATAGAGTTTTGGCAAGTAAAGAAATCAGGATAGTATCTGAAGCAGCTTGTTTTTCATATTTGTAGACATCTGGATAATCAGTTGTAAGAATTCTTCTTCCAAGTTACCATGGTATCAGATTTAGGTATTTCTACATTTCACAATCATAGAATCTGAACTAGCTCTTTTATCAGATGTCAGCAGTTTTAAATCTTCATCACCAGCACCCCACTTCAGCAGCACATCAAGAATCCTCAGACAGTCTCTGCAGCTTCTGGTTTCACACAACCTGTGCGTGCCTGGCGCGTGTGTAACCTCTCCACCCAGTCAGCACAGGCTCGCTTCGCATCTCTCCACTGCTTCCCCAGGAGGGTCTGCCTCTTTCAGTTTCCGCTGGTTCCATTTTCCTGGAGTAAAATGAATGCAAAGATCTTTACATATCTAACAGAATAAAGTTATTGTGATCATCAAATATATTTAATACCTATTTACAAACTATTTCATAATATGCATATGAAGTAGGTGACAATAAAGGTGATTCCTGTAGGTGCTGTATAGCTTATTTCATTAACAAATGTTGATTGAGTTTTGTAGCAATAAGCACTGTATTAATGCAAATACTCATTAGCAAATAGCTTATTCAAGGACCAATTTTAAGAGTATAATCCTGTGCCTCGTAATTAAAAATTACTGTTGCATTCTTACAAGTTTTTGAAAGCCTGCTGTAATAACCACAACATTTCCTTTTCAGGTTGTCTGAGTCTGTAAAGTTTATTTTAGAGCTCAGAACTTCTTTTGGTGACTTGTTCTGTAGAACAAGTGTTAGATCAAGAGAGAACATGAACTGACACAAGTGTGGGGGAAAGGGGAATTGAGGCCACACATGCAGCAGTCCTGGAGTAATTCCTGAGTACACTGGGCCAATGGAGAATGCTTTAGGGAGCAAGTCAGGTACCTGAACACAGACGTCTGGTGGCATTTTAGATGTGATGTAGTAACTTATGTCCCATGCCATATCTGCCAGCCCTGTGTCTTGGATACCTGAGGATTCCTGATGCTGGATTCTGTGGTGAGACTATGAACTGCTCCTCAGCTGGGGAGGATCAGAGCTTGGCAGCAGCTACGCTAAGAGCTCCCATTAAAGGGCTAAAAAGCACGCGGCAAATGACAATCTTGACTAGTAGTGACAGTGGATTTTCTCCTCGTCCACAGCACTTTTCTCTCGGAGATCGCGGCAGGACGCTGGAAGCAGGGGGCGAGGCTGGACTGGGCTGGTTAAGGTGAGGTAAGGCCAAGGGTGGTTTCATCAGACACCAGCGGAGCTGAGGATGGTTCTGTGGTCAGATGCCTCTTCTGAAAACGCCCTCCCCTCTCCCTTCGGAGTATTTGAAGAAACTAAGAAATAGAGGTTATGAAGGGCTCTGAAGAGGATATGGGCCTGTTTGGAAAACCTGTAACTATAAGTGGTTGTCTCTTTCCCGGCGAAGAAGATGGTACCGAATTTGGGGGATGCACAGTAAATACAAAAAGGCACAGCAATACTTATAAATCAGTGACTGGGGATTGAAAAGGCACTCGGAGAAAAGGCACTCGGAGAAAAGGCACTCGGAGAAAAGGCACCACCGAGACCTCAGGGTGGCCGGGACCCGAGTCGGGCCGAATCGAGCCGGGCCGGGCCGAGCCGAGCCGGGCCGAGCCGAGCCGAGCCGAGCCGGGCCGGGCCGGGCCGGGCCGAGCCGAGCCGGGCCGGGCCGGGCCGAGCCGGGCCGAGCCGAGCCGGGCCGAGCCGAGCCGAGCCGAGCCGGGCCGAGCCGAGCCGAGCCGAGCCGGGCCGGGCCGGGCCGGGCCGAGCCGAGCCGAGCCGGGCCGGGCCGGGCCGGGCCGGGCCGAGCCGAGCCGAGCCGGGCCGAGCCGAGCCGGGCCGAGCCGAGCCGGGCCGAGCCGAGCCGAGCCGGGCCGGGCCGGGCCGGGCCGGGCCGAGCCGGGCCGAGCGCAAGCCCCGCCCCGCCCGCGCACCGCCCCAGGAAGCGCAGGGTTTAGCGGCCGGCCCGCGCCGCGATGCATTGTGGGGCGCAGCAGCAGAGCCAAGATGGCGGCCAGCAGGAGGCTGATGAAGGTAACAGCGCCGGGCAGGGCCGCCGGGCGGGCGGGCCTGGCTCCCGCGGCTGCCCCTCCGCCCCGGCCTCCTCCGGCAGCGCGGGGCCGCCTCCTCCGCCGCGCTCCGGTGGGGCGGCCTCCTCCGTGCCCCTCGGCGGCGCCCCGCGCCCGAGCGGCCGGAGCGGGAGCAGCCGGCACTTGGGCCGCGGCCGTGAGGGGCCGCGCCGCCCCCCCGCCACCGCCGCCCCGCGCTCTGGCAGCGCCCCGCGGGCCCGGCTGCCGCCCGGGGCTGGGCGGGGGCGCTGGGCGGGCGCCGCGGGCCGCCCCGACCCCCTCGCTCGGGGGGCTCCAGGGTGACTAAGCAAAGAGGAAGGGACGGGGGGAAGGAAACGCCGCCGCCCGGGGCCGGGGCATCCCCGGGGCGGCGGGACGGCTCGGTGGCCCTGCCGGGGAGGGCTCGTAGGGAAAGCGCCCTCTCCTCCTTTCCTCCCTGCGGGGGGGTTCGCCGCTCCCCCGCGCTCGCCCCGGTGAGGAACCGTCCCCAGACGCCCAGGGATGAAATAATTTCGTTTTCGTTGTTTCGGAGAGTAACCTCTTCCTTGTATGAGTAAGAGGTTTATCACACAGAAACATGGACCTGGGTTCAGAAGTTTCTTCATTCGCTGCGGACGTGGTAATGTTTTTGTCTTCGCTCTTATTTGTTCTGAACCGTGGATGATACTTGGAAATGGAAACTCGGCCCCAGTTGGGCTTTAACCAAGAGCACGTATAGTTTAGGTTTAAATACTACTCGGGATTATGTTTCTCGTTATTTTCCTTGAGAAGGAAGGCACTTCTTAGAAGGAAAATGGTAACCATTGCCCCCAAAGCACACAAATGTATTTTATGTGCTGTATTTAGTTGCTAATTAACGTCACAAACTGTAAGCAGTGAGGTCTGCCTAGAACATGTGTACATAGTGACATAAAATTTATTCATTTGTAAAATGCTGTGGCAGAACGCAACAGGTTTTGCATGCAAAGTGCCTGTGAGGAAATCAATGAACTTTACAGGCCAGTCCTGGGAAATGGAGGGAAAAGACCCTGTAACTGTTGAGCAATGTTTCAGCCTTATTAAAAAACCTGCCCCTGTGGGGTGCAGAGTAACACTGCACTGGGATTTGACAGATACTTGGGTGATTCTGTTAAACTTAATCCTTTAATACCAGTTTTACAGCTGGCCTCAAGGATGTGGACCCCCAGCAGGGCTGGGATTTCACCAGGACATGTTTGTGGCACATCCTGAAGTTGCATTTCCTTAATGGTGCAGATATATAAATAACCATTATAACTTAGATATTTTGGAAGAAACAAATAGCTCAGCAGTGCTTCTATAAGGCTCATTTTGTTGGTTTAAATCTTCTATGGAGCATTTAAAAATTAAATAGTAGATACACTGTGTGCAGTGTCATTCATATCTATTAAAAATCAGTAGGCATAAACCTTTCATTGTCCTTAAGGATCCTGGTGAGATGGAATTCATTTTTTATTTCATTTTTGATAGCTGCTGTATTTTGTCAGGGCTTTAGTATTGTAATCACTATGTCTGTTGCTTTATACTCAAATAGGTTTCCCTTAGTTTCAGATATAAAATTAAATGGCTGTTTACTATTTTTGTAAGGCAGCTTTTCTGCCTATTCTGGAAAAATGCAGTAATTGTTCAAAAGTACGTTACTACTACTCTGGTTGGAATAACATATATATATTCAAATATTTTTAAATTTAAAATAGAAAATAAAAATCTGAAAGGCAAGAAAAATTGTTCTTAATATTTTCAGTGCCTCTTGCTTTTCAGTCCCTCTCCTTATTTTCACTGTACTTCTGAAGCATTAGTTAGGACTTCAGTCTCCCACTAAAATACAATAAAAAGAAGTTTTGATAATGTAACCTTATTTTCTAGAAAATTGGTGTGGCAGTTGTTTCTGGGAGGGAGTGGTGTGGGAATGAAGGAGACATTGATAACTTACTGCTTATATTTTCACTTTTGTTTTTATTGCTTAATATCTGTGGGTTGTTCATGTTGTGTGTGGTTTTTATGCAGTTCAAGAGCTGTGGGATGCTCTGTCACATAGCTTGCAGAGGCTGTTAAATAAGCAGCTCCCTTCCTGCTCTGGGGAGTCAAGGCAGCCCAAATGGCTCTGGTTTTGCCATTCATCTCCGTAGGAACAAAGTAGAGCTCTCGTAGGGATGATGTCATCGGGATTGCTGCAGCATGATGTGAAGGTCCAAACTCACATGTGTATCAACCTGATATCACTGTTGAAGTCCCAAATTCACAGGTCCACTTTGATTTAAAGTCTTTCACTGTTGAAGTTTTGCAGTTGGGAAGAGTCTTTGGGGTGTCTTTGTCAGGGTCTTGGAATGATGAGTGATTATAACTAAAGAAAATAGGGTTTTTCACTGTGTCACTCAATTACCTTTAAAATAATTTAGGATAAGCACTAACTGTCTTTTCTTTGAGCTAAATAAGCAAGCTTGTCTTTGATAAATTAGACTAAACCTTCAACCTTTTATAGTTATATAAAATTAAGCAATTCCTGTTTCCTTAAGGTCTTGCCAGCATTTTGAAGTACTGCATTTTTTCTGGACTCAAGTCATGCATCATAGTTATTCATATTAATCACCATGGCTCAAAGAGACTGGATGTAGTACATCCATAATAACACAGTCTGCCTGTAGGAAACTGGGAGTCGTTTCCACTGTCCAGGTGGGAATGGATGCCCTTTTCCAGCTGGGGAAGCCATTTGCATCTTCAGTTCACAAACCTCTGTGTGAAACAAGCATTACAAATTTTGCCATTGTACTTGTACCGTTCAATTTTAAACATGAATTCACGTTATAAAGAGATCAAGATGGGTTTGTTATCTGAGGGTGTGCTTGAACAAATCACGTTCCCTAGGCCAAAGACCTTTTTTATGGCCTCTTTCTGACGAGCTTTATCCCATCAAATAGTGCCATCTAAATGAAGTCTTCCCCACTGATTCACAGCAGCTCTGTGGAGGTGTGCCGGTCCAGGAGCACACCTAGCTTAGCAAAAATGTGAAACATGGCTAATGACTCATATTCCAGATCTGAGGTGGAGGTTTGATCTGTCAGCCACCATTACACCTCTTCAAAGAGCCCTAGTTGAATCCTGACTCCTCATGAAACGTGAGCAGTGGGAATAAAGCCCACAAGCTTTGTCAAGGATGCGGTGTTGTGGACAGTCTCTCAGGGTTAAAACAGGCAAATATGGAGTGATTAGATTTAGGAGAGGATCTAAGGCTTCTCTTTGAAGGGCAGTACTGGGCTTCATGGCCCTTTCTTGTAGAAAGGAAATTGTCTCCAGACATGTATGATGGGGAACGTGGATCTCCTGGAGTCATGCCAGAGACTTCAAGGAAAGACTTTGCACAGTTGCCACCTACTGATGTAAAAGAAGCCGTTCTCCATGCTGGATCCATAGCTAAATGCTGTAGGGAGTTGCAGAGGTTAGGCTGTTCTGGTGCTGGACACTCAGAGTACTTGCAGGGGTAGTAACGTGTGGTGCTGAGCTGCACGTCCCACAGAGTGCCTGGGTGCTGTTGGAGAAGGCTGTGCTGCTGCAGGTGTGGAGCTGTGTCCTTCCATGGTGGCTGCCTGGGATGGAGCTCAGGTGTCTGTAAGATCCATGCTTTGGTTTCCTGGTTTTTAGATGTTCAAAAGTATCTCTAGCGTTAGAAATTGAAAATAGATTTAAAGAATAAATAACACTTTACATACGAAGTGAGATACGTAGACAATTATTTTAATTTTATTGTTTTTACTCTGCTTCCGTAGTTGCATAGTCAAACATTTATGCAACTGTTTAACTCCATGATAAAACACAAACATGGGACCACACCCAGGTAGGTGGCCTGCAATCTCCAGGATGCTGCGGTCCTGTAAACACTGTAGTGCTCCCAAATAAAGGGGTTTGGAACAACTCTGATACTTGAAAAATAATTCTAAATTGATCTAAACGTCAGGGAAATATGGTTTTGAGCAACGTATGATTGTCCTTAGGCAGAAGTGAGAATATCGATGCATTTTCCCTTTTTGAAACTGAGAACTGACAAAAGGATTTTTAATCAAATGAAAATACTTTGCCAAAAAGTAGAATTGCTCAGTCAATAAGACATGTGAATATATGGGCTGTAATGTTGCAGAGGAAACTTACTGCTGATTTTTATAAGAAATTCTATTTGTCTTTTTGGTTGGATTTGTGATGGAATTTTTTTTTGTGTGGTAGAATCAGATTTTAAGGTGTTTTATTAATGCTTCTCTGTACTGTAAATCCAGAAAGTGAAACTGGCCAGTTCCTGATCAGTGTTTTGGAGCTGTTTGACTTACAGGCATATTTTAGAGACTGTATTCATGAACAGGTAAATATAAGTTGTAATAATGGTTTAGAGTTATTTCAGGAGACTTTTGTTTTTATTTGTGAATTTAATAGCATTCTGGGCTTGATGAAGAACTTACTAAAGTCAGTATGAGCTCTTACACTTATTCCTGTATTCTGGGATTGCACTCTTACAAATATTTGCCTTCACTGCATTTTCCTATCTGGCTTGGGTTTTTAGAGAAGTCCCAAAACTTGAATGATGCACAGACAAAACAGTTGCAGGGTTTTTAAAAGACTTAGCTACATTTTAAGCTGATGCTGCTTTTCTTTCTGCTTTCAAACATTTGATTTTTTATTTGAGCAGCACAAATGATTACACAGTATTGAAAATGACAATTTTAAACCTTTAATGATTGTATATGGAAGTAGTATGTACTTTTATGACTACTTTCAGCATTATATACTTGAAGATCAGGTACCACCTCTGAAACAACGTTTTCTCCATTTGATGTGCTGTGTATAACACTTTGTCTGAACATTTCCAAATTACAAATATCATCTCTCAAGAGACCCCATGAACTAAGATATTTCAGTTTTTCAACTGGGGAAACCAATGCAGCAAGGTCACATGCAAGGTTGATAAAAGAGTGGGGAATGAAGACTGATTGAAATTCTTACTGCAGTCATCTAACCTTTAGTTATGCTCCTCCTGTGCTCCTTTAATTATGTTACTTGACAAAATTAAGGGGTGGAGGACAAGAAAAGGAATTAATCTATTTACTGTCTGCCTAGACTCGTAAGTATTACTTTGAAATAAATATCTGGAGTTTATCTTTTTACCTCATAAAGTAGTTTTTGTCCCTTTGGAGGTGCTCAAGCCCATGTTAAACGTATTGTTAGCTTTTAATCTGTGCTGCTTGAAAGTATTTAGTAGCTCATTCACTTTTTTAACAGTACTTTTATACTGCAGTTGTGTCTGTCTCCCTATAGCCCTGAGGCAGTTAGATCTTTATTATGGGTTTTGGGAGTTGCCAGAAGAAAAAACTGAAACAACCTCCCCTCACACTCTTAAATTGTGAATGGTGAAGCTCTTACCGCTCCTGAAGGCACGGCTTGTGTAGTGTTACATTGCAGTTGTGGGGACAGTAGTGGCTAAAAAGCTGTTTGTAAAGAGCTCCACCATGGAGTTGATTCATTTGGAGTGACATATGAAGTCTGAAACACTCCTCCTAGTATGAGAAAAGTAATTTCTACTATAAATTGCAATCTAAGCCCGTAGTTGAGGTGGGTGCCCGGCTAAGGTGGCTTGATTGTCCCTGACCTCTGCAGTCCTGGCTGCGTGTGAGGCGCGGAACTGCCGGGTTTATCCCTGGCTGTCCCTCACTCAGCTGTCAGCTCCTCCCGCAGGAGAAGGGCAGAGTACAGGCCTGACACACTCCAGTAATTTACCACGGGTTTGATTTTGGAAGTGGTTTCCTGCAAAGGCCTCACATGTCAGTTTAAAGAGGAAGATGGCCTGAATAATTTTTGTCTAGTTTTTTAGTGCCTCTGTACTGTTTATTTCCCTCTCTCATGTGGTGGACTTGAGGAAAAGTGGGAAAAAATTTGCATATTTATTTTAAACTTTTCATTGCATAGAAAGTTTTACAATTTTATAATTGTTTCTGTATGGGATTCTTGCACTTCTTAATTCAGCATCCAGTTTTTTAACCTGAATCTAACTATTAAATGTAGGTGTTTAATTTTCCAGAAATGTGAAGCCACGCTTTTCTAATTTGTTTTATTAGCTTAATAACATACCTGAATTATGGAGTCATAGTCCTTCCTTTTTTTGCATCTGGACAATTGCTCTCTGGGCCAGCAGCAGTATAATGCTATTGTCTGAACCTGGGACAAAAGCTCCTGCATGGAAGCTGCAGTCGCACTGGGCATAATGGGGGAGATTTCTGTCATATGCATAATGTTTTTAATATAGTAACTGGCAAATAGTCTAAACCCATTTTCCTTGCCTTGTTTTAGAGTGAAGGCACTTGGGATGATGCACGTTTATTCATGCTTAAATACCCACTGCTTAATTAGCTTATTTTGTTCCCAATGTTTGATGTGTTACATCTAGTGTGGAATGGAATTTATTCCTTTTACATGCTGTGGAGTAGTGGTTTGCCAGGACTTCACAGTTCTGTATGTGATGGGAGTGAGCAGCAAAACTCAGTTCAGAGCAAGTTACTCTTCTGACCCTGTCGGGGCAGAGTCAGCCCGGGGATCCGCCTGGCTCTCCCTGAGCTGCTGCTTTGTGCAGGAGCATTCAGAGTAGGGCACTGTGGGGATTTGCACTTTGAGTGATGATAAAGCACCTTTTAGAGCTGCGATCATAAAGGTTATTTTCTTTTGAATATTTTGGTTTGCTCTCTATCCCTATAAATATGCTTCATGGGATTATTTTTGGGGGGTTTATGTTTTCCTCCTTTAAGGAAATAGTATAATCCTCTTAGCTCTTTAAAAAATACGCCCAAACTGTCTGTGACATTGCATAAATTGAGCAGCAGTGGAATTTGGGGATTAATCCATGGGTCTAGACTAAGTAGTCAGTGTTAGTGTCATGAAGATAGTGTTAGGCATCAGTTCAGTATCCAAGCCTCCAAGGTTAAACTTCCGTGTTCAGACTATGCTCTTTAGCAGGCGCAGTGGGTAGGAATATAAACGTTCATTTTCTGATATGTGGCTCTCGTGATTTTTGTTTCATGTGCATTTGGAATTCTCATTTTCCCTTTGGGTTTGAATTTTGTCATGATGCTGAATTCATGCAAGACGTTACTGCAGGTATTAAATCTGCCAGTCAAATGCAGAAAGGTTTCATCCAAGATGAACATAGAGCTGTTGTGGAAAACAAACTGTGGACAGTACAGCACTTATAGCAGGAAAACTGATCTTTCTTGGTTTTTCAGTGTGTAGTGCCTTTGCTTGTAATTGGTGGGTTTATCTGAATTATATCTAGCCTAATTTTGCAAGATGCCTGCACCCAGTGCAGAGCTGAGTGCTGTCAGAGCACACCAGTGCTGCTGTATAAGCAACATTTTTCCTAACCTATGCAGCCACCAGGCATGTGCTGCAGTTTTGAAAGCACTGGGAAACTTATGTTTTGCTGTGGATGACTTTTGAATTCATATTTGGTTAAATTCTCTTTAAAGATAAAATGGCAGAGGTCAACAGCAAAGGACTGTAATCGTTGTGGGGGAAATAAAAGTGGAATCTTGAGGTGTTTCTTTTTAGGTCCTATGAAATACTTTAGGAAACAGTCCCTACAGTAGGGCTTAAACATCATTTTAAATATAAAAATGCTGAAATACTTATTTTGGTGATACTTGGTTCGCTAATTGATTAAAAATAGTTTGCTGGTGCAGAAAGGTAACCTTGCTCAAGACTGACACAGCTTTAAAGAGAGGAATCTTAATGTGTACTGTAAGCTTTGAGGTACTAAACAGGGAGAAAGCTGAATCTTTCCAAGTTACTGCTCTAAACAAGGCTTGTTTGGCTTAGATTGATATTTTTCTGGGTTTGGATCAATTTAAGCTGTTCATGCAGGAATTTATTAATTTTCAGTTGAAATAATTGGCCTGTTCAGTGGTTTTATCCCTGTTTAAAACTATTACGAAATAGTTCTTCCAAATCACTATTCTCCTTCAGACAAGTCCTAAGAGGCATTTTATTTCCGCACCTCGCAGTATTATCAATACTCTGTGACTAAAGGCACTGATTTATATTTGGGATAGAAAAACATTTTTAAATGTATTTTTTTAATACTTCTGCTTCATTGTGTCTATAATGATGTTAATAACAAGACATTTTTGTGTTTTCCTCACATATCAGAAAGTGTTTCAGTACCTTATCTCAGGGAATTTTACTTTTTACAGGTGCAAAATTTTCTCTTCTATTTGTATGGGTTGCCACCACTAATTAAAGAAACCCACATTGACCTTTAAGCATTTTGAAAAATAAGTGTGAGCATCTTTCTTAATACAGTTAATAACTTACACTTAACACTTTGCTTTGCTTTTCAGGAGCTTGAAGAAATCCGCAAATGTGGAATGAAAAACTTCCGTAATATCCAGGTTGATGAAGCTAATTTATTGACCTGGCAAGGGCTTATTGTTCCTGTGAGTACAGACTACTCCTTATGAGCTTTAAAATAAAATGAGGATCATTTGTATCTCATAAATCCACAGCTCAGTAGTGCTGCTGGTGACCATGAAATAATTCATTATTGTAGGCCTGGGCTGACACATGGCTGGAGCTCAGTGATGGCACTGAGCTGCTGGGAGAGGTGTTGGAAGGGGGAAGCAAGTGAAGTTTGGTTTTACATTCAGCCTAAAGTACAAAATCTACATGATCGTAGAAAAAAGAAAGGAAATATGAAATACTTTTGCTCCTTAATATGTGTTTTCTTAATTTACTAGATTTATTACTAGGATAAAATTGAGTGTTGGGGAAAATTCGATGCAAGGAAAAGGTTAGGATTTTCAGAAGTGAGCTCTTTAAAAGAAAGTAGTATCTTTATTTAGGCATTAGTTAGTGCCAAAATAAACCTATTTCACTTAATGTTTTTAAAAGCACTACAGTCTTCTAATAGAGTGTTTAATCAAAGTAGATAACCATTTTTATTAGTCAAATAGAGAGGGATTTGTTACTAAGGGTAGAGCAAGAAACGCGATGTGTTGGTTTCTTGGTTGAAAGTCATTTGGATTTTCACCTCTTGTATTTCCCACATGGCTGGCTCGGTTCTAAGAGCTATTTTTAATCTGCAGCAATAGGGGATGGGCCATGGGGGCAGCAGTTGTGGTTTTCTGTGAGTGCTACCAAAGAGCCTCCCCAACCAGTGTAAGTCTGTCTTTTTATTATATGAGTAAGACTATGAGGCATCTCTGTAGCAGTGCCCGTGCCTCGTTAGTCAGAGGCTGCTCTGGAGTTCACATGGCACAGGCTGAGGTAATGGCTGGGCTTTTGCACTTTGAATGCTGTGGAATACATTACGTTTACTGTTTACTTATGTGCCTGCAAGTGATTCCTTGGAGTGGCTGACACCACTCCTGCAAACAAAGCAAGCGGGATCTGACACTGAAATTTGACAGAGCTGAGGAACAGCTTGCTTTAATCAGCCACTTTGTGGTTCGTGTGTAACAGTTTAGTGCTTTGATAATACTTTGAAGCAGTATAAGGTTGGTAAATATGATTAATAAAGCAAAACACAAAAATACCTGTTTGTTCCTGTTAAGATTAGGAATGTGTGGTGTGCAGCACCTCTTTTTAAGTTTCTGTTCGACAGAGGATGAGTGTGGTGTTTGTTTTGCAAAGCTTTGCAGCATCACAAGTGTTTAAATGTTGGTGCAGTGAACTGTGCTCCAGACCTGCCTTTTGGTTTGTAATATGCCCTGTTACGGGGCAAATAGCCTCAAATTCACTGCTAGTAAAGTTAAGGGAGAATTTTGTTATGAAATTACACTTCCTATAGTAATTTAGAATGTGTTGTTTGTGTTCAAAGAGTAGTATAAGTTTTTATTCTGAGGATATGCAAAAGGTGTTTTAGTGTTACTGTCTCTTTAGCTTTGGTACCAGAGCTGATGGCTTAAAAATGCAATACATGAGCTCATTGAAATTTTAATTTTTTTTCTCTGTGTTTCTGCTTCACATGCTGTTTCCATTTCAGCAAATGTTCTTGCTTAGGGCTTAAAGACACACACTTCAGCAGGACTAACCAGTTACTGATTATTAAATGCTATAACTAGGCATTTCTTGGTCAGCTGCTTAATGGAGGTGTGAAAGATAATGGCTACTATTTTTAATAGTGTTCATACAGAATTACTGTGAAAGATAATGTAAAGGTGAACTGTAAAGCTTTAAAAGCTCTTGTTGGTAACATATTTTGTTCTCCAGAATGAATGTTAGTTTTTAAGGGTGCTCACTCAATTGAGAAGCAAATTGAAGATATCTGGTCAACTTCTTTTCCTGTTCTAAATTGTAGAATGAAGTAGTTTGTGTCCTGTGGGTGGCCAAGGTACCCTGTTTGTTTGATTTCAACATCAAAACAAATGATCTAGCCCAGGCTCCTTGTTCTCGTAAGAGGTACCATTGGTGTACTATGAATTTTGTTTCACTTAATCAAAACTGCTGTCTATGGACAAACTTTTGCAGAGCAGAAATGTTCCAGGTGAATGCAAGTTGTGTTTCAGAATTTTAAATTCTGTTTCTCTTTGTCAGTGTCAAAACAAATACAACAAATAATTGGAAATTAGTTGCTTGCATACTCTACTTACATCTTTAGCTCAATGTGTTGGTGAGGTACAGTGAAGAAAATGGATGTTTTTAAGGCAGGTGACTTCCTGTGTCAGTTCACTGAACATCCTCACAAATTACAGCACGTGATGGAGGCAAGAACAATTGAGCTGTAGGCGAAGAGGGCGGTGACTACCTAAGCTGTCACCACCACCACCACAAGTTATTAGTTCAACTTCCAAAGCTTTTAGGATTGCTTGGGTAAAAAGTGATTTTAAAACTGCTGTAGTTGCTTCTCCTCCTGGCAGAAACTGTGCTGTGTTTCTTACAAACACACAACCACATGGTTGAGCCTAAAATTCACCACATGGATGAGCCTAAAATTAAATGTTTTCTGTTGACAAATATTTTAATAGAACGCTCCCCACCCTCAAGTATTGGTAAATTCTGGAGTGGAATTGATTGCAGGGAATGGTCTGGTTGCTAATGAAGAATGTGTGTGATTATACTTTACACCAACTGGAAACTCTCATCCTTTGATTCATGTTCCCAGAGTGTTTGGAAAGGCTTCATTCCACAGTTAATGTTTTCAGTGCAGAACAGTATTTTCATAGGCTTTAAATGTAGCAATGGTTTATTTTTGTTCTGCCTCTTTTGTGCAGTATCTGAAGCATCAGTATCAATAGTCTAACAGGGTTTTCTAAGTGAAATTCTGGGCATTGTTTTTTCTGTTTTAGCATGAAGAACTGCTTTGCTCACTTCACAGTTCTCTCATCCTGCTCCTTCAAAACTGATCTGATAAGAGTGGGTGCTAAAACTGCATACAAATTCAGAATGTTCTCATCAGCAAACACAGTGAATATCTATCTTTAGTACCAATGAATGCTCAGCAGATTTTTGTGTAGTCAGCACAAAAACGTTCTTGAAACATTTAGGGAGAACTGACAAATCAAATTGCTTTGCTGTTTGTGCCACCATGTTGTGAGACACACAAAATAACTGTTCAGAAACCCATTTCTCTTGTCAGGCTTGCTGTTTGTGTCTTGGAATGGGTTTACTATGGTTTTTGAAACACGAATCTGGGAATAAAACTACTTACTAGAGAGGGCCTTGGGTTGGAAGTAAATGGAGTTGGATGCTTTCTTACCAATAGAAATGTCAGCCAGCTGTAGGATAATGGCAGCCTGCTTTTTCCAGGGAGGATGCAAATGTGCAGGTTGCATTGCCTCTCACATAGGTTTTGATGTTTCCTGACACATAAACCTGGCAGTAGTGTTGGTGGAAAGTGCCTTTCAAAGAGGTCATTCAAGAGATCAGAGAAATCCAAGTCTGTTTTTCCCTTGAGTCCATTAGCATGTGCCACACTGACATTCTGCCTTCTTGTTGCAGGACAATCCTCCATATGATAAAGGAGCCTTCAGAATTGAAATCAACTTCCCAGCAGAATATCCATTCAAACCTCCTAAGATTACATTTAAAACAAAGATCTATCACCCTAACATTGATGAAAAGGGGCAGGTTTGTCTGCCAGTAATTAGTGCTGAAAACTGGAAGCCAGCAACCAAAACTGACCAAGGTAGGACTCCGTGTGGAAAAAGAACTGGGTACTGAGAAACTTTGTAGTGTGTTTTGAATTTAAAGCTAATAATGTTTCACTTGTCAGCTTCTCAGTGCTCTGAGGGTATATTCATTGTAAGGCTTGTGTCATGAATCACATGTGGTGAGCACAGAGTACAGCTCTTGTGGGATCTCATTTTGTTACTGGACTGTGAGGTACTGGCACTGAAGTGGCATTTCCAGCTCCAGGAAACCACAAAACTCTTCATGACTGAGGAGTTCATTAAGGAAGTGTCCTCGGCATACTTTAAAATTCTGCTGATAGTTGGTGGGGGCTTACTCTGTGTTTCTTTTTAATCAGTGACGTTAGAATCCAGAGGTGTTCAATAAATCTCTGCATGTTTGAAAGAAAGGGTGTAAAACCTCAAGGCTTTGTATATTTTAAAATCTGCCACGTGGTTCAGTGATTTGAGCATAGGGGTTGAAATATCAAGGGAGTCATAAACAAAATCTGAAATAATAACACAGATTAACTTGTAGTTCTTAAAAGGTCATTGCTCTCAGGCTTGCTGTGTAGAGTGTCTTTGATAAGAATTTAAATATAGTAAGGAAAAAGTTTCATCAGGTTCTGTGGCAGACTTGAGTGTAATATAAGTAGGGTTTTTTCCTGTTGTTGCTTGCATTAGTTGTTGGGGTGAGAATTTTGTGTTGTCTGGCAGCTACTGAGTAGTTGGGTATTAAGCTTTTATTATTGTACATATAGAAAGCAAACTGCCTATTTTTTAAGAGTATTCATTCAAATGAGTAGCAGTTTAGGGCAGTGC